>NC_092718.1:219220679-219529671 GCF_047496885.1 Scyliorhinus torazame | reverse complement strand
AACCCCGTGCTGTACCTGGTCTGGGAGTGTTTGATGGGGACAGTGTATATGTAGTTTTACTGTGTATCTAACCCCGTGTTGTACCTGTCCTGGGAGTGTTTGATGGGGACAGTGTAGAGGGAGCTTTACTCTGTATCTAACCCCGTGCTGTACCTGTCCTGCGAGTGTTTGATGGGGACAGTGGAGATGGAGCTTTACTCTGTATCTAACCCCGTGCTGTACCTGGCCTGGGAGTGTTTGATGGGGACAGTGTATATGTAGTTTTACTGTGTATCTAACCCCGTGTTGTACCTGTCCTGGGAGTGTTTGATGGGGACAGTGTAGAGGGAGCTTTACTCTGTATCTAACCCCGTGCTGTACCTGTCCTGCGAGTATTTGATGGGGACAGTGGAGATGGAGCTTTACTCTGTATCTAACCCCGTGCTGGACCTGTCCTGGGAGTGTTTGATGGGGACAATGTAGATGGAGCTTTACTCTGTATCTAACCCCGTGCTGTACCTGGCCTGGGAGTGTTTGATGGGGACTGTGTAGATGGAGCTTTACCCTGTATCTAACCCCGTGCTGTACCTGTCCTGGGAGTGTTTGATGGGGACAGTGTAGCGGGAGCTTTACTCTGTATCTAACCCCTTGCTGTACCTGTCCTGGGAGTGTTTGATGGGGACAGTGTAGAGGGAACTTTACTCTGTATCTAACCCCGTGCTGTACCTGTCCTGGGAGTGTTTGATGGGGACAATGTAGAGGGAGCTTTACTCTGTATCTAACCCCGTGCGGTACCTGTCCTGGGAGTGTTTGATGGGGACAGTGTAGAGGGAGCTTTACTCTGTATCTAACCCCGTGCTGTACCTGTCCTGGGAGTGTTTGATGGGGACAGTGTAGAGGGAGCTTTACTCTGCATCTAACCCCGTGCTGTACCTGTCCTGGGAGTGTTTGATGGGGACAGTGTAGAGGGAGCTTTACTCTGTATCTAACCCCGTGCTGTACCTGTCCTGGGAGTGTTTGATGGGGACAGTGTAGAGGGAGCTTTACTCTGTATCTAACCCCGTGCTGTACCTGTCCTGGTAGTGTTTGATGGGGACAGTGTAGAGGGAGCTTTACTCTGTATCTAACCCCGTGCTGTACCTGTCCTGGGCGTGTTTGAAGGGGACAGTGTAGAGGGAGCTTTACTCTGTATCTAACCCTGTGCTGTACCTGTCCTGGAAGTGTTTGATGGGGACAGTGTAGAGGGAGCATTACTCTGTATCTAACCCCGTGCTGTACCTGTCCTGGGCGTGTTTGAATGGGACAGTGGAGAGGGAGCTTTACTCTGTATCTAACCCCGTGCTGTACCTGTCCTGGGAGTGTTTGATGGGGACAGTGTAGAGGGAGCTTTACTCTGTATCTAACCCCGTGCTGTACCTGGCCTGGGAGTGTTTGATGGGGACAGTGTATGTGGAGTTTTACTCTGTATCTAACCCCGTGTTGTACCTGTCCTGGGAGTGTTTGATGGGGACAGTGTAGAGGGAGCTTTACTCTGTATCTAACCCCGTGCTGTACCTGTCCTGGCAGTGTTTGATGGGGATAGTGCAGAGGGTGCTTTACTCTGTATCTAACCCCGTGCTCACCTGTCCTGGGAGTGTTTGATGGGGTCAGTGTAGAGGGAGCTTTACTCTGTATCTAACCCCGTGCTGTACCTGTCCTGGGAGTGT
Source organism: Scyliorhinus torazame (assembly GCF_047496885.1). Classification (NCBI taxonomy): domain Eukaryota; kingdom Metazoa; phylum Chordata; class Chondrichthyes; order Carcharhiniformes; family Scyliorhinidae; genus Scyliorhinus; species Scyliorhinus torazame. Next base: position 219,527,986 of record NC_092718.1, on the reverse strand, counting down.
TTGATGGGGACAGTGTAGATGGAGCTTTACTCTGTATCTAACCCCGTGCTGTACCTGGCCTGGGAGTGTTTGATGGGGACAGTGTAGAGGGAGCTTTACTCTGTATCAAACCCCGTGCTGTACCTGTCCTGGGAGTGTTTGATGGGGACACTGTAGAGGGAGCTTTACTCTGTATCTAACCTCGTGCTGTACCTGTCCTGGGAATGTTTGATGGGGACAGTGTAGAGGCAGCTTTACTCTGTATCTAACCCCGTGCTGTACCTGTCCTGGGAGTGTTTGATGGGGACAGTGTAGAGGGAGCTTTACTCTGTATCTAACCCCGTGCTGTACCTGGTCTGGGAGTGTTTCATGGGGACAGTTAGAGGGAGCTTTAGTCTGTATCTAACCCCGTGCTGTACCTGGCCTGGGAGTGTTTGATGGGGACAGTGTATATGTAGTTTTACTGTGTATCTAACCCCGTGTTGTACCTGTCCTGGGAGTGTTTGATGGGGACAGTGTAGAGGGAGCTTTACTCTGTATCTAACCCCGTGCTGTACCTGTCCTGCGAGTGTTTGATGGGGACAGTGGAGATGGAGCTTTACTCTGTATCTAACCCCGTGCTGTACCTGGCCTGGGAGTGTTTGATGGGGACAGTGTATATGTAGTTTTACTGTGTATCTAACCCCGTGTTGTACCTGTCCTGGGAGTGTTTGATGGGGACAGTGTAGAGGGAGATTTACTCTGTATCTAACCCCGTGCTGTACCTGTCCTGCGAGTGTTTGATGGGGACAGTGGAGATGGAGCTTTACTCTGTATCTAACCCCGTGCTGGACCTGTCCTGGGAGTGTTTGATGGGGACAGTGTAGATGGAGCTTTACTCTGTATCTAACCCCTTGCTGTACCTGTCCTGGGAGTGTTTGATGGGGACAGTGTAGAGGGAACTTTACTCTGTATCTAACCCCGTGCTGTACCTGTCCTGGGAGTGTTTGATGGGGACAATGTAGAGGGAGCTTTACTCTGTATCTAACCCCGTGCGGTACCTGTCCTGGGAGTGTTTGATGGGGACAGTGTAGAGGGAGCTTTACTCTGTATCTAACCCCGTGCTGTACCTGTCCTGGGAGTGTTTGATGGGGACAGTGTAGAGGGAGCTTTACTCTGCATCTAACCCCGTGCTGTACCTGTCCTGGGAGTGTTTGATGGGGACAGTGTAGAGGGAGCTTTACTCTGTATCTAACCCCGTGCTGTACCTGTCCTGGGAGTGTTTGATGGGGACAGTGTAGAGGGAGCTTTACTCTGTATCTAACCCCGTGCTGTACCTGTCCTGGTAGTGTTTGATGGGGACAGTGTAGAGGGAGCTTTACTCTGTATCTAACCCCGTGCTGTACCTGTCCTGGGCGTGTTTGATGGGGACAGTGTAGAGGGAGCTTTACTCTGTATCTAACCCCGTGCTGTACCTGTCCTGGAAGTGTTTGATGGGGACAGTGTAGAGGGAGCATTACTCTGTATCTAACCCCGTGCTGTACCTGTCCTGGGCGTGTTTGATGGGGACAGTGGAGAGGGAGCTTTACTCTGTATCTAACCCCGTGCTGTACCTGTCCTGGGAGTGTTTGATGGGGACAGTGTAGAGGGAGCTTTACTCTGTATCTAACCCCGTGCTGTACCTGGCCTGGGAGTGTTTGATGGGGACAGTGTATATGGAGTTTTACTCTGTATCTAACCCCGTGTTGTACCTGTCCTGGGAGTGTTTGATGGGGACAGTGTAGAGGGAGCTTTACTCTGTATCTAACCCCGTGCTGTACCTGTCCTGGCAGTGTTTGATGGGGATAGTGCAGAGGGTGCTTTACTCTGTATCTAACCCCGTGCTCACCTGTCCTGGGAGTGTTTGATGGGGTCAGTGTAGAGGGAGCTTTACTCTGTATCTAACCCCGTGCTGTACCTGTCCTGGGAGTGTTTGATGGGGACAGTGTAGATGGAGCTTTACTCTGTATCTAACCCCGTGCTGTACCTGGCCTGGGAGTGTTTGATGGGGACAGTGTAGAGGGAGCTTTACTCTGTATCAAACCCCGTGCTGTACCTGTCCTGGGAGTGTTTGATGGGGACACTGTAGAGGGAGCTTTACTCTGTATCTAACCTCGTGCTGTACCTGTCCTGGGAATGTTTGATGGGGACAGTGTAGAGGCAGCTTTACTCTGTATCTAACCCCGTGCTGTACCTGTCCTGGGAGTGTTTGATGGGGACAGTGTAGAGGGAGCTTTACTCTGTATCTAACCCCGTGCTGTACCTGGTCTGGGAGTGTTTCATGGGGACAGTGTAGAGGGAGCTTTAGTCTGTATCTAACCCCGTGCTGTACCTGGCCTGGGAGTGTTTGATGGGGACAGTGTATATGTAGTTTTACTGTGTATCTAACCCCGTGTTGTACCTGTCCTGGGAGTGTTTGATGGGGACAGTGTAGAGGGAGCTTTACTCTGTATCTAACCCCGTGCTGTACCTGTCCTGCGAGTGTTTGATGGGGACAGTGGAGATGGAGCTTTACTCTATATCTAACCCCGTGCTGTACCTGGCCTGGGAGTGTTTGATGGGGACAGTGTATATGTAGTTTTACTGTGTATCTAACCCCGTGTTGTACCTGTCCTGGGAGTGTTTGATGGGGACAGTGTAGAGGGAGATTTACTCTGTATCTAACCCCGTGCTGTACCTGTCCTGCGAGTGTTTGATGGGGACAGTGGAGATGGAGCTTTACTCTGTATCTAACCCCGTGCTGGACCTGTCCTGGGAGTGTTTGATGGGGACAGTGTAGATGGAGCTTTACTCTGTATCTAACCCCGTGCTGTACCTGGCCTGGGAGTGTTTGATGGGGACTGTGTAGATGGAGCTTTACCCTGTATCTAACCCCGTGCTGTACCTGTCCTGGGAGTGTTTGATGGGGACAGTGTAGCGGGAGCTTTACTCTGTATCTAACCCCTTGCTGTACCTGTCCTGGGACTGTTTGATGGGGACAGTGTAGAGGGAACTTTACTCTGTATCTAACCCCGTGCTGTACCTGTCCTGGGAGTGTTTGATGGGGACAATGTAGAGGGAGCTTTACTCTGTATCTAACCCCGTGCTGTACCTGTCCTGGGAGTGTTTGATGGGGACAGTGTAGAGAGAGCTTTACTCTGTATCTAACCCCGTGCTGTAGCTGTCCTGGGAGTGTTTGATGGGGACAGTGTAGAGGGAGCTTTACTCTGCATCTAACCCCGTGCTGTACCTGTCCTGGGAGTGTTTGATGGGGACAGTGTAGAGGGAGCTTTACTCTGTATCTAACCCCGTGCTGTACCTGTCCTGGGAGTGTTTGATGGGGACAGTGTAGAGGGAGCTTTACTCTGTATCTAACCCCGTGCTGTACCTGTCCTGGTAGTGTTTGATGGGGACAGTGTAGAGGGAGCTTTACTCTGTATCTAACCCCGTGCTGTACCTGTCCTGGGCGTGTTTGATGGGGACAGTGTAGAGGGAGCTTTACTCTGTATCTAACCCCGTGCTGTACCTGTCCTGGAAGTGTTTGATGGGGACAGTGTAGAGGGAGCTTTACTCTGTATCTAACCCCGTGCTGTACCTGTCCTGGGCGTGTTTGATGGGGACAGTGTAGAGGGAGCTTTACTCTGTATCTAACCCCGTGCTGTACCTGTCCTGGGAGTGTTTGATGGGGACAGTGTAGAGGGAGCTTTACTCTGTATCTAACCCCGTGCTGTACCAGGCCTGGGAGTGTTTGATGGGGACAGTGTATATGGCGTTTTACTCTGTATCTAACCCCGTGTTGTACCTGTCCTGTGAGTGTTTGATGGGGACAGTGTAGAGGGACCTTTACTCTGTATCTAACCCCGTGCTGTACCTGTCCTGGCAGTGTTTGATGGGGATAGTGCAGAGGGAGCTTTACTCTGTATCTAACCCCGTGCTCACCTGTCCTGGGAGTGTTTGATGGGGTCAGTGTAGAGGGAGCTTTACTCTGTATCTAACCCCGTGCTGTACCTGTCCTGGGAGTGTTTGATGGGGACAGTGTAGAGGGATCTTTACTCTCTATCTAACCCCGTGCTGTACCTGTCCCTGGAGTGTTTGCTGGGGACAGTGTAGAGGGAGCTTTACTCTGTATCTAACCCCGTGCTGTACCTGTCCTGGGAGTGTTTGATGGGACAGTGTAGAGGGAGCTTTACTCTGTATCTAACCCGGTGCTGTACCTGTCCTGGGAGTGTTTGATGGGGACAGTGTAGAGGGATCTTTACTCTTTATCTAACCCCGTGCTGTACCTGTCCTGGGAGTGTTTGATGGGGACAGTGTAGATGGAGCTTTACTCTGTATCTAACCCCGTGCTGTACCTGGCCTGGGAGTGTTTGATGGGGACAGTGTAGAGGGAGCTTTACTCTGTATCTAACCCCGTGTTGTACCTGTCCTGGGAGTGTTTGATTGGGACAGTGTAGAGGGAGCTTTACTCTGTATCTAACCCCGTGCTGTACCTGTCCTGGGAGTGTTTGATGGGACAGTGTAGAGGGAGCTTTACTCTGTATCTAACCCGGTGCTGTACCTGTCCTGGGAGTGTTTGATGGGGACAGTGTAGAGGGATCTTTACTCTCTATCTAACCCCGTGCTGTACCTGTCCCTGGAGTGTTTGATGGGGACAGTGTAGAGGGAGCTTTACTCTGTATCTAACCCCGTGCTGTACCTGTCCTGGGAGTGTTTGATGGGGACAGTGTAGAGGGAGCTTTACTCTGTATCTAACCCCGTGCTGTACCTGTCCTGGCCGTGTTTGATGGGGACAGTGTAGAGGGAGCTTTACTCTGTATCTAACCCCGTGCTGTACCTGTCCTGGAAGTTTTTGATGGGGACAGTGTAGAGGGAGCTTTACTCTGTATCTAACCCCGTGCTGTACCTGTCCTGGGCGTTTTTGATGGGGACAATTGAGAGGGAGCTTTACTCTGTATCTAACCCCGTGCTGTACCTGTCCTGGGAGTGTTTGATGGGGACAGTGTAGAGGGTGCTTTACTCTGTATCTAACCCCGTGCTGTACCTGGCCTGGGAGTGTTTGATGGGGACAGTGTATATGGAGTTTTACTCTGTATCTAACCCCGTGTTGTACCTGTCCTGGGAGTGTTTGATGGGGACAGTGTAGAGGGAGCTTTACTCTGTATCTAACCCCGTGCTGTACCTGTCCTGACAGTGTTTGATGGGGATAGTGCAGAGGGAGCTTTACTCTGTATCTAACCCCGTGCTCACCTGTCCTGGGAGTGTTTGATGGGGTCAGTGTAGAGGGAGCTTTACTCTGTATCTAACCCCGTGCTGTACCTGTCCTGGGAGTGTTTGATGGGGACAGTGTAGATGGAGCTTTACTCTGTATCTAACCCCGTGCTGTACCTGGCCTGGGAGTGTTTGATGGGGACAGTGTAGAGGGAGCTTTACTCTGTATCAAACCGCGTGTTGTACCTGTCCTGGGAGTGTTTGATTGGGACAGTGTAGAGGGAGCTTTACTCTGTATCTAACCCCGTGCTGTACCTGTCCTGGGAGTGTTTGATGGGGACAGTGTAGAGGGAGCTTTACTCTGTATCTAACCCCGTGCTGTACCTGTCCTGGGAGTGTTTGATGTGGACAGTGTAGAGGGAGCTTAACTCTGTATCTAACCCCGTGCTGTACCTGTCCTGGGAGTGTTTGATGGGGACACTGTAGAGGGAGCTTTACTCTGTATCTAACCTCGTGCTGTACCTGTCCTGGGAATGTTTGATGGGGACAGTGTAGAGGCAGCTTTATTCTGTATCTAACCCCGTGCTGTACCTGTCCTGGGAGTGTTTGATCGGGACAGTGTAGAGGGAGCTTTACTCTGTATCTAACCCCGTGCTGTACCTGGTCTGGGAGTGTTTCATGGGGACAGTGTAGAGGGAGCTTTAGTCTGTATCTAACCCCGTGCTGTACCTGGCCTGGGAGTGTTTGATGGGGACAGTGTATATGTAGTTTTACTGTGTATCTAACCCCGTGTTGTACCTGTCCTGGGAGTGTTTGATGGGGACAGTGTAGAGGGAGCTTTACTCTGTATCTAACCCCGTGCTGTACCTGTCCTGCGAGTGTTTGATGGGGACAGTGGAGATGGAGCTTTACTCTGTATCTAACCCCGTGCTGGACCTGTCCTGGGAGTGTTTGATGGGGACAGTGTAGATGGAGCTTTACTCTGTATCTAACCCCGTGCTGTACCTGGCCTGGGAGTGTTTGATGGGGACTGTGTAGATGGAGCTTTACCCTGTATCTAACCCCGTGCTGTACCTGTCCTGGGAGTGTTTGATGGGGACAGTGTAGCGGGAGCTTTACTCTGTATCTAACCCCTTGCTGTACCTGTCCTGGGAGTGTTTGATGGGGACAGTGTAGAGGGAACTTTACTCTGTATCTAACCCCGTGCTGTACCTGTCCTGGGAGTGTTTGATGGGGACAATGTAGAGGGAGCTTTACTCTGTATCTAACCCCGTGCTGTACCTGTCCTGGGAGTGTTTGATGGGGACAGTGTAGAGGGAGCTTTACTCTGTATCTAACCCCGTGCTGTACCTGTCCTGGGAGTGTTTGATGGGGACAGTGTAGAGGGAGCTTTACTCTGCATCTAACCCCGTGCTGTACCTGTCCTGGGAGTGTTTGATGGGGACAGTGTAGAGGGAGCTTTACTCTGTATCTAACCCCGTGCTGTACCTGTCCTGGGAGTGTTTGATGGGGACAGTGTAGAGGGAGCTTTACTCTGTATCTAACCCCGTGCTGTACCTGTCCTGGTAGTGTTTGATGGGGACAGTGTAGAGGGAGCTTTACTCTGTATCTAACCCCGTGCTGTACCTGTCCTGGGCGTGTTTGATGGGGACAGTGTAGAGGGAGCTTTACTCTGTATCTAACCCCGTGCTGTACCTGTCCTGGAAGTGTTTGATGGGGACAGTGTAGAGGGAGCATTACTCTGTATCTAACCCCGTGCTGTACCTGTCCTGGGCGTGTTTGATGGGGACAGTGGAGAGGGAGCTTTACTCTGTATCTAACCCCGTGCTGTACCTGTCCTGGGAGTGTTTGATGGGGACAGTGTAGAGGGAGCTTTACTCTGTATCTAACCCCGTGCTGTACCTGGCCTGGGAGTGTTTGATGGGGACAGTGTATATGGAGTTTTACTCTGTATCTAACCCCGTGTTGTACCTGTCCTGGGAGTGTTTGATGGGGACAGTGTAGAGGGAGCTTTACTCTGTATCTAACCCCGTGCTGTAACTGGCCTGGGAGTGTTTGATGGGGACAGTGTAGAGGGAGCTTTACTCTGTATCAAACCCCGTGTTGTACCTGTCCTGGGAGTGTTTGATTGGGACAGTGTAGAGGGAGCTTTACTCTGTATCTAAGCCCGTGCTGTACCTGTCCTGGGAGTGTTTGATGGGGACAGTGTAGAGGGAGCTTTACTCTGTATCTAACCCCGTGCTGTACCTGTCCTGGGAGTGTTTGATGTGGACAGTGTAGAGGGAGCTTAACTCTGTATCTAACCCCGTGCTGTACCTGTCCTGGGAGTGTTTGATGGGGACACTGTAGAGGGAGCTTTACTCTGTATCTAACCTCGTGCTGGACCTGTCCTGGGAATGTTTGATGGGGACAGTGTAGAGGCAGCTTTACTCTGTATCTAACCCCGTGCTGTACCTGTCCTGGGAGTGTTTGATGGGGACCGTGTAGAGGGAGCTTTACTCTGTATCTAACCCCGTGCTGTACCTGGTCTGGGAGTGTTTCATGGGGACAGTGTAGAGGGAGCTTTAGTCTGTATCTAACCCCGTGCTGTACCTGGCCTGGGAGTGTTTGATGGGGACAGTGTATATGTAGTTTTACTGTGTATCTAACCCCGTGTTGTACCTGTCCTGGGAGTGTTTGATGGGGACAGTGTAGAGGGAGCTTTACTCTGTATCTAACCCCGTGCTGTACCTGTCCTGCGAGTGTTTGATGGGGACAGTGGAGATGGAGCTTTACTCTGTATCTAACCCCGTGCTGTACCTGGCCTGGGAGTGTTTGATGGGGACAGTGTATATGTAGTTTTACTGTGTATCTAACCCCGTGTTGTACCTGTCCTGGGAGTGTTTGATGGGGACAGTGTAGAGGGAGATTTACTCTGTATCTAACCCCGTGCTGTACCTGTCCTGCGAGTGTTTGATGGGGACAGTGGAGATGGAGCTTTACTCTGTATCTAACCCCGTGCTGGACCTGTCCTGGGAGTGTTTGATGGGGACAGTGTAGATGGAGCTTTACTCTGTATCTAACCCCGTGCTGTACCTGGCCTGGGAGTGTTTGATGGGGACTGTGTAGATGGAGCTTTACCCTGTATCTAACCCCGTGCTGTACCTGTCCTGGGAGTGTTTGATGGGGACAGTGTAGCGGGAGCTTTACTCTGTATCTAACCCCTTGCTGTACCTGTCCTGGGACTGTTTGATGTGGACAGTGTAGAGGGAACTTTACTCTGTATCTAACCCCGTGCTGTACCTGTCCTGGGAGTGTTTGATGGGGACAATGTAGAGGGAGCTTTACTCTGTATCTAACCCCGTGCTGTACCTGTCCTGGGAGTGTTTGATGGGGACAGTGTAGAGAGAGCTTTACTCTGTATCTAACCCCGTGCTGTACCTGTCCTGGGAGTGTTTGATGGGGACAGTGTAGAGGGAGCTTTACTCTGCATCTAACCCCGTGCTGTACCTGTCCTGGGAGTGTTTGATGGGGACAGTGTAGAGGGAGCTTTACTCTGTATCTAACCCCGTGCTGTACCTGTCCTGGGAGTGTTTGATGGGGACAGTGTAGAGGGAGCTTTACTCTGTATCTAACCCCGTGCTGTACCTGTCCTGGTAGTGTTTGATGGGGACAGTGTAGAGGGAGCTTTACTCTGTATCTAACCCCGTGCTGTACCTGTCCTGGGCGTGTTTGATGGGGACAGTGTAGAGGGAGCTTTACTCTGTATCTAACCCCGTGCTGTACCTGTCCTGGAAGTGTTTGATGGGGACAGTGGAGAGGGAGCTTTACTCTGTATCTAGCGCCGTGCTGTACCTGTCCTGGGCGTGTTTGATGGGGACAGTGTAGAGGGAGCTTTACTCTGTATCTAACCCCGTGCTGTACCTGTCCTGGGAGTGTTTGATGGGGACAGTGTAGAGGGAGCTTTACTCTGTATCTAACCCCGTGCTGTACCAGGCCTGGGAGTGTTTGATGGGGACAGTGTATATGGAGTTTTACTCTGTATCTAACCCCGTGTTGTACCTGTCCTGTGAGTGTTTGATGGGGACAGTGTAGAGGGACCTTTACTCTGTATCTAATCCCGTGCTGTACCTGTCCTGGCAGTGTTTGATGGGGATAGTGCAGAGGGAGCTTTACTCTGTATCTAACCCCGTGCTCACCTGTCCTGGGAGTGTTTGATGGGGTCAGTGTAGAGGGAGCTTTACTCTGTATCTAACCCCGTGCTGTACCTGTCCTGGGAGTGTTTGATGGGGACAGTGTAGATGGAGCTTTACTCTGTATCTAACCCCGTGCTGTACCTGGCCTGGGAGTGTTTGATGGGGACAGTGTAGAGGGAGCTTTACTCTGTATCTAACCCCGTGTTGTACCTGTCCTGGGAGTGTTTGATTGGGACAGTGTAGAGGGATCTTTACTCTCTATCTAACCCCGTGCTGTACCTGTCCCTGGAGTGTTTGATGGGGACAGTGTAGAGGGAGCTTTACTCTGTATCTAACCCCGTGCTGTACCTGTCCTGGGAATGTTTGATGGGGACAGTGTAGAGGGAGCTTTACTCTGTATCTAACCCCGTGCTGTACCTGTCCTGGCCGTGTTTGATGGGGACAGTGTAGAGGGAGCTTTACTCTGTATCTAACCCCGTGCTGTACCTGTCCTGGAAGTTTTTGATGGGGACAGTGTAGAGGGAGCTTTACTCTGTATCTAACCCCGTGCTGTACCTGTCCTGGGCGTGTTTGATGGGGACAGTGGAGAGGGAGCTTTACTCTGTATCTAACCCCGTGCTGTACCTGTCCTGGGAGTGTTTGATGGGGACAGTGTAGTGGGTGCTTTACTCTGTATCTAACCCCGTGCTGTACCTGGCCTGGGAGGGTTTGATGGGGACAGTGTATATGGAGTTTTACTCTGTATCTAACCCCGTGTTGTACCTGTCCTGGGAGTGTTTGATGGGGACAGTGTAGAGGGAGCTTTACTCTGTATCTAACCCCGTGCTGTACCTGTCCTGACAGTGTTTGATGGGGATAGTGCAGAGGGAGCTTTACTCTGTATCTAACCCCGTCCTCACCTGTCCTGGGAGTGTTTGATGGGGTCAGTGTAGAGGGAGCTTTACTCTGTATCTAACCCCGTGCTGTACCTGTCCTGGGAGTGTTTGATGGGGACAGTGTAGATGGAGCTTTACTCTGTATCTAACCCCGTGCTGTACCTGGCCTGGGAGTGTTTGATGGGGACAGTGTAGAGGGAGCTTTACTCGGTATCAAACCCCGTGTTGTACCTGTCCTGGGAGTGTTTGATTGGGACAGTGTAGAGGGAGCTTTACTCTGTATCTAACCCCGTGCTGTACCTGTCCTGGGAGTGTTTGATGGGGACAGTGTAGAGGGAGCTTTACTCTGTATCTAACCCCGTGCTGTACCTGTCCTGGGAGTGTTTGATGTGGACAGTGTAGAGGGAGCTTAACTCTGTATCTAACCCCGTGCTGTACCTGTCCTGGGAGTGTTTGATGGGGACACTGTAGAGGGAGCTTTACTCTGTATCTAACCTCGTGCTGTACCTGTCCTGGGAATGTTTGATGGGGACAGTGTAGAGGCAGCTTTATTCTGTATCTAACCCCGTGCTGTACCTGTCCTGGGAGTGTTTGATCGGGACAGTGTAGAGGGAGCTTTACTCTGTATCTAACCCCGTGCTGTACCTGGTCTGGGAGTGTTTCATGGGGACAGTGTAGAGGGAGCTTTAGTCTGTATCTAACCCCGTGCTGTACCTGGCCTGGGAGTGTTTGATGGGGACAGTGTATATGTAGTTTTACTGTGTATCTAACCCCGTGTTGTACCTGTCCTGGGAGTGTTTGATGGGGACAGTGTAGAGGGAGCTTTACTCTGTATCTAACCCCGTGCTGTACCTGTCCTGCGAGTGTTTGATGGGGACAGTGGAGATGGAGCTTTACTCTGTATCTAACCCCGTGCTGGACCTGTCCTGGGAGTGTTTGATGGGGACAGTGTAGATGGAGCTTTACTCTGTATCTAACCCCGTGCTGTACCTGGCCTGGGAGTGTTTGATGGGGACTGTGTAGATGGAGCTTTACCCTGTATCTAACCCCGTGCTGTACCTGTCCTGGGAGTGTTTGATGGGGACAGTGTAGCGGGAGCTTTACTCTGTATCTAACCCCTTGCTGTACCTGTCCTGGGAGTGTTTGATGGGGACAGTGTAGAGGGAACTTTACTCTGTATCTAACCCCGTGCTGTACCTGTCCTGGGAGTGTTTGATGGGGACAGTGTAGAGGGAGCTTTACTCTGTATCTAACCCCGTGCTGTACCTGTCCTGGGAGTGTTTGATGGGGACAGTGTAGAGGGAGCTTTACTCTGCATCTAACCCCGTGCTGTACCTGTCCTGGGAGTGTTTGATGGGGACAGTGTAGAGGGAGCTTTACTCTGTATCTAACCCCGTGCTGTACCTGTCCTGGGAGTGTTTGATGGGGACAGTGTAGAGGGAGCTTTACTCTGTATCTAACCCCGTGCTGTACCTGTCCTGGTAGTGTTTGATGGGGACAGTGTAGAGGGAGCTTTACTCTGTATCTAACCCCGTGCTGTACCTGTCCTGGGCGTGTTTGATGGGGACAGTGTAGAGGGAGCTTTACTCTGTATCTAACCCCGTGCTGTACCTGTCCTGGAAGTGTTTGATGGGGACAGTGTAGAGGGAGCATTACTCTGTATCTAACCCCGTGCTGTACCTGTCCTGGGCGTGTTTGATGGGGACAGTGGAGAGGGAGCTTTACTCTGTATCTAACCCCGTGCTGTACCTGTCCTGGGAGTGTTTGATGGGGACAGTGTAGAGGGAGCTTTACTCTGTATCTAACCCCGTGCTGTACCTGGCCTGGGAGTGTTTGATGGGGACAGTGTATATGGAGTTTTACTCTGTATCTAACCCCGTGTTGTACCTGTCCTGGGAGTGTTTGATGGGGACAGTGTAGAGGGAGCTTTACTCTGTATCTAACCCCGTGCTGTACCTGTCCTGGCAGTGTTTGATGGGGATAGTGCAGAGGGTGCTTTACTCTGTATCTAACCCCGTGCTCACCTGTCCTGGGAGTGTTTGATGGGGTCAGTGTAGAGGGAGCTTTACTCTGTATCTAACCCCGTGCTGTACCTGTCCTGGGAGTGTTTGATGGGGACAGTGTAGATGGAGCTTTACTCTGTATCTAACCCCGTGCTGTACCTGGCATGGGAGTGTCTGATGGGGACACTGTAGAGGGAGCTTTACTCTGTATCAAACCCCGTGTTGTACCTGTCCTGGGAGTGTTTGATTGGGACAGTGTAGAGGGAGCTTTACTCTGTATCTAACCCCGTGCTGTACCTGTCCTGGGAGTGTTTGATGGGGACAGTGTAGAGGGAGCTTTACTCTGTATCTAACCCCGTGCTGTACCTGTCCTGGGAGTGTTTGATGTGGACAGTGTAGAGGGAGCTTAACTCTGTATCTAACCCCGTGCTGTACCTGTCCTGGGAGTGTTTGATGGGGACACTGTAGAGGGAGCTTTACTCTGTATCTAACCTCGTGCTGTACCTGTCCTGGGAATGTTTGATGGGGACAGTGTAGAGGCAGCTTTACTCTGTATCTAACCCCGTGCTGTACCTGTCCTGGGAGTGTTTGATGGGGACAGTGTAGAGGGAGCTTTACTCTGTATCTAACCCCGTGCTGTACCTGGTCTGGGAGTGTTTCATGGGGACAGTGTAGAGGGAGCTTTAGTCTGTATCTAACCCCGTGCTGTACCTGGCCTGGGAGTGTTTGATGGGGACAGTGTATATGTAGTTTTACTGTGTATCTAACCCCGTGTTGTACCTGTCCTGGGAGTGTTTGATGGGGACAGTGTAGAGGGAGCTTTACTCTGTATCTAACCCCGTGCTGTACCTGTCCTGCGAGTGTTTGATGGGGACAGTGGAGATGGAGCTTTACTCTGTATCTAACCCCGTGCTGTACCTGGCCTGGGAGTGTTTGATGGGGACAGTGTATATGTAGTTTTACTGTGTATCTAACCCCGTGTTGTACCTGTCCTGGGAGTGTTTGATGGGGACAGTGTAGAGGGAGATTTACTCTGTATCTAACCCCGTGCTGTACCTGTCCTGCGAGTGTTTGATGGGGACAGTGGAGATGGAGCTTTACTCTGTATCTAACCCCGTGCTGGACCTGTCCTGGGAGTGTTTGATGGGGACAGTGTAGATGGAACTTTACTCTGTATCTAACCCCGTGCTGTACCTGGCCTGGGAGTGTTTGATGGGGACTGTGTAGATGGAGCTTTACCCTGTATCTAACCCCGTGCTGTACCTGTCCTGGGAGTGTTTGATGGGGACAGTGTAGCAGGAGCTTTACTCTGTATCTAACCCCTTGCTGTACCTGTCCTGGGACTGTTTGATGGGGACAGTGTAGAGGGAACTTTACTCTGTATCTAACCCCGTGCTGTACCTCTCCTGGGAGTGTTTGATGGGGACAATGTAGAGGGAGCTTTACTCTGTATCTAACCCCGTGCTGTACCTGTCCTGGGAGTGTTTGATGGGGACAGTGTAGAGAGAGCTTTACTCTGTATCTAACCCCGTGCTGTACCTGTCCTGGGAGTGTTTGATGGGGACAGTGTAGAGGGAGCTTTACTCTGCATCTAACCCCGTGCTGTACCTGTCCTGGGAGTGTTTGATGGGGACAGTGTAGAGGGAGCTTTACTCTGTATCTAACCCCGTGCTGTACCTGTCCTGGGAGTGTTTGATGGGGACAGTGTAGAGGGACCTTTACTCTGTATCTAACCCCGTGCTGTACCTGTCCTGGCAGTGTTTGATGGGGATAGTGCAGAGGGAGCTTTACTCTGTATCTAACCCCGTGCTCACCTGTCCTGGGAGTGTTTGATGGGGTCAGTGTAGAGGGAGCTTTACTCTGTATCTAACCCCGTGCTGTACCTGTCCTGGGAGTGTTTGATGGGGACAGTGTAGATGGAGCTTTACTCTGTATCTAACCCCGTGCTGTACCTGGCCTGGGAGTGTTTGATGGGGACAGTGTAGAGGGAGCTTTACTCTGTATCTAACCCCGTGTTGTACCTGTCCTGGGAGTGTTTGATTGGGACAGTGTAGAGGGAGCTTTACTCTGTATCTAACCCGGTGCTGTACCTGTCCTGGGAGTGTTTGATGGGGACAGTGTAGAGGGATCTTTACTCTCTATCTAACCCCGTGCTGTACCTGTCCCTGGAGTGTTTGATGGGGACAGTGTAGAGGGAGCTTTACTCTGTATCTAACCCCGTGCTGTACCTGTCCTGGGAGTGTTTGATGGGGACAGTGTAGAGGGAGCTTTACTCTGTATCTAACCCCGTGCTGTACCTGTCCTGGCCGTGTTTGATGGGGACAGTGTAGAGGGAGCTTTACTCTGTATCTAACCCCGTGCTGTACCTGTCCTGGAAGTTTTTGATGGGGACAGTGTAGAGGGAGCTTTACTCTGTATCTAACCCCGTGCTGTACCTGTCCTGGGCGTGTTTGATGGGGACAGTGGAGAGGGAGCTTTACTCTGTATCTAACCCCGTGCTGTACCTGTCCTGGGATGTTTGATGGGGACAGTGTAGTGGGTGCTTTACTCTGTATCTAACCCCGTGCTGTACCTGGCCTGGGAGTGTTTGATGGGGACAGTGTATATGGAGTTTTACTCTGTATCTAACCCCGTGTTGTACCTGTCCTGGGAGTGTTTGATGGGGACAGTGTAGAGGGAGCTTTACTCTGTATCTAACCCCGTGCTGTACCTGTCCTGACAGTGTTTGATGGGGATAGTGCAGAGGGAGCTTTACTCTGTATCTAACCCCGTCCTCACCTGTCCTGGGAGTGTTTGATGGGGTCAGTGTAGAGGGAGCTTTACTCTGTATCTAACCCCGTGCTGTACCTGTCCTGGGAGTGTTTGATGGGGACAGTGTAGATGGAGCTTTACTCTGTATCTAACCCCGTGCTGTACCTGGCCTGGGAGTGTTTGATGGGGACAGTGTAGAGGGAGCTTTACTCGGTATCAAACCCCGTGTTGTACCTGTCCTGGGAGTGTTTGATTGGGACAGTGTAGAGGGAGCTTTGCTCTGTATCTAACCCCGTGCTGTACCTGTCCTGGGAGTGTTTGATGGGGACAGTGTAGAGGGAGCTTTACTCTGTATCTAACCCCGTGCTGTACCTGTCCTGGGAGTGTTTGATGTGGACAGTGTAGAGGGAGCTTAACTCTGTATCTAACCCCGTGCTGTACCTGTCCTGGGAGTGTTTGATGGGGACACTGTAGAGGGAGCTTTACTCTGTATCTAACCTCGTGCTGTACCTGTCCTGGGAATGTTTGATGGGGACAGTGTAGAGGCAGCTTTATTCTGTATCTAACCCCGTGCTGTACCTGTCCTGGGAGTGTTTGATCGGGACAGTGTAGAGGGAGCTTTACTCTGTATCTAACCCCGTGCTGTACCTGGTCTGGGAGTGTTTCATGGGGACAGTGTAGAGGGAGCTTTAGTCTGTATCTAACCCCGTGCTGTACCTGGCCTGGGAGTGTTTGATGGGGACAGTGTATATGTAGTTTTACTGTGTATCTAACCCCGTGTTGTACCTGTCCTGGGAGTGTTTGATGGGGACAGTGTAGAGGGAGCTTTACTCTGTATCTAACCCCGTGCTGTACCTGTCCTGCGAGTGTTTGATGGGGACAGTGGAGATGGAGCTTTACTCTGTATCTAACCCCGTGCTGGACCTGTCCTGGGAGTGTTTGATGGGGACAGTGTAGATGGAGCTTTACTCTGTATCTAACCCCGTGCTGTACCTGGCCTGGGAGTGTTTGATGGGGACTGTGTAGATGGAGCTTTACCCTGTATCTAACCCCGTGCTGTACCTGTCCTGGGAGTGTTTGATGGGGACAGTGTAGCGGGAGCTTTACTCTGTATCTAACCCCTTGCTGTACCTGTCCTGGGAGTGTTTGATGGGGACAGTGTAGAGGGAACTTTACTCTGTATCTAACCCCGTGCTGTACCTGTCCTGGGAGTGTTTGATGGGGACAGTGTAGAGGGAGCTTTACTCTGTATCTAACCCCGTGCTGTACCTGTCCTGGGAGTGTTTGATGGGGACAGTGTAGAGGGAGCTTTACTCTGCATCTAACCCCGTGCTGTACCTGTCCTGGGAGTGTTTGATGGGGACAGTGTAGAGGGAGCTTTACTCTGTATCTAACCCCGTGCTGTACCTGTCCTGGTAGTGTTTGATGGGGACAGTGTAGAGGGAGCTTTACTCTGTATCTAACCCCGTGCTGTACCTGTCCTGGGCGTGTTTGATGGGGACAGTGTAGAGGGAGCTTTACTCTGTATCTAACCCCGTGCTGTACCTGTCCTGGAAGTGTTTGATGGGGACAGTGTAGAGGGAGCATTACTCTGTATCTAACCCCGTGCTGTACCTGTCCTGGGCGTGTTTGATGGGGACAGTGGAGAGGGAGCTTTACTCTGTATCTAACCCCGTGCTGTACCTGTCCTGGGAGTGTTTGATGGGGACAGTGTAGAGGGAGCTTTACTCTGTATCTAACCCCGTGCTGTACCTGGCCTGGGAGTGTTTGATGGGGACAGTGTATATGGAGTTTTACTCTGTATCTAACCCCGTGTTGTACCTGTCCTGGGAGTGTTTGATGGGGACAGTGTAGAGGGAGCTTTACTCTGTATCTAACCCCGTGCTGTACCTGTCCTGGCAGTGTTTGATGGGGATAGTGCAGAGGGTGCTTTACTCTGTATCTAACCCCGTGCTCACCTGTCCTGGGAGTGTTTGATGGGGTCAGTGTAGAGGGAGCTTTACTCTGTATCTAACCCCGTGCTGTACCTGTCCTGGGAGTGTTTGATGGGGACAGTGTAGATGGAGCTTTACTCTGTATCTAACCCCGTGCTGTACCTGGCATGGGAGTGTCTGATGGGGACACTGTAGAGGGAGCTTTACTCTGTATCAAACCCCGTGTTGTACCTGTCCTGGGAGTGTTTGATTGGGACAGTGTAGAGGGAGCTTTACTCTGTATCTAACCCCGTGCTGTACCTGTCCTGGGAGTGTTTGATGGGGACAGTGTAGAGGGAGCTTTACTCTGTATCTAACCCCGTGCTGTACCTGTCCTGGGAGTGTTTGATGTGGACAGTGTAGAGGGAGCTTAACTCTGTATCTAACCCCGTGCTGTACCTGTCCTGGGAGTGTTTGATGGGGACACTGTAGAGGGAGCTTTACTCTGTATCTAACCTCGTGCTGTACCTGTCCTGGGAATGTTTGATGGGGACAGTGTAGAGGCAGCTTTACTCTGTATCTAACCCCGTGCTGCACCTGTCCTGGGAGTGTTTGATGGGGACAGTGTAGAGGGAGCTTTACTCTGTATCTAACCCCGTGCTGTACCTGGTCTGGGAGTGTTTCATGGGGACAGTGTAGAGGGAGCTTTAGTCTGTATCTAACCCCGTGCTGTACCTGGCCTGGGAGTGTTTGATGGGGACAGTGTATATGTAGTTTTACTGTGTATCTAACCCCGTGTTGTACCTGTCCTGGGAGTGTTTGATGGGGACAGTGTAGAGGGAGCTTTACTCTGTATCTAACCCCGTGCTGTACCTGTCCTGCGAGTGTTTGATGGGGACAGTGGAGATGGAGCTTTACTCTGTATCTAACCCCGTGCTGTACCTGGCCTGGGAGTGTTTGATGGGGACAGTGTATATGTAGTTTTACTGTGTATCTAACCCCGTGTTGTACCTGTCCTGGGAGTGTTTGATGGGGACAGTGTAGAGGGAGATTTACTCTGTATCTAACCCCGTGCTGTACCTGTCCTGCGAGTGTTTGATGGGGACAGTGGAGATGGATCTTTACTCTGTATCTAACCCCGTGCTGGACCTGTCCTGGGAGTGTTTGATGGGGACAGTGTAGATGGAACTTTACTCTGTATCTAACCCCGTGCTGTACCTGGCCTGGGAGTGTTTGATGGGGACTGTGTAGATGGAGCTTTACCCTGTATCTAACCCCGTGCTGTACCTGTCCTGGGAGTGTTTGATGGGGACAGTGTAGCAGGAGCTTTACTCTGTATCTAACCCCTTGCTGTACCTGTCCTGGGACTGTTTGATGGGGACAGTGTAGAGGGAACTTTACTCTGTATCTAACCCCGTGCTGTACGTGTCCTGGGAGTGTTTGATGGGGACAATGTAGAGGGAGCTTTACTCTGTATCTAACCCCGTGCTGTACCTGTCCTGGGAGTGTTTGATGGGGACAGTGTAGAGAGAGCTTTACTCTGTATCTAACCCCGTGCTGTACCTGTCCTGGGAGTGTTTGATGGGGACAGTGTAGAGGGAGCTTTACTCTGCATCTAACCCCGTGCTGTACCTGTCCTGGGAGTGTTTGATGGGGACAGTGTAGAGGGAGCTTTACTCTGTATCTAACCCCGTGCTGTACCTGTCCTGGGAGTGTTTGATGGGGACAGTGTAGAGGGAGCTTTACTCTGTATCTAACCCCGTGCTGTACCTGTCCTGGGCGTGTTTGATGGGGACAGTGTAGAGGGAGCTTTACTCTGTATCTAACCCCGTGCTGTACCTGTCCTGGGCGTGTTTGATGGGGACAGTGTAGAGGGAGCTTTACTCTGTATCTAACCCCGTGCTGTACCTGTCCTGGAAGTGTTTGATGGGGACAGTGTAGAGGGAGCTTTACTCTGTATCTAACCCCGTGCTGTACCTGTCCTGGGCGTGTTTGATGGGGACAGTGTAGAGGGAGCTTTACTCTGTATCTAACCCCGTGCTGTACCTGTCCTGGGAGTGTTTGATGGGGACAGTGTAGAGGGAGCTTTACTCTGTATCTAACCCCGTGCTGTACCAGGCCTGGGAGTGTTTGATGGGGACAGTGTATATGGAGTTTTACTCTGTATCTAACCCCGTGTTGTACCTGTCCTGTGAGTGTTTGATGGGGACAGTGTAGAGGGACCTTTACTCTGTATCTAACCCCGTGCTGTACCTGTCCTGGCAGTGTTTGATGGGGATAGTGCAGAGGGAGCTTTACTCTGTATCTAACCCCGTGCTCACCTGTCCTGGGAGTGTTTGATGGGGTCAGTGTAGAGGGAGCTTTACTCTGTATCTAACCCCGTGCTGTACCTGTCCTGGGAGTGTTTGATGGGGACAGTGTAGATGGAGCTTTACTCTGTATCTAACCCTGTGCTGTACCTGGCCTGGGAGTGTTTGATGGGGACTGTGTAGAGGGAGCTTTACTCTGTATCTAACCCCGTGTTGTACCTGTCCTGGGAGTGTTTGATTGGGACAGTGTAGAGGGAGCTTTACTCTGTATCTAACCCCGTGCTGTACCTGTCCTGGGAGTGTTTGATGGGACAGTGTAGAGGGAGCTTTACTCTGTATCTAACCCGGTGCTGTACCTGTCCTGGGAGTGTTTGATGGGGACAGTGTAGAGGGATCTTTACTCTCTATCTAACCCCGTGCTGTACCTGTCCCTGGAGTGTTTGATGGGGACAGTGTAGAGGGAGCTTTACTCTGTATCTAACCCCGTGCTGTACCTGTCCTGGGAGTGTTTGATGGGGACAGTGTAGAGGGAGCTTTACTCTGTATCTAACCCCGTGCTGTACCTGTCCTGGCCGTGTTTGATGGGGACAGTGTAGAGGGAGCTTTACTCTGTATCTAACCCCGTGCTGTACCTGTCCTGGAAGTGTTTGATGGGGACAGTGTAGAGGGAGCTTTACTCTGTATCTAACCCCGTGCTGTACCTGTCCTGGGCGTGTTTGATGGGGACAGTGGAGAGGGAGCTTTACTCTGTATCTAACCCCGTGCTGTACCTGTCCTGGGAGTGTTTGATGGGGACAGTGTAGAGGGTGCTTTACTCTGTATCTAACCCCGTGCTGTACCTGGCCTGGGAGTGTTTGATGGGGACAGTGTATATGGAGTTTTACTCTGTATCTAACCCCGTGCTGTACCTGTCCTGCGAGTGTTTGATGGGGACAGTGGAGATGGAGCTTTACTCTGTATCTAACCCCGTGCTGGACCTGTCCTGGGAGTGTTTGATGGGGACAGTGTAGATGGAGCTTTACTCTGTATCTAACCCCGTGCTGTACCTGGCCTGGGAGTGTTTGATGGGGACTGTGTAGATGGAGCTTTACCCTGTATCTAACCCCGTGCTGTACCTGTCCTGGGAGTGTTTGATGGGGACAGTGTAGCGGGAGCTTTACTCTGTATCTAACCCCTTGCTGTACCTGTCCTGGGAGTGTTTGATGGGGACAGTGTAGAGGGAACTTTACTCTGTATCTAACCCCGTGCTGTACCTGTCCTGGGAGTGTTTGATGGGGACAGTGTAGAGGGAGCTTTACTCTGTATCTAACCCCGTGCTGTACCTGTCCTGGGAGTGTTTGATGGGGACAGTGTAGAGGGAGCTTTACTCTGCATCTAACCCCGTGCTGTACCTGTCCTGGGAGTGTTTGATGGGGACAGTGTAGAGGGAGCTTTACTCTGTATCTAACCCCGTGCTGTACCTGTCCTGGTAGTGTTTGATGGGGACAGTGTAGAGGGAGCTTTACTCTGTATCTAACCCCGTGCTGTACCTGTCCTGGGCGTGTTTGATGGGGACAGTGTAGAGGGAGCTTTACTCTGTATCTAACCCCGTGCTGTACCTGTCCTGGAAGTGTTTGATGGGGACAGTGTAGAGGGAGCATTACTCTGTATCTAACCCCGTGCTGTACCTGTCCTGGGCGTGTTTGATGGGGACAGTGGAGAGGGAGCTTTACTCTGTATCTAACCCCGTGCTGTACCTGTCCTGGGAGTGTTTGATGGGGACAGTGTAGAGGGAGCTTTACTCTGTATCTAACCCCGTGCTGTACCTGGCCTGGGAGTGTTTGATGGGGACAGTGTATATGGAGTTTTACTCTGTATCTAACCCCGTGTTGTACCTGTCCTGGGAGTGTTTGATGGGGACAGTGTAGAGGGAGCTTTACTCTGTATCTAACCCCGTGCTGTACCTGTCCTGGCAGTGTTTGATGGGGATAGTGCAGAGGGTGCTTTACTCTGTATCTAACCCCGTGCTCACCTGTCCTGGGAGTGTTTGATGGGGTCAGTGTAGAGGGAGCTTTACTCTGTATCTAACCCCGTGCTGTACCTGTCCTGGGAGTGTTTGATGGGGACAGTGTAGATGGAGCTTTACTCTGTATCTAACCCCGTGCTGTACCTGGCATGGGAGTGTCTGATGGGGACACTGTAGAGGGAGCTTTACTCTGTATCAAACCCCGTGTTGTACCTGTCCTGGGAGTGTTTGATTGGGACAGTGTAGAGGGAGCTTTACTCTGTATCTAACCCAGTGCTGTACCTGTCCTGGGAGTGTTTGATGGGGACAGTGTAGAGGGAGCTTTACTCTGTATCTAACCCCGTGCTGTACCTGTCCTGGGAGTGTTTGATGTGGACAGTGTAGAGGGAGCTTAACTCTGTATCTAACCCCGTGCTGTACCTGTCCTGGGAGTGTTTGATGGGGACACTGTAGAGGGAGCTTTACTCTGTATCTAACCTCGTGCTGTACCTGTCCTGGGAATGTTTGATGGGGACAGTGTAGAGGCAGCTTTACTCTGTATCTAACCCCGTGCTGCACCTGTCCTGGGAGTGTTTGATGGGGACAGTGTAGAGGGAGCTTTACTCTGTATCTAACCCCGTGCTGTACCTGGTCTGGGAGTGTTTCATGGGGACAGTGTAGAGGGAGCTTTAGTCTGTATCTAACCCCGTGCTGTACCTGGCCTGGGAGTGTTTGATGGGGACAGTGTATATGTAGTTTTACTGTGTATCTAACCCCGTGTTGTACCTGTCCTGGGAGTGTTTGATGGGGACAGTGTAGAGGGAGCTTTACTCTGTATCTAACCCCGTGCTGTACCTGTCCTGCGAGTGTTTGATGGGGACAGTGGAGATGGAGCTTTACTCTGTATCTAACCCCGTGCTGTACCTGGCCTGGGAGTGTTTGATGGGGACAGTGTATATGTAGTTTTACTGTGTATCTAACCCCGTGTTGTACCTGTCCTGGGAGTGTTTGATGGGGACAGTGTAGAGGGAGATTTACTCTGTATCTAACCCCGTGCTGTACCTGTCCTGCGAGTGTTTGATGGGGACAGTGGAGATGGATCTTTACTCTGTATCTAACCCCGTGCTGGACCTGTCCTGGGAGTGTTTGATGGGGACAGTGTAGATGGAACTTTACTCTGTATCTAACCCCGTGCTGTACCTGGCCTGGGAGTGTTTGATGGGGACTGTGTAGATGGAGCTTTACCCTGTATCTAACCCCGTGCTGTACCTGTCCTGGGAGTGTTTGATGGGGACAGTGTAGCAGGAGCTTTACTCTGTATCTAACCCCTTGCTGTACCTGTCCTGGGACTGTTTGATGGGGACAGTGTAGAGGGAACTTTACTCTGTATCTAACCCCGTGCTGTACGTGTCCTGGGAGTGTTTGATGGGGACAATGTAGAGGGAGCTTTACTCTGTATCTAACCCCGTGCTGTACCTGTCCTGGGAGTGTTTGATGGGGACAGTGTAGAGAGAGCTTTACTCTGTATCTAACCCCGTGCTGTACCTGTCCTGGGAGTGTTTGATGGGGACAGTGTAGAGGGAGCTTTACTCTGCATCTAACCCCGTGCTGTACCTGTCCTGGGAGTGTTTGATGGGGACAGTGTAGAGGGAGCTTTACTCTGTATCTAACCCCGTGCTGTACCTGTCCTGGGAGTGTTTGATGGGGACAGTGTAGAGGGAGCTTTACTCTGTATCTAACCCCGTGCTGTACCTGTCCTGGTAGTGTTTGATGGGGACAGTGTAGAGGGAGCTTTACTCTGTATCTAACCCCGTGCTGTACCTGTCCTGGGCGTGTTTGATGGGGACAGTGTAGAGGGAGCTTTACTCTGTATCTAACCCCGTGCTGTACCTGTCCTGGAAGTGTTTGATGGGGACAGTGTAGAGGGAGCTTTACTCTGTATCTAACCCCGTGCTGTACCTGTCCTGGGCGTGTTTGATGGGGACAGTGTAGAGGGAGCTTTACTCTGTATCTAACCCCGTGCTGTACCTGTCCTGGGAGTGTTTGATGGGGACAGTGTAGAGGGAGCTTTACTCTGTATCTAACCCCGTGCTGTACCAGGCCTGGGAGTGTTTGATGGGGACAGTGTATATGGAGTTTTACTCTGTATCTAACCCCGTGTTGTACCTGTCCTGTGAGTGTTTGATGGGGACAGTGTAGAGGGACCTTTACTCTGTATCTAACCCCGTGCTGTACCTGTCCTGGCAGTGTTTGATGGGGATAGTGCAGAGGGAGCTTTACTCTGTATCTAACCCCGTGCTCACCTGTCCTGGGAGTGTTTGATGGGGTCAGTGTAGAGGGAGCTTTACTCTGTATCTAACCCCGTGCTGTACCTGTCCTGGGAGTGTTTGATGGGGACAGTGTAGATGGAGCTTTACTCTGTATCTAACCCTGTGCTGTACCTGGCCTGGGAGTGTTTGATGGGGACTGTGTAGAGGGAGCTTTACTCTGTATCTAACCCCGTGTTGTACCTGTCCTGGGAGTGTTTGATTGGGACAGTGTAGAGGGAGCTTTACTCTGTATCTAACCCGGTGCTGTACCTGTCCTGGGAGTGTTTGATGGGGACAGTGTAGAGGGATCTTTACTCTCTATCTAACCCCGTGCTGTACCTGTCCTGGGAGTGTTTGATGGGACAGTGTAGAGGGAGCTTTACTCTGTATCTAACCCGGTGCTGTACCTGTCCTGGGAGTGTTTGATGGGGACAGTGTAGAGGGATCTTTACTCTCTATCTAACCCCGTGCTGTACCTGTCCCTGGAGTGTTTGATGGGGACAGTGTAGAGGGAGCTTTACTCTGTATCTAACCCCGTGCTGTACCTGTCCTGGGAGTGTTTGATGGGGACAGTGTAGAGGGAGCTTTACTCTGTATCTAACCCCGTGCTGTACCTGTCCTGGCCGTGTTTGATGGGGACAGTGTAGAGGGAGCTTTACTCTGTATCTAACCCCGTGCTGTACCTGTCCTGGAAGTGTTTGATGGGGACAGTGTAGAGGGAGCTTTACTCTGTATCTAACCCCGTGCTGTACCTGTCCTGGGCGTGTTTGATGGGGACAGTGGAGAGGGAGCTTTACTCTGTATCTAACCCCGTGCTGTACCTGTCCTGGGAATGTTTGATGGGGACAGTGTAGAGGGTGCTTTACTCTGTATCTAACCCCGTGCTGTACCTGGCCTGGGAGTGTTTGATGGGGACAGTGTATATGGAGTTTTACTCTGTATCTAACCCCGTGTTGTACCTGTCCTGGGAGTGTTTGATGGGGACAGTGTAGAGGGAGCTTTACTCTGTATCTAACCCCGTGCTGTACCTGTCCTGGCAGTGTTTGATGGGGATAGTGCAGAGGGAGCTTTACTCTGTATCTAACCCCGTGCTCACCTGTCCTGGGAGTATTTGATGGGGTCAGTGTAGAGGGAGCTTTACTCTGTATCTAACCCCGTGCTGTACCTGTCCTGGGAGTGTTTGATGGGGACAGTGTAGATGGAGCTTTACTCTGTATCTAACCCCGTGCTGTACCTGGCCTGGGAGTGTTTGATGGGGACAGTGTAGAGGGAGCTTTACTCTGTATCAAACCCCGTGTTGTATCTGTCCTGGGAGTGTTTGATTGGGACAGTGTAGAGGGAGCTTTACTCTGTATCTAACCCCGTGCTGTACCAGGCCTGGGAGTGTTTGATGGGGACAGTGTATATGGAGTTTTACTCTGTATCTAACACCGTGTTGTACCTGTCCTGTGAGTGTTTGATGGGGACAGTGTAGAGGGACCTTTACTCTGTATCTAACCCCGTGCTGTACCTGTCCTGGCAGTGTTTGATGGGGATAGTGCAGAGGGAGCTTTACTCTGTATCTAACCCCGTGCTCACCTGTCCTGGGAGTGTTTGATGGGGTCAGTGTAGAGGGAGCTTTACTCTGTATCTAACCCCGTGCTGTACCTGTCCTGGGAGTGTTTGATGGGGACAGTGTAGATGGAGCTTTACTCTGTATCTAACCCTGTGCTGTACCTGGCCTGGGAGTGTTTGATGGGGACTGTGTAGAGGGAGCTTTACTCTGTATCTAACCCCGTGTTGTACCTGTCCTGGGAGTGTTTGATTGGGACAGTGTAGAGGGAGCTTTACTCTGTATCTAACCCCGTGCTGTACCTGTCCTGGGAGTGTTTGATGGGACAGTGTAGAGGGAGCTTTACTCTGTATCTAACCCGGTGCTGTACCTGTCCTGGGAGTGTTTGATGGGGACAGTGTAGAGGGATCTTTACTCTCTATCTAACCCCGTGCTGTACCTGTCCCTGGAGTGTTTGATGGGGACAGTGTAGAGGGAGCTTTACTCTGTATCTAACCCCGTGCTGTACCTGTCCTGGGAGTGTTTGATGGGGACAGTGTAGAGGGAGCTTTACTCTGTATCTAACCCCGTGCTGTACCTGTCCTGGCCGTGTTTGATGGGGACAGTGTAGAGGGAGCTTTACTCTGTATCTAACCCCGTGCTGTACCTGTCCTGGAAGTGTTTGATGGGGACAGTGTAGAGGGAGCTTTACTCTGTATCTAACCCCGTGCTGTACCTGTCCTGGGCGTGTTTGATGGGGACAGTGGAGAGGGAGCTTTACTCTGTATCTAACCCCGTGCTGTACCTGTCCTGGGAGTGTTTGATGGGGACAGTGTAGAGGGTGCTTTACTCTGTATCTAACCCCGTGCTGTACCTGGCCTGGGAGTGTTTGATGGGGACAGTGTATATGGAGTTTTACTCTGTATCTAACCCCGTGTTGTACCTGTCCTGGGAGTGTTTGATGGGGACAGTGTAGAGGGAGCTTTACTCTGTATCTAACCCCGTGCTGTACCTGTCCTGGCAGTGTTTGATGGGGATAGTGCAGAGGGAGCTTTACTCTGTATCTAACCCCGTGCTCACCTGTCCTGGGAGTATTTGATGGGGTCAGTGTAGAGGGAGCTTTACTCTGTATCTAACCCCGTGCTGTACCTGTCCTGGGAGTGTTTGATGGGGACAGTGTAGATGGAGCTTTACTCTGTATCTAACCCCGTGCTGTACCTGGCCTGGGAGTGTTTGATGGGGACAGTGTAGAGGGAGCTTTACTCTGTATCAAACCCCGTGTTGTACCTGTCCTGGGAGTGTTTGATTGGGACAGTGTAGAGGGAGCTTTACTCTGTATCTAACCCCGTGCTGTACCTGTCCTGGGAGTGTTTGATGGGGACAGTGTAGAGGGAGCTTTACTCTGTATCTAACCCCGTGCTGTACCTGTCCTGGGAGTGTTTGATGTCGACAGTGTAGAGGGAGCTTAACTCTGTATCTAACCCCGTGCTGTACCTGTCCTGGGAGTGTTTGATGGGGACACTGTAGAGGGAGCTTTACTCTGTATCTAACCTCGTGCTGTACCTGTCCTGGGAATGTTTGATGGGGACAGTGTAGAGGCAGCTTTATTCTGTATCTAACCCCGTGCTGTACCTGTCCTGGGAGTGTTTGATCGGGACAGTGTAGAGGGAGCTTTACTCTGTATCTAACCCCGTGCTGTACCTGGTCTGGGAGTGTTTCATGGGGACAGTGTAGAGGGAGCTTTAGTCTGTATCTAACCCCGTGCTGTACCTGGCCTGGGAGTGTTTGATGGGGACAGTGTATATGTAGTTTTACTGTGTATCTAACCCCGTGTTGTACCTGTCCTGGGAGTGTTTGATGGGGACAGTGTAGAGGGAGCTTTACTCTGTATCTAACCCCGTGCTGTACCTGTCCTGGGAGTGTTTGATGGGGACAGTGGAGATGGAGCTTTACTCTGTATCTAACCCCGTGCTGGACCTGTCCTGGGAGTGTTTGATGGGGTCAGTGTAGAGGGAGCTTTACTCTGTATCTAACGTCGTGCTGTACCTGTCCTGGGAGTGTTTGATGGGGACAGTGTAGATGGAGCTTTACTCTGTATCTAACCCCGTGCTGTACCTGGCCTGGGAGTGTTTGATGGGGACTGTGTAGATGGAGCTTTACCCTGTATCTAACCCCGTGCTGTACCTGTCCTGCGAGTGTTTGATGGGGACAGTGTAGCGGGAGCTTTACTCTGTATCTAACCCCGTGCTGTACTTGTCCTGGGAGTGTTTGATGGGGACAGTGTAGAGGGAACTTTACTCTGTATCTAACCCCGTGCTGTACCTGTCCTGGGAGTGTTTGATGGGGACAATGTAGAGGGAGCTTTACTCTGTATCTAACCCCGTGCTGTACCTGTCCTGGGAGTGTTTGATGGGGACAGTGTAGAGGGAGCTTTACTCTGTATCTAACCCCGTGCTGTACCTGTCCTGGGAGTGTTTGATGGGGACAGTGTAGAGGGAGCTTTACTCTGCATCTAACCCCGTGCTGTACCTGTCCTGGGAGTGTTTGATGGGGACAGTGTAGAGGGAGCTTTACTCTGTATCTAACCCCGTGTTGTACCTGTCCTGGGAGTGTTTGATTGGGACAGTGTAGAGGGAGCTTTACTCTGTATCTAACCCCGTGCTGTACCTGTCCTGGGAGTGTTTGATGGGGACAGTGTAGAGGGAGCTTTACTCTGTATCTAACCCCGTGCTGTACCTGTCCTGGGAGTGTTTGATGGGGACAGTGTAGAGGGAGCTTTACTCTGTATCTAACCCCGTGCTGTACCTGCCCTGGGAGTGTTTGATGCGGCCAGTGTAGAGGGAGCTTTACTCTGTATCTAACCCCGGGCTGTACCTGTCATGGGCGTGTTTGATGGGGACAGTGCAGAGGGATCTTTACTCTGTATCTAATCCCGTGCTGTACCTGTCCCTGGAGTGTTTGATGGGGACAGTGTAGAGGGAGCTTTACTCTGTATCTAACCCCGTGCTGTACCTGTCCTGGGAGTGTTTGATGGGGACAGTGTAGAGGGAGCTTTACTCTGTATCTAACCCCGTGCTGTACCTGTCCTGGCCGTGTTTGATGGCGACAGTGTACAGGGAGCTTTACTCTGTATCTAACCCCGTGCTGTACCTGTCCTGGGAGTGTTTGATGGGGACAGAGTAGAGGGAGCTTTACTCTGTATCTAACCCCGTGCTGTACCTGTCCTGGGAGTGTTTGATGGGGACAGTGTAGTGGGAGATTTACTCTGTATCTAACCCCGTGCTGTACATGTCCTGGGAGTGTTTGATGGGGACAGTGTAGAGGGAGCTTTACTCTGTAACTAACCCCGTGCTGTACCTGTCCTGGGAGTGTTTGATGGGGACAGTGCAGAGGGAGCTTTACTCTGTATCTAACCCCGTGCTGTACCTGTCCTGGGAGTGTTTGATGGGGACAGTGTAGCGGGAGCTTTACTCTGTATCTAACCCCGTGCTGGACCTGTCCTGGGCGTGTTTGATGGGGACAGTGTAGAGGGAGCTTTACTCTGTATCTAACCCCGTGCTGTACCTGTCCTGGGAGTGTTTGATGGGGACAGTGTAGATGGAGTTTTACTCTGTGTCTATTGTGTGCTCACTGAAGGCTAGCAACCTGTTCTTGGGAAAACCATGCTCTCTTCTCCTTGGTGCAAAATGAGAAACACCACAGCCACGATCGCGATTACAATGTGCTGTGAAACATTATCCTTGTTTGATGTTCCAGTTCAAATGGAATGTTTTTCCTGAAGCCTTTTAGCTGCCGTGTGTCCAAGGAGAGGCCGCTGATCCTGCCCGATGTGCTGCTGCTGTCAGGGTCCATGCTGATTAACCAGATTTATTCCCAGTTTTGAGGCTTGTTTTTGCAGAGGAGTGGAACACATCGTGCATTCCAGGTCCACAGTGATAAAATCAGGCCGTCCCACCCCCGGCAAGACCCATTGGATACAGCACAGTGTTGATACAGAATGGAACTCACACTGTGCAAACTGTAATGAGTTCGGCATCCCTTTCAAATTGTCTGATCTGTTTGCGAAAAGAACGAGCCCAATTGATTCTGTGAATAAAGGATGGGCAGGTGTGGAAGGCGGAGGTGAGGTTTGGAGATGTGTTAAGCTGCCTCGAGATTGTTCTGCTGCCAATCAAGAAGCTCACGGCTGCTCTGACCCGCAGTGTGTGTGTAATTGAACAGCTCTCTGCAAGATCCAGCAGCAAGTCTGAGGGGCTGAATGGGCTCCAGTCCCCCAACGTCTGGCTGGAGCCTTTCTTCACCCTGACAGCTGTGTGTGTGTGTGGGGGGGGGGGTCTTCTGACTCAGCAACAATAAATTCATATGAAAGGCATTTTATTCTCACATTTCTACAAAAAGTGCAATTCCTGATAAACCAATGAACATTTTGCAACAATCTGGTTTTTCCTGACAAGGGTGTCTCGGTAGCATGGTGGTTAGCACTGTTGCTTCACAGCTCCAGGGTCCCAGGTTTGACTCCCGGCTTGGGTCACTGTCTGTGTGGAGTCTGCACGTTCTCCCCGTGTCTGCGAGGGGTTCCTCCGGGTGCTCCGGTTTCCTCCCACAGTCGAAAGATGTGCCATTAGGTGAATTGGACATTCTGAATTCTCCCTCTGTGTACCCGAACAGGCGCCGGAATGTGGCGACTAGGGGCTTTTCACAGTAACTTCATTGCAGTGTTAACGTAAGCCTACTTGTGACATTAATGAGGATTGTTACATTGGGATGGGCACGGTTGGAATGTCCAGTCAAATGGGAGTGCGAGTCAGATGTTTGTGTCGGCGATTCCAGCTCCCTGACACCCCAATGATCAGAAACAATTCCTCTCTTTGGAAGCTCTCCAAACATCCTGCCCAGTCTCTGTGGGTCGGACCCCTGTGCTGTCTGTCCTCTCGATATTCCTGCAATTAGACACCAGGAGCAGAATGGGACTCCGAGTGTCAGAGCAGAATGAATGCGATGTGGGATCGAACTGGCTCTTCCAAAGATCCAGCCAGGTGCACTTGTCCGACCGCTGAGTTGTCCAATATTCTGTTGTTGAAGTTTGAATATTGCGATCGGAATCCCTGCGATCGGTGAGGACTCCCCACCCCCCGGACCACCGGCTGGTCTTTGAGTCCAGGAGCTCGGAGACAGAAAACTGGCCCCCACCCACCCTCACCCACACCCCTATCCACACCCTCACCCCCACCCCCACCCACACCCACCCCCTCACCCACACCCCCACCCACACCCCCACCCCCACCCATACCCCCACCCACACCCTCACCCCCAACCACACACCCATCCACCCCCTCACCCACACCCCCACCCCCACCCCCACTCACACCCCCTCCCTCACCCACACCCCCATCCCCACCCACACCCTCACCCACACCCCCACCCACACCCCCTCCCTCACCCACACCCCCATCCCCACCCACACCCCCACCCACACCCACACCCCCACCCACCCCCCCACCCCCACCCATACCCCCACCCACACCCTCACCCCCAACCACACACCCATCCACCCCCTCACCCACACCCCCATCCCCGCCCACACCCCCACCCCCACCCACACCCCCACACCCACCCACACCCCAATCCACACCCCCACCCACACCCCCACCCCCACCCATACCCCCACCCACACCCCCACCCCCACCCACACCCACACCCTCACCCACACTCACACCCCCTCCCTCACCCACACCCCCATCCCCACCCACACCCCCACCCCCACCCACACCCCCACACCCACCCACACCCCAATCCACACCCTCACCCACACCCCCACCCCCACCCACCCCCCCACCCCCACCCATACCCCCACCCACACCCTCACGCCCAACCACACACCCATCCACCCCCTCACCCACACCCCCATCCCCACCCACCCCCCCACCCCCACCCACACCCACACCCCCATCCACACCCTCACCCACACCCCCATCCCCACCCACACCCCCACCCCCACTCACACCCCCTCCCTCACCCACACCCCCATCCCCACCCACCCCCCCACCCCCACCCACACCCCCACACCCACCCACACCCCCATCCACACCCTCACCCACACCCCCATCCCCACCCACACCCCCACCCCCACTCACACCCCCTCCCTCACCCACATCCCCATCCCCACCCACACCCCCACCCCCACCCACACCCCCACACCCACCCACACCCTCATCCACACACTGTGGCGCAACCAATTACTCACGAGTCGAGGAGTGATGAAGTCAATCGAGGCTTTATTAAGCAAGACTTGTTCCCCAGCAGCTCAGTTACAGAATGCGGCTGCTGGGAGAACCCGGGCTCTTAGACTCTGCCTTACTGGGTGGAGCCAGCAGGCGGCAGATCCAATCAGGACCCAGTGTCTGTCTACCAATAGCCTCTCGACATCACATGTACCGTACTACCCCTAATACATACCACCACATTCACCCCTTGTTAAAAAGGAACCCGGCGGGGTGGTGGGTCGCATGGTGGTAGGGGTTTACAAAGCTGGTCCTGGAATTACCTCCATACAGTGGCGATGCCTTGATCCCAACAATTAACTAGTTACAGGTTTTGGCTGAATTATTTACAGATTTTTGTTTTGTCACACGGATTCCACGAGTCGAGTGGGTGCCCTGGTCGTCCTCGTCGACAAGGGCATTGCCTCGAGCAGGACGTCAGCCCCGGTGGTGGTGCAGGTGCTGGCTCGGGCACTGTCGTCTCTAGGAGCGTTGCGCTGTTTGTTCCTGTTTCCTTACTCCTGGGCGGGCACGGGAGGAGGACCGATCCACCCAGGAAGGGAGCGGCCATGGGGTGCGCCGGCGGGAGGGAGGGGGTGATTGGTGTTGGGGGGGGGGGGGTGTGGTTCCGGCGGGTGCCAGGTCCCGCAGGGAGACCGTGTCCTGTCGGCCGACGGGGTACGCCACCCAGGCGTACTGAGGGTTTGCATGGAGAAGGTGAACCCTCTCGACCAACGGGTCCGATTTGTGCGCCCGCACATGCTTTCGGAGCAAGATGGGTCCTGGGGCTGCCAGCCAGGTCGGCAGCGACGTTCCGGAGGAGGACTTCCTAGGGAAGACAAGGAGGCGCTCGTGAGGCGTTTGATTAGTGGTGGTACACAGCAGCGACCGGATGGAGTGGAGGGCATCCAGGAGGACTTCCTGCCAACGGGAAACTGGGAGACTTCTGGACCGTACGGCCAGTAGGACAGTCTTCCAGACTGTACCGTTCTCCCTCTCTACCTGACCGTTCCCCCGGGGGTTGTAACTGGTCGTCCTGCTCGAGGCAATGCCCTTGCTGAGCAGGAACTGACGCTGTTCGTCGCTCATGAAGGAGGACCCCCTATCGCTATGGATGTACGCGGGGAAACCGAACAGTGTAAAGATGGTGCAGAGGGCTTTAATGACTGTGGCCGCGGTCATGTCGGGGCAAGGGATGGCGAAGGGGAAACGGGAGTATTCGTCCACCACGTTTAGGAAGTACGCGTTGCGGTCGGTGGAGGGGAGGGGGCCTTTGAAATCCAGACTGAGGCGCTCATAGGGACGGGAAGCCTTTATCAGGTGCGCTCTATCTGGCCTGAAAAAGTGCGGTTTGCACTCTGCGCAGATTTGGCAGTTCCTGGTGGCTGTTTGGACCTCCTCAACCGAGTAGGGGAGGTTGCGGGTCTTCACAAAGTGGTAGAATCGAGTGACCCCCGGGTGGCAGAGGTCCTCGTGGAGGGCATGGAGGCGGTCTACTTGTGCGTTGGCACATGTGCCGCGGGATAGGGCATCGGACGGCTCATTCAGCTTTCCGGGACGATACAAGATCTCATAGTTATAGGTGGCGAGCTCGATCCTCCACCTCAAGATCTTGTCGTTCTTGATTTTGCCCTGCTGTGCATTATCGAACATAAAGGCTACCGACCGTTGGTCAGTGAAGAGAGTGAATCTCCTGCCGGCCAGGTAATGCCTCCAATGTTGCACAGCTTCCACTATGGCTTGGGCTTCCTTTTCCACTGAGGAGTGGCGGATTTCTGAGGCGTGGAGGGTCCGGGAGAAAAAGGCCACGGATCTGCCCGCTTGGTTGAGAGTGGCCGCCAGAGCTACATCGGATGCGTCGCTCTCGACTTGGAAGGGGAGGGACTCGTCGATTGCGTGCATCGTGGCCTTTGCGATATCCGCTTTGATGCGGCTGAAGGCCTGGCGGGCCTCTGTCGACAGGGGCAAGGTAGTGGACTGAATTAACGGGCGGGCCTTGTCTGTGTATTGGGGAACCCACTGGGCGAAGTACGAGAAGAAGCCCAGGCAGCGTTTCAGGGCTTTGGAGCAGTGGGGGAGGGGAAATTCCATATGGGGGCGCATGCGTTCAGGGTCGGGGCCTATCACTCCATTGCGCACTACGTATCCCAGTATGGCCAGACGGTTGGTGCTAAACACGCATTTTTCCTCGTTATAGGTGAGGTTCAGGGCGTTAGCGGTCTGGAGGAATTTGCGGAGGTTGGCGTCGTGGTCCTGCTGGTCATGGCCGCAGATGGTGACGTTGTCGAGGTATGGGAACGTGGCCCGCAAACCGTGCTGGTCAACCATTCGGTCCATCTCCCGTTGGAAGACCGAGACTCCGTTCGTGACGCCAAATGGGTCCCTTAAAAAGTGGTAGAGTCGCCCGTCTGCCTCGAAGGCCGTGCACTAGCGGTCACTCGGGCGGATGGGAAGCTGGTGGTATGCGGACTTTAGGTCCACGGTGAAAAAGACCTTGTACTGTGCAATCCGATTGACCATGTCGGATATGCGGGGGAGAGGATACGCATCTAGCTGCGTGTACCGATTGATGGTTTGACTATAGTCTACGACCATCCTCTGCTTCTCCCCGGTCTTTACAACTACCACCTGGGCTCTCCAGGGACTACTGCTGGCCTGGATTATGCCTTCCTTCAGCAGCCGCTGGACTTCAGACCGGATAAACGTCCGATCCTGGGCGCTGTATCGTCTGCTCCTAGTGGCAACGGGTTTGCAATCCGGGGTGAGGTTCGCAAACAAGGAAGACGGTTCAACCTTGCATTAGCTATGAGGAGCGGTTGAATAAACTCGGTTTGTTCTCACTGGAACGAAGGAGGTTGAGGGGAGACCTGATAGAGGTATACAAAATTATGAGGGGCATAGACAGAGTGGATAGTCAGAGGCTTTTCCCCAGGGTAGAGGGGTCAATTACTAGGGGGCATAGGTTTAAGGTGAGAGGGGCAAGGTTTAGAGTAGATGTACGAGGCAAGTTTTTTACGCAGAGGGTAGTGGGTGCCTGGAACTCGCTACCGGAGGAGGTAGTGGAAGCAGGGACGATAGGGACATTTAAGGGGCATCTTGACAAATATATGAATAGGATGGGAATAGAAGGATACAGACCCAGGAAGTGTAGAAGATTGTAGTTTAGTCGGGCAGCATGGTCGGCGCGGGCTTGGAGGGCCGAAGGGCCTGTTCCTGTGCTGTACATTTCTTTGTTCTTTGGTCTTTGAGGGCCACGAGGCTGCAGATAGTGAGTGGGGGTATAGGGCCGCCGAATTGGAACGTTAGGCTCTGGAGGTTACATTGGAAATCTAACCCTAGGAGAGTGGGAGCGCAGAGGTGGGGAAGGACATAAAGCCGATAATTCTTAAACTCCCTCCCTTGCACTGTTAGGTTTGCGATGCTGAACCCTTTGATCTCTACGGAATGGGATCCCGCTGCCAGGAAAACCTTTTGGGCGCTCGGACGAATGGAAAGAAAACAGCGTCTTACCGTATCCGGATGGATAAAACTTTCCGTGCTCCCAGAGTCGATCAGGCATGGCGTCTCGTACCCGTTGACCAGCACCGTTGTTATTGCCGTTTGGAGCGTCCAGGGCCGCGACTGGTCCAGGGTCACCGAAGCCAGACATGGTTGCTGCATCGGGGCGTTTTCCTCAGACTCCGTGGAGCCGTCTATGCTGGGGTCCTTGGCTATCAGCCAAGATGGTGGCGTCCATGGATCGCACGCGGTCGGGGGCGGACAAAATGGCCGCGCCCATGGATCGCACGTGGCCGAGGGGGTCACAAGATGGGCGGCGCCCATCCTCCCCGCGTGACGTCCGGGATCAAAATGGCGGCACCCGTTGGTCGCACATGGATCGTTGGGGGGGGTTGAGTCTGCTGTCCCCGTTCTCCACCGGAGATTGCGGCGAACCCCCGGGACTGGCACACCGCTGAGTAGTGCCCCTTTTTGCCGCAGCTTTTACAGATGGCCGAGCGGGCCGGGCAGCGCTGCCAGGGGTGTTTCGACTGCCCGCAAAAATAGCAGCGGGGCCCACCTGGGTGGTCTGGTGCTCTGGCCGCGCAGGCTTGCAGAGGGGTGTGGGGTGCCAGGAGTCGGTCGCAACGGGGTCCAAGGAGCCCAAGGGCTGCCGCACGGTCGGGGCCGTAGGCGCGGGCATTTTGTGAGGCCACGTTGAGGGAGGCCGCAAGGGCCCGTGCCTCTGTGAGCCCTAATGAGTCTCTCTCTAGCAGCCGCTGCCGAATTTGAGAAGAAGTCATACCTGCCACAAAAGCATCCCTGATTAGGAGCTCCATGTGTTAGTTTGCGCTCACCGATGGGCAGTTGCAGTTCCTTCCCAATATCAGCAGCGGCTGTAGAACCCGTCCAGCGATTCTCCGGGGATTTGCCGTCTCATCGCGAGTTGGTGGCGTGCGTAGACTTGGTTTACGGGCCGAATGTAGACCCCTTTCAGCGTGGTGAGCGCCGTCAGGGAAATCCTCCGCGTCTTCGATGAGCGTGTAGATCTCCGGGATCACCCTGGAATGCAGGACCTGCATTTTCTGGTCTTCTGTGGTCCGGCTGGGGGCCGTTCGGAGGTATCCCTCGAAGCACGCTAGCCAGTGTTTAAACACGGCCGTTGAGTTTGCTGCATGGGGGCTGATTCGCAGACACTCCGGGGCGATCCGGAGCTCCATAGTCTTTTTAAGTCTGCTTAATAAATTGTGGCGCAACCAATTACTCACGAGTCGAGAAGTGATGAAGTCAATCGAGGCTTTATTAAGCAAGACTTGTTCCCCAGCAGCTCAGTTACGGAATGCGGCTGCTGGGAAAAGCCAGGCTCTTATACTCCGCCTTACTGGGTGGAGCCAGCAAGCGGCAGATCCAATCAGGACCCAGTGTCTGCCTACCAATCGCCTCTCGGCATCACAGGTACCATACTATCCCTAATACATACCACCACATCCCCCCACCCACACCCCCATCCACGCCCACACCCTCACCCCCACCCCCACCCATACCCCCATCCACACCCTCACCAACACCCCCAACCACACCCCCACCCACCCCCCACCCACCCCCCCACCCCCAAACACCCCCCATCCACACCCTCACCCACACCCCCGTCCACACCCACACCCCCACCCCCAACCACACCCCCATCCACACCCCCACCCACATCCCCATCCCCACCCACACCACACCCCCATCCCCACCCCCACCCCCACCCACACCCACATCCCCACCCACCACCCCAACCCCAACCACACCCCATCCACACCCACACCACATCCCCACCCACACCCCCATCCACACCCTCACCCCCAATCACACCCCCATCCACACCCTCACCCACACCCCCACCCACACCTCCACCCCCAACCACACCCCCATCCACACCCCCACCCACATCCCCATCCCCACCCCCAACCACACCCCCATCCACACCCTCACCCACCCCCACCCACTCCCACACCCCCATCCACCCACTCAACCCCACCCCCAACCACACCCCCATCCACACCCTCACCCACACCCCTATCCCCACCCACATCCCCATCCCCACCCACACCCCCACACACACCTACACCCCCATCCACACCCTGACCCCCACCCCCAACCACACCCACACCCACTCCCACACACGCCCACCCACACCGCCGCCCACACCCCCATCCCCGCCCACACCCACACCCCCATCCCCACCCACATCCCCACCCACCCCGCCACCCCCACCCACACCCCATCCCCAACCACACCCCCATCCACACCCTCACCCACACCCCCATCCACACCCACACCCCCACCCTCACCTCCACCCCCAACCACACCCCCATCCACACCCCCACCCACATCCCCATCCACACCCACGCCCCCTCACCCCCACCCCCAACCACCCCACCCCCACACGCCCACCCACACCCCCACCCCCAACCACACCCCCATCCACACCCCCATCCCCACCCCCACCCACTCCCACACCCCCATCCACCCCCTCAACCCCACCCCCAACCACACCCCCATCCACACCCTCCCCCACACCCCTATCCCCACCCACATCCCCATCCCCACCCACACCCCCACACACACCTACACCCCCATCCACACCCTGACCCCCACCCCCAACCACACCCCCACCCACACCCACTCCCCCACGCCCACCCACACCCACACCCACACCCCCATCCACACCCACATCCCCACCCACACCCCATCCACACCCACACCCACACACCCATCCCCACCCACATCCCCACCCACACCCCCATCCACACCCA
The DNA here is from genome assembly GCF_047496885.1 of Scyliorhinus torazame. NCBI lineage: Eukaryota > Metazoa > Chordata > Chondrichthyes > Carcharhiniformes > Scyliorhinidae > Scyliorhinus > Scyliorhinus torazame. Next base: position 219,490,414 of record NC_092718.1, on the reverse strand, counting down.
CACCGCCACCCAGACCCACCCCCCCATCCCGACCCACATCCCCCCCACCCCCCCCACCCACACCCCATCCCCACCCACACACACACCCACACCCCACCCACGTCCCCACCCACCCCCCCTCCCACACCCATCCCCCCACCCCCACCCACCACCCCACCTCCACCACACCCTCACCCACACCCCCATCCTCACCCACACCCACACCCCCATCCCCACCCACCCCCAACCCCCACCCACACCCTCACCCACACCATCACCCACACCCCCAACCCCCACCCACACCCTCACCCACACCCCCAACCACACCCACCCCCCACTCCCACCCACACCCTTACCCACACCATCACCCACACCCCCATTCCCACCCCTCCCCACCCTCACCCCCAACCACGCCCAACCCCCCACCCACACCCTCACCCACACCCCCAACTACCCCCCCAACCCCACACACCCCCCACCCACACCATCGCCCCCATTCCCACCCACCCTCACCCCAACCCCCCACCCCCACCCACACCCTCACCCACACCCCCAACCACACCCACCCCCCACCCCCACCCACACCCCCATCTCCACCCACCTCCCCATCCCCCCCACCCCCCCACCCATACCCCCAACCACACCCACCACCACCCCCTCATCTCCAACCGCACCCACTCATCCCATCCATACTCCTACCCTCACCCCCACACTCCAACCCAACAATACCCCACCCACATCCTCATCCCCATTCACTTCCCCACACTGCCACCCACATCGCCACCCCGCTCCTTCACCCTCCACCCACACACACATTCCCACCCGCACTCCCGCCCACACACCCCAACACCCACCCACACCCCCATACCACCACCCACACAAAACACTACTCTCACCACACACACTCCCATACATAGCCTCACCCCCATCCACGCACACACCACCCTCACCTCCCCCCACACGCACCAACACACACACGCACCCGCAAACACACCCACCCACACACTCACACGCGCCATTCTCAATAAAGTGGATGAATCAATCGCGCAAATAGATGTAATCGGATATGATATAGTTGGGATTATGGAGACATGGCTGCAGGGAGACCAGGGATGGGAATTGGCTGCAGGGAGACCAGGGATGGGAATGGGCTGCAGGATGACCAGGGATGGGAATTGGCTGCAGGATGACCAGGGATGGGAATTGGCTGCAGGGAGACCAGGGATGGGAATTGGTAGCCTACCATGGGGAACCTTATCAAACACTTTACTGAAATCCATATACACCACCCCAATCTGGGGCTGGTTTAGCACAGGGCTAAATCGCTGGCTTTGAAAGCAGACCAAGGTAGGCTAGCAGCACGGTTCAATTCCCGTACCAGCCTCCCCGAACAGGCACCGGAACGTGGCGGCTAGGGGCTTTTCACAGTAACTTCATTGAAGCCTACTTGTGACAATAAGCGATTTTCATTTCATTTTCATTCATCAACTACTCTACCCTCATCCACCTGTTTGGTCACCTTCTCAAAGAACTCAATAAGGTTTGTGAGGCACGACCTACCCTTCATAAAACCGTGTTGACTATCTCTAATCAAATTATTCCTTTCCAGATGATTACACATCCTGGGCGGGATTCTCCATATTGGCGCGATGTCCGCCGACCGGCGCCAAAAACGGCGCAAATCATTCCGGCATCGCGCCGCCCCAAAGGTGCGGAATCCTCCGCATCTTGAGAGGCCGAGCCCTAACCTTGAGGGGCTAGGCCCGCGCCGGAGTGATTTCCGCCCCGCCGGCTGGCGTGGGTTGACAGTGGCGGGACATCGGCCCATCGCGGACCGGAGAATCACCGGGGGTGGGCCCGCCGACCGGCGCGATTTCCACTGACCGGCGCGGCGCGATTCTCGCTCCCGTCAATTCTCCGGTGGCGGAGAATTCAGGACACGGCGGGGGCGGGATTCACGCCGGCCCCCGGCGATTCTCCGACCTGGTGGGGGGTCGGAGAATCGCGCCCCCTATCTCTTATAAACCTTTCCAAGATTTTGCCCACAGCAGAAGTAAGGCTCACTGGTCTATAGTTACCGAGGTTGTCTCTACTCCCCTTCTTGAACAAGGGGACAACATTTGCTATCCTCCAGTCTTCTGGCACTATTCCTGTTGACAAAGATGACTTAAAGATCAAAGCCAAAGGCTCAGCAATCTCCTCCCTCGCTTCCCAGAGAATCCTAGGATAAATCCCATCCGGCCCAGGGGACTTATCTATTTTCACACTTTCCAGAATTGCTAACACCTCCTCCTTATGAACCTCAAGCCCTTCTAGTCTAGTAGCCTGAATCTCAGTATTCTCCTCAACAACATTGTCTTTACCCTGTGTGAATACTGACAAAAATATTCATTTAGCACCTCTCCTATCTCCTCGGACTCCAAGCACAACTTCCCACTACTGTCCTTGACTGGCCCTACTCTTACCCTAGTCATTCTTTTATTCCTGACATATCTATAGAAAGCTTTAGGGTTATCCTTGATCCTACCTGCCAAAGACTTTCATGTCCCCTCCTGGCTCTTCTGAGCTCTCTCTTTAGGTCCTTCCCAGCTAACTTGTAACTCTCGAGCGCCCTAACTGAACCTTCATGTCTCATCTTTCCATAAGCCTCCTTCTTCCTCTTGACAAGTGTTTCGACTGCTTTAGTAAACCACGGTTCCCTTGCTCGACCACTTCCTGCCTGCCTGACAGGTACAGGCTTATCAAGGGCACGCAGTAGCTGTTCCTTGAACAAACGCCACATTTCCATTGTGCCCATCCCCTGCAGTTTTCCTCTCCACCCGATGCATCCTAAGTCTTGCCTCATTGCATCATAATTGCCTTTCCCCCAGATATAACTCTTGCCCTGCGGTATATACCTATCCCTTTCCATCACTAAAGTAAACGCAATGGAATTGAGGTCACGATCAGCAAAGTGCTCACCTACCTCCAAATCTAACACCTGTCCTAGTTCATTACCCAGTACCAAATCCAATATGGCCTCGCCACTCGTTGGCCTATCTACATACTGTGTCAGGAAACCCTCCTGCAAACATTAGACAAAAACGGACTCAACTAAAGTACTCGAACTACAGCGTTTCCAGTCAATATTTGGAAAGTTAAAGTCCCCCATAACAACTACCCTGTTGCTTTCGCTCCTATCCAGAATCATCTTTGCAATCCTTTCATCTACATCTCTGGAACTTTTCGGAGGCCTATAGAAAACCCCTAACAGGGTGACCTCTCCTTTCCTGTTTCTAACCTCAGCCCATACTACCTCAGTAGATGAGTCCTCATCAAACGTCCTTTCTGCCACCGTAATACTGTCCTTGACTAACAATGCCACCCCTCCCCCTCTTTTACCACCTTCCCTGAGCTTAGTGAAATATCTAAACCCCGGCACCTGGATTGGATTGGATTTGTTTATTGTCACGTGTACCGAGGTACAGTGAAAAGTATTTTTCTGCGAGCAGCTCAACAGATCATTAAGTACATGAGAAGAAAAGGGAATAAAAGAAAATACATAATAGGGCAACACAACATATACAATGTAACTACATAAGCACTGGCATCGGATGAAGCATACAGGGTGTATGCTGTGTTAATGAAATCAGTCCATAAGAGGGTCATTTAGGCGTCTGGTGACAGTGGGGAAGAAGCTGTTTTAGAGTCTGTTCATGCGTGTTCTCAGACTTCTGTATCTCCTGCCCGATGGAAGAAGTTGGAAGAGTGAGTAAGCCGGGTGGGAGGGGTCTTTGATTATGCTGCCCGCTTTCCCCAGGCAGTGGGAGGTGTAGATGGAGTCAATGGATGGGAGGCAGGTTCGTGTGATGGACTGGGCGGTGTTCACGACTCTCTGAAGTTTCTTGCGGTCCTGGGCCGAGCAGTTGCCATACCAGGCTGTGATGCAGCCCGATAGGATGCTTTCTATGGTGCATCTGTAAAAGTTGGTAAGGGTTAATGTGGACATGCCGAATTTCCTTAGTTTCCTGAGGAAGTATAGGCGCTGTTGTGCGTTCTTGGTGGTAGCGTCGACGTGGGTGGACCAGGACAGATTTTTGGAGATGTGCACCCCTAGGAATTTGAAACTGCTAACCATCTCCACCTCGGCCCCGTTGATGCTGACAGGGGTGTGTACAGTACTTTGCTTCCTGCAACAACCATTCCTGTCCCTGCTCTATCCATGTCTCCGAAATGGCCACAAAGTCGAAGTCCCAGGTACCAACCCATGCCGCAAGTTCACCCACCTTATTCCGGATGCTCCTGGCATTGAAGAAGACACACTTTAAACCACCTTCCTGCCTGCCGGTACACTCCTGCAACTTTGAAACCTTACTCATGACCTCACTACTCTCAACCTCCTGTATACTGGAGCTACAATTCAGGTTCCCATCCCCCTGCTGAATGAGTTTAAACCCTCCCGAAGAGCATTAGCAAATTTCCCCCCCAGGATATTGGTACCCCTCTGGTCCAGGTGTAGACCATCCCGTTTGTAGAGGCCCCACTGACCCCAGAATGAGCCCCAATTACCCAGAACTCTGAAACCCTCCCTCCTGCACCATCCCTGTAGCCACGTGTTCAACTCCTCTCTTTTCCTATTCCTCTTCTCGCTATCATGTGGCACGGGTAACAACCCAGAGATAATAACTCTGTTTGTCCTAGATCTAAGTTTCCACCCTAGCTCCCTGAATTCCTGCCTTACATCCCTATCCCTTTTCCTACCTATGTCGTTGGTACCTATGTGGACCACGACTTGGAGCTGCTCCCCCTCCCCCTTAAGAATCCCGAAAACACGATCCGAGACATCACGCACCCTGGCACCTGGACGGCAACACACCAACCGCGAGTCTCTCTCGTTCCCACAGAATCTCCTATCTATCCCCCTAACTATGGAGTCTCCAATGACTAATGCTCTACTCCTCTCCCCCTTTCTCTTCTGAGCAACAGGGACAGACACTGTTCCAGAGACCTGTGCTCCATGGCTTACCCCTGGTAAGTCATCCCCCCCAGCAGTATCCAAAGCGGTATACTTGTTACTAAGGGGAACAACCACAGGGGATCCCTGTACTGACTGCTTTTTCCCAGCCCCTCTCACCGTCACCCATCTATCTTTATTCTTCAGAGTAACTACATCCCTGAAGCTTCTATCTATGACCACCTCTGCCTCCCGAATGATCCGAAGTTCATCCAGCTCCAGCTCCAGTTCCCTAACGCGGTTTCGGAGGAGCTGGAGATGGGTGCACTTCCCACAGGTGAAATCAGCAGGGACACTGACGGCGTCCCTCACCTCAAACATTCTGCAGGAGGAACATTGCACTACCTTCCCTGCCATCCCCGCTCGATAAAAAAAAAGAAAAAGAAAGCAAGAGCTTACCTGTTATTCACTCCCCTTCTCAGCAAGCACTCACTCAGCAACCTCTGCGCCCTGCACGATAACACCTGAGGGAAAATAAAATAAAAACTACTTACCAGTCACCAGCCAATCCCTTACCTGCAGGCTGTGACATCACGGTTCAACTTCTTTCTACTTCTACCTGCCCCCGAACCTTCCTCTTGATCTTTACAGCGGTTGGTTTTTTTTGGTAAGAGGAGGGGGTAGGGAGGAAAACACTGAAGAAGTGTTTCGGGTTTAAGTGTCGCTTGACAACAGCTCCTCCACAAACCACCTTCAAGTTAGGGTGAGCACACGGACGTATGCAAATTTCCCCCACAACAGCAAATCAGCAGCTACGCTCTACTGCCCTCTGCTGGATGCTTGTCTTCACCTGAACAGCAAGGTCTCTTGCTCAGGTACACCTTCAAGTTAGGGCGAGCACACGGACGTATGCAAATTTCCCCTACAACAGCCAATCAGCAGCTCCGCTCTACTGCCCTCTGCTGGATGCTTGTCTTCATTTGAACAGCTGGGGTCACTTGCTCAGGTACACCTTCAAGTTAGGGTGAGCACACGGGCGTATGCAAATTTCCCCCGCAACAGCCAAACAGCAGCTCCGCTCTACTGCCCTCTGCTGGATGCTTGTCTTCATTTGAACAGCTAGGGTCTCTTGCTCAGGCACACCTTCAAGTTAGGGTGAGCACATGGATGTATGCAAATTTCCCCTGCAACAGCCAATCAGCAGCTCCACTCTACTGCCCTCTGCTGGATGCTTGTCTTCACTTGAACAGCTAAGGTCTCTTGCTCAGGTACATCTTCAAGTTAGGGTGAGCACACGGATGTATGCAAATTTCCCCCGCAACAGCCAATCAGCAGCTCTGCTCTTCTGCCCTCTGCTGGATTAGGAGGAATTTCTGAGTATACGGGATGGGGTTTCTGGACCAATACATTGAGGAACCAACTGGAGGCTATCCGAGACAGGGTATTGTATAATGAGAACAGAATCATTGGCAATCCAGTTGGGGATGAGCGATCATAATATGACAGAATTCTTCACCAAGGTGGAGAGTGAAGTCGGAGAGAATAAAGGAAACTACAATGATATGAGGCGTTGGATATGATGGATTGGAGAACATTACTTAAAGGGATGACAGTGGCTAGGCAATGGCAAACATGCAAGGAGCGCATGGGGGAACTGCAACAATTGTTTATTCCTGTCTGGCGGAAAAGTAAAACGGGAAAGGTGGCCAATCCATTGCTTACAAGGGAAATTAGGGATAGTATTCGATCCAAGGAAGAAAGTGCCCCCCCCACCCCCCGGCGATTCTTCGCGCTCGACGGACCAAGTGCCCACCGGCGGCGTTTGCGTATGGTCCTACCCGGCGGGACCGCGGCGTTCCGGCTGCGGGGGCCGTCCTGACCCCGGGGGGGGGGCGGGGGAGCAGAATCCGGGGGGGGCCTCCACGGTGGCCAGGCCCGCGATCGGGGGCAACCGATCGGAGGGCGGGCTCATTCTGGCGGGGGGGCCTTTGTTCCTCCACGCCGGGCCCCTGTCGGGCTCCGTCATATTGCCCGGGGGCCGGCGCGGTGTCCCCTTTAAGAGATTAGCGTGTGAAATTAAAGCGCATGGGATTTGGGGAAGTGTATTGAGATGGATTGAAAAGTGGTTGGCAGACAGGAACCAAGGAGGCAGCACGGTAGCACAGTGGTCAGCACGGTCGCTTCACAGCTCCAGGGTCCCAGGTTCGATTCCGGCTTGGGTCACTGTCTGTGTGGAGTCTGCACGCTCTCCCCGTGTCTACGTGGGTTTCCTCCGGGCGCTCCGGTTTCCTCCCGCAGTCCGAAGATGTGCAGAGTAGGTGGATTGGCCATGATAAATTGTCCCCTGGTGTCCAAAAATGTTAGGTGGGCTAACTGGGTTCCGGGGATAGGGTGGAGGCGTGGTTTTAAGTAGGGTGCTCTTTCCAAGGGCCGGGTGCAGACTCGATGGGCCGAATGGCCTCAGCCTGCCCTGTAAATTCTATGAAAAGAAAAGTAGGAATGGCAGGCAGTGACTTGTGGGGTACCGTAGGGATCGGTGCTGGGACCCCAGCTATTCACAATATATATTCATGATTTAGATGAGGGAACAAAATGTCATATCTCCAAATTTGAAGATGACACCAAGCTGTGTGGGAGGGTGAGCTGTGAGGAGGATGCAGAGGTCCTTCAGTGTGATTTGGACAAGTTGAGTGAGTGGATAAATGAATGGCAGATGCAGTATAATGTGGATAAATGCGAGGTCATCCACTTTGGTAACATAAAGGGTTTTTGGATTTCGGCGGCAGCGGTGCGCAGGGGCCTTCTGGGAGGTGAGTAGTGTATTTAAAAACCTTACCTTTACAGGAGCAGCCCTTTGGATTTCGGCGGCAGCGGTGCGCAGGGGCCTTCTGGGAGGTGAGTAGTGAGTTTAAAAGCTCTTACCTTTACAGGAGCAGCCCTTTGGATTTCGGCGGCAGCGGTGCGCAGGGGCCTTCTGGGAGGTGAGTAGTGTATTTAAAAAGCCTTACCTGGTCCCGTGTCTGTTCTTCTTTTCTGTTTTATTTGTTTTTATATAAGGCGGGAACCGGAAGTTCGACCTCAGGCAAGTCCCCCCCCCCCCCCCCCCCCCCCCCCAACCAATAAATTCTGGTGGAGAGGAAACCTGAGACACTACACGTGTAGTGTCTCCCACCCGCCCTCCTCCTCTAACCTAATAATAAGACCCATTGGTGTAAGGTAAGTGCCATATTATATTATTAGCATTGTGCAGGTCAAGGATCGGAGGTGGAGGAGCAGTCTCTGTCAGCGAGAGAACCTGAGAACATCTCAGACACTCAGAAGGTAAGAAGGTAAGTAAGTGATTTTTACTTTTATACCTTTTTTCAAATTGTGTGTGTCGGGGGGAAACTGAAGTGACATCACAGAAAAGCTGTGACCTGAGTGGCTGGTTGGGATTCTAACCTAAATTAAAAATAAAAAAAATTTGAGTATTTGGGAACTAATTAAACATAATAACTTAATTATAATTTAGAGGATATCTAAGCCAGAGATCGGAGAATATTATAGTTAGCTATCGCATTTCTATTGGTGCTAGGAAACAGATAGTTGACAGTAACTTTGCAATTTAAAAAAAAAGTATTTAAAAAAAAGACAAATCTTAATTTTAATTAAGTGACGCAATGTCAGTTAGAGGGGTGCTGTGCTCTGACTGTGAGATGTGGCAGGTCCGGGAGGCTTCCAGCGTCCCGGATGGCTTCATCTGCAGAAAGTGCACCCAACTGCAGCTCCTCACAGACCGCATGGTTCGGTTGGAGCAGCAGTTGGATGCACTTAGGAGCATGCAGGTGGCGGAAAGCGTCATAGATCGCAGTTATGTAAATGTGGTCACACCCAAGGTGCAGGCAGAGAAATGGGTGACCATCAGAAAGGGCAGGCAGTCAGTGCAGGAATCCCCTGTGGTTGTCCCCCTCTCGAACAGATATACCCCTTTGGATACTGTCGGGGGGGATAGCCTATCAGGGGAAAACAGCAGCAGCCAGAGCAGTGGCACCACGGCTGGCTCTGATGTTCAGAAGGGAGGGTCAAAGCGCAGAAGAGTAATAGTAATAGGGGACTCTATAGTCAGGGGCACAGATAGGCGCTTCTGTGGACGTGAAAGAGACTCCAGGATGGTATGTTGCCTCCCTGGTGCCAGGGTCCAGGATGTCTCCGAACGGGTAGAGGGAATCCTGAAGGGGGAGGGCAAACAGGCAGAGGTCGTTGTACATATTGGTACTAACGACATAGGCAGGAAGGGGCATGAGGTCCTGCAGCAGGAGTTCAGGGAGCTAGGCAGAAAGTTAAAAGACAGGACCTCGAGGGTTGTAATCTCGGGATTACTCCCTGTGCCACGTGCCAGTGAGGCTAGAAATAGGAAGATAGAGCAGACAAACACGTGGCTAAACAGCTGGTGTAGGAGGGAGGGTTTCCGTTATCTGGACCACTGGGAGCTCTTCCGGGGCAGGTGTGACCTGTATAAGATGGACGGGTTGCATCTAAACCGGAGAGGCATAAATATCCTGGCCGCGAGGTTTGCTAGTGTCACACGGGAGGGTTTAAACTAGTATGGCAGGGGGGTGGGCACGGGAGCAATAGGTCAGAAGGTGAGAGCATTGAGGGAGAACTAGGGAATAGGGACAGTGTGGCTCTGAGGCAGAGCAGACGGGGAGAAGTTGCTGAACACAGCGGGTCTGGTGGCCTGAAGTGCATATGTTTTAATGCAAGGAGCATTACGGGTAAGGCAGATGAACTTAGAGCTTGGATTACTACTTGGAACTATGATGTTGTTGCCATTACAGAGACCTGGTTGAGGGAAGGGCAGGATTGGCAGCTAAACGTTCCAGGATTTAGATGTTTCAGGCGGGATAGAGGGGGATGTAAAAGGGGAGGCGGAGTTGCGCTACTTGTTCGGGAGAATATCACAGCTATACTGCGAGAGGACACCTCAGAGGGCAGTGAGGCTATATGGGTAGAGATCAGGAATAAGAAGGGTGCAGTCACAATGTTGGGGGTATACTACAGGCCTCCCAACAGCCAGCGGGAGATAGAGGAGCAGATAGGTAGACAGATTTTGGAAAAGAGTAAAAACAACAGGGTTGTGGTGATGGGAGACTTCAACTTCCCCAATATTGACTGGGACTCACTTAGTGCCAGGGGCTTAGACGGGGCGGAGTTTGTAAGGAGCATCCAGGAGGGCTTCTTAAAACAATATGTAAACAGTCCAACTAGGGAAGGGGCAGTACTGGACCTGGTATTGGGGAATGAGCCCGGCCAGGTGGTAGATGTTTCAGTAGGGGAGCATTTCGGTAACAGTGACCACAATTCAGTAAGTTTTAAAGTACTGGTGGACAAGGATAAGAGTGGTCCGAGGATGAATGTGCTAAATTGGGGGAAGGCTAATTATAACAATATTAGGCGGGAACTGAAGAACATAGATTGGGGGCGGATGTTTGAGGGCAAATCAACATCTGACATGTGGGAGGCTTTCAAGTGTCAGTTGAAAGGAATACAGGACAGGCATGTTCCTGTGAGGAAGAAAGATAAATACGGCAATTTTCGGGAACCTTGGATGACGAGTGATATTGTAGGCCTCGTCAAAAAGAAAAAGGAGGCATTTGTCAGGGCTAAAAGGCTGGGAACAGACGAAGCCTGTGTGGCATATAAGGAAAGTAGGAAGGAACTTAAGCAAGGAGTCAGGAGGGCTAGAAGGGGTCATGAAAAGTCATTGGCAAATAGGGTTAAGGAAAATCCCAAGGCTTTTTACACGTACATAAAAAGCAAGAGGGTAGCCAGGGAAAGGGTTGGCCCACTGAAGGATAGGCAAGGGAATCTATGTGTGGAGCCAGAGGAAATGGGCGAGGTACTAAATGAATACTTTGCATCAGTATTCACCAAAGAGAAAGAATTGGTAGATGTTGAGTCTGGAGAAGGGGGTGTAGATAGCCTGGGTCACATTGTGATCCAAAAAGACGAGGTGTTGGGTGTCTTAAAAAATATTAAGGTAGATAAGTCCCCAGGGCCGGATGGGATCTACCCCAGAATACTGAAGGAGGCTGGAGAGGAAATTGCTGAGGCCTTGACAGAAATCTTTGGATCCTCGCTGTCTTCAGGGGATGTCCCGGAGGACTGGAGAATAGCCAATGTTGTTCCTCTGTTTAAGAAGGGTAGCAAGGATAATCCCGGGAACTACAGGCCGGTGAGCCTTACTTCAGTGGTAGGGAAATTACTGGAGAAAATTCTTCGAGACAGGATCTACTCCCATTTGGAAGCAAATGGACGTATTAGTGAGAGGCAGCACGGTTTTGTGAAGGGGAGGTCGTGTCTCACTAACTTGATAGAGTTTTTCGAGGAGGTCACTAAGATGATTGATGCAGGTAGGGCAGTAGATGTTGTCTATATGGACTTCAGTAAGGCCTTTGACAAGGTCCCTCATGGTAGACTAGTACAAAAGGTGAAGTCACACGGGATCAGGGGTGAACTGGCAAGGTGGATACAGAACTGGCTAGGCCATAGAAGGCAGAGGGTAGCAATGGAGGGATGCTTTTCTAATTGGAGGGCTGTGACCAGTGGTGTTCCACAGGGATCAGTGCTGGGACCTTTGCTCTTTGTAGTATATATAAATGATTTGGAGGAAAATGTAACTGGTCTGATTAGTAAGTTGACACAAAGGTTGGTGGAATTGCGGATAGCGATGAGGACTGTCTGAGGATACAGCAGGATTTAGATTGTCTGGAGACTTGGGCGGAGAGATGGCAGATGGAGTTTAATCTGGACAAATGTGAGGTAATGCATTTTGGAAGGGCTAATGCAGGTAGGGAATATACAGTGAATGGTAGAACCCTCAAGAGTATTGAAAGTCAAAGAGATCTAGGAGTACAGGTCCACAGGTCATTGAAAGGGGCAACACAGGTGGAGAAGGTAGTCAAGAAGGCATACGGCATGCTTGCCTTCATTGGCCGGGGCATTGAGTATAAGAATTGGCAAGTCATGTTGCAGCTGTATAGAACCTTAGTTAGGCCACACTTGGAGTATAGTGTTCAATTCTGGTTGCCACACTACCAGAAGGATGTGGAGGCTTTAGAGAGGGTGCAGAAGAGATTTACCAGAATGTTGCCTGGTATGGAGGGCATAAGCTATGAGGAGCGATTGAATAAACTCGGTTTGTTCTCACTGGAACGAAGGAGGTTGAGGGGCGACCTGATAGAGGTATACAAAATTATGAGGGGCATAGACAGAGTGGATAGTCAGAGGCTTTTCCCCAGGGTAGAGGGGTCAATTACTAGGGGGCATAGGTTTAAGGTGAGAGGGGCAAAGTTTAGAGTAGATGTACGAGGCAAGTTTTTTACGCAGAGGGTAGTGGGTGCCTGGAACTCACTACCGGAGGAGGTAGTGGAAGCAGGGACGATAGGGACATTTAAGGGGCATCTTGACAAATATATGAATAGGATGGGAATAGAAGGATACGGACCCAGGAAGTGTAGAAGATTGTAGTTTAGTCGGGCAGTATGGTCGGCACGGGCTTGGAGGGCCGAAGGGCCTGTTCCTGTGCTGTACATTTCTTTGTTCTTTGTTAAACAGGAAGGCAGATTATTATCTGCATGGCCGTAGATTGGGAGAGGGGAATTGACAGCCATAAACCCACATACACTCCAACATACTCCCCCATATACCCTGCCCTACAAACACAATCACACATACTGACACATACCAAACACATGTACACAAAACCTGGCTGTCCTTGTAAGCCAGTCACTGAAGATAAGCATGCACGTACAGCAAACGGTAAAGAAGACAAATGGTTTGTTGACCTTCATCGCGAGGATTCGAGTACAGGAGCAGGGATTTCTTGCTGCAATTATGCAGGGTCTTCGTGAGGATGCACATGGAATATTGTGTGCAGTTTTAGTCTCCTTATCTGAAGATGTTCTTGCTCGAGAGCGAATGTTTCCCAGACTGATTCCTGGGATGGCAGGCATGACGAAGGAGAAAACATGGATTTGGTTAGAACACCCTCACACACAGCGACACACCCTCACACAGCGACACACCCTCATACACTGCGACACACCCTCACACAGCGACACACCCTCACACACGGCGGCACACCCTCACACACCACGACACACCTTCACACAGAGCGACACACCCTCACACAGCGACACACACTCACACACAGCGACACACCCTCACACACAGCGACACAGCCTCACACAGAGTGAGACACCCTCACACACAGCGACACACCCTAACACAGAGCGACACACCCTCATACACAGCGACACACCCTCACACAGAGCGACACACCCTCACACACTGCGACACACCCTCACACACAATGTCACACTCTCACACAGAGCGACACACCCTCACACACAGCAACACACCCTCACACAGAGCGACACACCCTCACACACCGCGACACACCCTCAGACAGAGCGGCACACCCTCACACAGAGCGACACACCCTCACACACAGCGACACACCCTCACACACAGCGACACACCCTCACACACAATGTCACACTCTCACACAGAGCGACACACCTTCACACACAGTGACACACCCTCACACACAGCGACACACCCTCACACACAGCGACACACCCTCACACAGCGACAGACCCCACACAGCGACACACCCTCACACACTGCGACACACCCTCACACAGCGACACACCCCACACAGCGACACACCCTCACACAGAGTGAGACACCCTCACACACTGCGACACACCCTCACACAGCGACACACCCCACACAGCAACACACCCTCACACAGAGTGAGACACCCTCACACACTGCGACACACCCTCACACAGCGACACACCCCACACAGCGACACACCTTCACACAGAGTGAGACACCCTCACACAGAGCGACACACCCTCACACAGCGACACACCCCACACAGCGACACACCTTCACACACCGCGACACACCCTCACAAACTGTGACACACCCTCACACAGCGACACACCCTCACACACCCCGACACACCCTCACACAGCGACACACCCTCACACACAGTGACACACCCTCACACACGGCGACACACCCTCACACAGCGACACACCCCACACAGCGACACACCCTCACACACAGTGACACACCCTCACACACAGTGACACACCCTCACACAGCGACAAACCCTCACACAGCGACACGCCCTCACACACTGCGACACACCCTCACACAGCGACACGCCCTCACACACTGCGACACACCCTCACACAGTGACACACCCTCACACAGCGACACACCCTCACACACTGCGACACACCCTCACACAGCGACACACCCTCACACAGCGACACAACCTCACACACGGCGACACACCCTCACACACAGTGACACACCCTCACACACGGCAACACACCCTCACACACTGCGACACACCCTCACACACAGTGACACACCCTCACACACGGCAACACACCCTCACACATTGCGACACACCCTCACACAGCGACACACCCTCACACAGCGACACAACCTCACACACTGCGACACACCCTCACACAGCGACACACCCTCACACAGCGACACACCCTCACACAGCGACACGCCCTCACACACTGCGACACACCCTCAGACAGAGCGACACACCCTCACACAGAGCGACGCACCCTCACACACTGCGACACACCCTCACACAGCGACACAACCTCACACACGGCGACACACCCTCACACACAGTGACACACCCTCACACACGGCAACACACCCTCACACACTGCGACACACCCCACACAGCGACACACCCTGACACACAGCGACACACCCTCACACAGCGACACACCCTCACACAGCGACACAGCCTCACACACGGCGGCACACCCTCACACAACACGACACACCTTCACAGAGCGACACACCCTCACACAGCGACACACCCTCATGCAGAATGACACACCCTCACACACAGCGACACACCCTCACACACAGCGAAACACCCTCACACATAGCGACACAACCTGACACACAGCGACACACCCTCACACACCACGACACACCCTCATACAGAGTGACATACCCTCACACACAGCGACACACCCTCACACAGAGTGACACAACCTCACACACAGCGACACACCCTCACGCAGAATGACACACCCTCACACACAGCGACAAACCCTCGAACACAGCTACACTCCCTCACACAGAGCGACACACCCTCACACACAACGACACACCCTCACACACAGCAACAGACCCTCACACAGAGCGACACACCCTCACACACACCGAAACACTGTAAATTCCCTTTAACATCATTCTGAAGCTCAGGGATGAAAGTCGAGGACAGATTCATTTGGATTGAAGATGTAACTCACAACTCTCTAGTTACTCTTTAATATGAAGCAACACGATTGGAATTGCTAATGACAAATAATCAGGAAACATAACACTTAGAAACCCAGACAACAAATAACCCTGACATACACCAGACACACTCACTCACACACACTCACACTCACTCACTCACTCACACACACTCACTCACACACCCTCACTCAATCACACTCATTCACACACACTTACACAAACTCACTCATTCACACACACGTACACACCCTCACTCACACACACTCATTCAGACACACTCACTCACTCACACGCACTCACTCTCGCACACACTCTCACACACACACTCACTCACTCAGTCACACACACACTCACTCACTCACACTCACTCACTCACACACACCCTCACTCACACACACTCACTCATTCACACACACTCACTCACACTCATTCACACACACTCATTCACTCACACTCATTCACACACACACACACACTCACTCACTCACACACCCTCACTCACACACACTCATTCAGACACACTCACTCTCACACACACACTCACTCACTCACACACACACTCACTCACATGCACACACTCATTCAGACACACTCACTCACACACACACTCACTCTCACACACACTCACTCTCACACACACTCACTCATACACACTCACTCACTCACACACACTCACTCACTCACACACCCTCACTCACACACACTCATTCAGACACACTCACTCTCACACACACACTCACTCACACACACACTCACTCACACGCACACACTCATTCAGCCACACTCACTCACACACACACTCACTCTCACACACACTCACTATCACACACACCTTCACTCACACACACTCACTCACTCACACACCCACTCACTCATACACACACACTCACTCACACACACTCACACTCACTCACTCAGTCACACGCACGCACTCACTCACACACACCCACACACCTTCACTCATGCACACTCACTCACTCACTCACACACGCACACTCACTCACACACCCACTCACACTCACTCACTCAGTCACATGCACGCACTCACTCACTCACACACACCCACACACCTTCACTCACACACACACTCACTCACTCACACACACACACTCACTCACACACACACTCACACACACTGACACACACTCACTCACACACATACACACACATTCACTCACACGCACTCACTCACACACACACTCACTCACTCGCACACACCCACACACCTTCACTCACACACTGACACACACACTCACTCACTCACACACACACACACTCACTCACACACTCACACACACTGACACACACTCACTCACTCACACACCCACTCACACACACTGACACACACACTCACTCGCACACACACTCACTCACTCACACACACACACTCACACACACTCACTCACTCAGTCACACACACACACACTGACACACACGCACACTCACTCACTCACACACACACACTCAACCGCACACTCACTCACTCACACACACTGACACACACGCACACTCACTCACTCACACACACCCACACACCTTCACTCACACACACTCACTCACACACACCCACACACCTTCACTCACACACACTCATTCACACACACTCACTCACTCACACACACACTCACTCTCACACCCACACACTCTCACACACATCACACACCCTCACTCACACACCCTCACTCACACACTCATTCAGACACACTCACACACACACTCACACTCACACACCCACACACCTTCACTCATACACACACATTCACACACACACACTCACTCACTCACACACCCACACACCTTCACACACACACTCACACACTCACACTCACTCACACACACACACACTCACTCACACACACACACTCACTCACACACACTCTCACTCACACACACACTCACACACACTGACACACACACTCACTCATACACACACACACACTCACACACACTCACTCACTCAGTCACACACACACTGACACACACACTCACTCACTCACTCACGCACACTCACACACACACACACTCACACACACTCACTCATACACACACACTCACACATACACTCACTCACTCACTCACATACACCCACACACCTTCACGCACTCACTCACACACACACACACTCACACACACTCACTCACTCAGTCACACACACACACACACTGACACACACACTCACTCACTCACACACACACTCACACACACTGACACGCACACTCACTCTCACACACACACTCACTCACTCATACACCCACACACTCACTCACTCACACGCACTCACCCACACACACACTCACTCACTCACACACACACACACACTGACACTCACACTCACTCACTCACACACACACTCACACTCACTCACTCAGTCACACACCTACACACCTTCACTCACACACTCACTCACTCACTCACACACACACACACACACTGACACACACACTCAGTCATTCACACACACTCACTCACTCACTCACACTCACACATACACTCACTCACTCACATACACCCACACACCTTCACTCACACACTCACACACACACTCACTCACTCACACACACTGACACACACACTCACTCACTCACACACACACTCACACACACTGACACACACACTCACTCATTCACACACACTCACACTCACTCACTCAGTCACACACACGCACTCACTCACTCACACACACCCACACACCTTCACTCACACACTCACACACACACTCACACCCTCACACTCACTCACACACACTGACACACACACTCACTCACTCACACACACACTCACTCACTCACACACACACTCACACACACTGACACACACACTCACTCACACACACACACACTGACACACACACTCACTCACTCACACACTCACTCACACGCACTCACTCACACACACACTCACTCATTCACACACACACTCACACTCACTCACTCAGTCACACACACACACTCACTCACATACACACTCACTCTCACACACACACTCACTCACTCACTCACACACACACTCACTCATTCACACACACACTCACACTCACTCACTCAGTCACACACACACACTCACTCACTCACATACACACTCACTCTCACACACACACTCACTCACTCACTCACACACACACTCACTCATTCACACACACACTCACTCACTCACACACACACTCACACACACACACACTGACACACACACTCACTCACACACTCACTCACTCACACGCACTCACTCACACACACACTCACTCATTCACACACACACTCACACTCACTCACTCAGTCACACACACACACTCACTCACATACACACTCACTCACTCACTCACACACACACTCACTCATTCACACACACACTCACACTCACTCACTCAGTCACACACACACACTCACTCACTCACATACACACTCACTCTCACACACACTCACTCACTCACACACACACTCACTCATTCACACACACACTCACACTCACTCACTCATTCACACACACACTCACACTCACTCACTCACTCACTCTCATACACACTCACTCTCACATACACACTCACTCTCACACACACACTCACTCACTCACACACACACTCACTCACTCACTCACACACACACACTCACTCACACACACACTCACTCACTCACTCACACGCACTCACTCACACACACACTCACTCATTCACACACACACTCACACTCACTCACTCAGTCACACACACACACTCACTCACATACACACTCACTCTCACACACACACTCACTCACTCACTCACACACACACTCACTCACTCACTCACTCACTCACACACACACACACTCACTCACTCACTCACACACACACTCAGTCATAGTAACACGGCCACACACAGATTGCTGCGGTGATTTGTGGACAACACGGGTTTGCAGAATTAACCGGAATGTCCTGGCTACAAACATGTTGTGTGATCACTGAGTCAGCAAAGTGCTCTCACTGCCACAGCACCCACACTGCAATGTACACCTGACAGTCCCATCGGATTCAAATCTGGGACCAAATCAGGCAGTGGGTTGGCATCAATTAAATAATCAAAATACAATGAAGAGTTTTATTGCAGATTCTGTACAGTGCCACTGCTTTGATTGGTCTCTCGATCAGCATCTCGTTTCTCAGACTCTCTTCTTCAGTTCATAGAGGATTGGTAGTATTGGCCCAATCAGGATAGGTCCCGAGGTCAAACATGACCTGACCCCAGGTGTTCACTGCCAGAGTGATCACCAGGACGCCAATTAGATTCACAACAATTCCGGTTTTCGCCTGTGGAATATCAGAAGGGAGCATGAGGATAATGCCAAAAATCTGAGCTACAGAAAGAGACTGAGAAGTTAGTGTAGGTACAGCTCTGTGTAAGATAGAGAGTAAAGCTCCCTCTACACTGTCCCCATCAAACACTCCCAGGACAGGTACAGCACGGGGTTAGATACAGAGTAAAGCTCCCTCTACACCGTCCCCATCAAACACTCCCAGGACAGGTACAGCACGGGGTTAGATACAGAGTAAAGCTCCCTCTACACTGTCCCCATCAAACACTCCCAGGACAGGTACAGCACGGGGTTAGATACAGAGTAAAGCTCCCTCTACACTGTCCCCATCAAACACTCCCAGGACAGGTACAGCACGGGGTTAGATACAGAGTAAAGCTCCCTCTACACTGTCCCCATCAAACACTCCCAGGACAGGGACAGCACGGGGTTAGATACAGAGTAAAGCTCCCTCTACACTGTCCCCATCAAACACTCCCAGGACAGGTACAGCACGGGGTTAGATATAGAGTAAAGCTCCCTCTACACTGTCCCCATCAAACACTCCCAGGCCAGGTACAGCACGGGGTTAGACACAGAGTAAAGCTCCCTCTACACTGTCCCCATCAAACACTCCCAGGACAGGTACAGCACGGGGATAGATACAGAGTAAAGCTCCCTCCACACTGTCTCCATCAAACACTCCCAGGACAGATACAGCACGGGGTTAGATACAGAGTAAAGCTCCCTCTACACTGTCCCCATCAAACACTCCCAGGCCAGGTACAGCACGGGGTTAGATACAGAGTAAAGCTCCCTCTACACTGTCCCCATCAAACACTCCCAGGACAGGTACAGCACCGGGGTAGATGCAGAATAAAGCTCCCTTTACACTGTCCCCATCAAACACTCCCAGGACAGGTACAGCACGGGGTTAGATACAGAGTAAAGCTCCCTCTACACTGTCCCCATCAAACACTCCCAGGACAGGTACAGCACGGGGTTAGATACAGAGTAAAGCTCCCTCTACACTGTCCCCCTCAAACACTCCCAGGACAGGTACAGCACGGGGTTAGATACAGAGTAAAGCTCCCTCTACACTGTCCCCATCAAACACTCCCAGGACAGGTACAGCACGGGGTTAGATACAGAGTAAAGCTCCCTCTACACTGTCCCCCTCAAACACTCCCAGGACAGGTACAGCACGGGGTTAGATACAGAGTAAAGCTCCATCTGCACTGTCCCCATCAAACACTCCCAGGACAGGTACAGCACGGGGTTAGATACAGAGTAACGCTCCCTCTACACTGTCCCCATCAAACACTCCCAGGACAGGTACAGCACGGGGTCAGATACAGAGTAAAGCTACATCTACACTGTTCCCATCAAACACTCCCAGGACAGGCACAGCACGGGGTTAGATACAGAGTAAAGCTCCCTCTACACTGTCCCCATCAAACACTCCCAGGACAGGTACAGCACGGGGTTAGATACAGAGTAAACCTCCCTCTACAGTGTCCCCATCAAACACTCCCAGGACAGGTACAGCACGGGTTAGATACAGAGTAAAGCTCCCTCTACACTGTCCCCATCAAACACTCCCAGGACAGGTACAGCACGGGGTTAGATACAGAGTAAACCTCCCTCTACAGTGTCCCCATCAAATACTCCCAGGACAGGTACAGCACGGGTTAGATACAGAGTAAAGCTCCCTCTACACTGTCCCCATCAAACACTCCCAGGACAGGTACAGCACGGGTTAGATACAGAGTAAAGCTACCTCTACACTATCCCCATCAAACACTCCCAGGACTGGTACAGCACAGGGTTAGATACAGAGTAAAGCTCCCTCTACACTGTCCCCATCAAACACTCCCAGGACAGGTACAGCACGGGGTTAGATACAGAGTAAAGCTCCCTTTACACTGTCCCCATCGAACACTCCCAGGACAGGTACAGCACGGGGTTAGATACAGAGTAAAGCTCCCTCTACACTGTCCCCATCAAACACTCCCAGGCCAGGTACAGCAAGGGGTTAGATACAGAGTAAAGCTCCCTCTACACTGTCCCCATCAAACACTCCCGACAGGTACAGCACGGGGTTAGATACAGAGTAAAGCTCCCTCTACACTGTCCCCATCAAACACTCCCAGGACAGGTACAGCACAGGGTTAGATACAGAGTGAAGCTCCCTCTACACTGTCCCCCTCAAACACTCCCAGGACAGGTACAGCACGGGGTTAGATACAGAGTAAAGCTCCCTCTACACTGTCCCCCTCAAACACTCCCAGGACAGGTACAGCACGGGGTTAGATACAGAGTAAAGCTCCCTCTACACTGTCCCCATCAAACACTCCCAGGCCAGGTACAGCACGGGGTTAGATACAGAGTAAAGCTCCCTCTACACTGTCCCCATCAAACACTCCCAGGACAGGTACAGCACGGGGTTAGATACAGAGTAAAGCTTCCTTTACACTGTCCCCATCGAACACTCCCAGGACAGGTACAGCACGGGGTTAGATACAGAGTAAAGCTCCCTCTACACTGTCCCCATCAAACACTCCCAGGCCAGGTACAGCACGGGGTTAGATACAGAGTAAAGCTCCCTCTACACTGTCCCCATCAAACACTCCCAGGACAGGTACAGCACGGGGTTAGATACAGAGTAAAGCTCCCTCTACACTGTCCCCATCAAACACTCCCAGGACAGGTACAGCACTAGGTTAGATACAGAGTAAAGCTCCCTCTACACTGTCCCCATCAAACACTCCCAGGACAGGTACAGCACAGGGTTAGATACAGAGTGAAGCTCCCTCTACACTGTCCCCCTCAAACACTCCCAGGACAGGTACAGCACGGGGTTAGATACAGAGTAAAGCTCCCTCGACACTGTCCCCACCAAACACTCCCAGGACAGGTACAGCACGGGGTTAGATACAGAGAAAAGCTCCCTCTACACTGTCTCCATCAAACACTCCCAGGACAGGTACAGCACGGGGTTAGATACAGAGAAAAGCTCCCTCTACACTGTCCCCATCAAACACTCCCAGGACAGGTACAGCACGGGGTTATATACAGAGTAAAGCTCCCTCTACACTCTCCCCATCAAACACTCCCAGGACAGGTACAGCACGGGGTTAGATACAGAGTAAAGCTCCCTCTGCACTCTCCCCATCAAACACTCCCAGGACAGGTACAGCTCCGGGTTAGATACAGAGTAAAGCTCCCTCTACACTGTCCCCATCAAACACTCCCAGGACAGGTACAGCACGGGGTTAGATACAGAGTAAAGCTCCCTCTACACTGTCCCCATCAAACACTCCCAGGACAGGTACAGCACGGGGTTAGATACAGAGTGAAGCTCCCTCTACACTGTCCTCATCAAACACTCCCAGCACATGTACAGCACGGGGTTAGATACAGAGTAAAGCTCCCTCTACACTGTCCCCATCAAACACTCCCAGGACAGGTACAGCACGGAGTTCGATACAGAGTAAAGCTCCCTCTACATTGTCCCCATCAAACACGCCCAGGACAGGTACAGCACGGGGCTAGATACAGAGCAAAGCTCCCTCAACACTGTCCCCATCAAACACTCCCAGGACAGGTACAGCACTGGGTTATATACAGAGTAAAGCTCCCTCTACACTCTCCCCATCAAACACTCCCAGGACAGGTACAGCACGGGGTTAGATACAGAGTAAAGCTCCCTCTGCACTCTCCCCATCAAACACTCCCAGGACAGGTACAGCTCCGGGTTAGATACAGAGTAAAGCTCCCTCTACACTGTCCCCATCAAACACTCCCAGGACAGGTACAGCACGGGGTTAGATAGAGAGTAAAGCTCCCTCTACACTGTCCCCATCAAACACTCCCAGGACAGGTACAGCACGGGGTTAGATACAGGCATGGTAAGATATTGGCTGTGGGAGTTTTTATGCTGACTTGGACAGACAGAAAAGGCATTGTTTTAACTTCTCACCCCAATGACCATATTTCTGGTCCTATGTAATGAGACAGGAATAATTAATGTTCTCATAATTTGGGATCCTCTCGGAAGGAGCGATCACAGTATGGTTGAATTTAAAATACAAATGAGCTTGGGAAGGTAAAATCCAATACCAGTGTC
This sequence comes from Scyliorhinus torazame, assembly GCF_047496885.1. Taxonomy (NCBI): domain Eukaryota; kingdom Metazoa; phylum Chordata; class Chondrichthyes; order Carcharhiniformes; family Scyliorhinidae; genus Scyliorhinus; species Scyliorhinus torazame. The sequence goes on along the minus strand of NC_092718.1, from coordinate 219,466,767 downwards.
TTGCGCTTAAACAAAGAAGACTACAGTGGGATGAGGGAGGAGTTGGCTGGGGTAGCTTGGGAGCAAAGACTTTGTGGGGGGACAATTGAGGAACAGTGGAGGATTTTTAAAGTGATTTTTCACAATGCTCAGAGAAAGTATATACTAGTGAAAAGAAAGGACTGTAGGAAAAGAGATAATCAACCATAGATATCTCAGGAAATAAAGGAGGGTGTCAAATTGCATGAAAAGGCACACAAAGTGGCAAAGGTTAGTGAGAAACTAGAGGACTGGGAAATCTTTGACAGAAAGCCACGAAAAGCGCGGTGGACAATGGGGAACCGGTGGATGTGATGTATCTGGATTTCCAGAAGGCATTCGACAAAGTGCCGCACAAAAGGCTGCTGCATAAGATTAAGGCACATGGCCTTATGGGTAATCTATTCGCATGGATAGAGGATTGGTTAACTGACAGATAGCAAAGAGTGGGGATAAATGGATGTTTTTTTGGTTTGCGATCAGTGGCTAGTGGTGTGCCTCAGGGATCACTGTTGGGTCTGTAAATGTTCACAATTTACAGAGTTGAGGACCAAGTGTAATGTGTGAAAGTTCACAGATGGCACTAAGATGAGTGGTAGAGCCAGGTGTGCAGAGGACACAAAGTCTGCAGAGGTTATAGATAGTTTAAGTGAGTGGGCAAAGGTCTGGCAGATGGAGTTCAAATGTTGGTGAATGTGAGCTCATCCATTTTGGTAGGAAAAACAGCAAAATAGATTAATATTTAAATGGTAAAAAAATTGCAGCATGTTGCTGTGCAGAGGGACCTGGGTGTTCTTGTGCATGAATCACAAAAAATTGGTTTGCTGGTGCAGCAGGTAATTAAGGCCGCAAATGGAGTTTTGTCCCTCATTGTGAGAGGGATGGAGTTTAAAAACAGGGAGGTTATGTTGCAGCTGTATAGGGTGCTGGGAGGCCACACCTGGAGCACTGTGCACAGTTCTGGTCTTACGTGAGAAAGGATGTACTGCCACTGGAGGGGATGCAGAGGAGATTCACTCAATTAATTCAGGATTTGAGTGGATTAGCTTATGAGGAGAGACTGAGTAGACTGGGACTGTACTCATTGGAATTTAGAAGAATGAGGGGGGATCTCACAGAAACATATAAAATTATGACGGGAATAGATACGATAGAAGCAGGGAGGTTGTTTCCACTGGCGGGTGAAAGTAGAACTAGGGGGCATAGCCTCAAAATAAGCGGAAGCAGATTTAGGACTGAGTTGAGGAGGAACTTCTTCGCCCAAAGGGTTGTGAATCTGTGGAATTCCCTGCCCAGTGAAACAGTTGAGGCGACCTCGTTAAATGTTTTCAATGCAAAGGTAGATAGATTTTTGAACAGTAAAGGAATAAAAGATTACGGTAAGTGGATGGGTAAGTGGAGCTGAGTCCACAAAAAGGTAAGCCATGATCTCATTGAATGGCCAGGTGGCCCATTCCTGCTCCTAGTTCTTATGTTCTTGTGCTCTGACAGAGTAGCACCACTTATTCTGCACAGCACTGGGTGTGTCAGCCTGAATTCTGGAGTGGGATTTGAACCCAAAACCTTCTGACTCAGAGGGGTTTGTGGTTTCCACTGAGTTGTGACTGATCCCTTTCAGAGTCATGCATCATGCAAAACTCCCAGCATATATTAGACCCATTTAGCCCTACTCTGCTGTTAGCTCACCAATCCTCTATCCATGCGAATATTTTAGACCTAAACCCATAAGCTCTTATTTTGTGTAATAACCTTTGTTGTGGCACCTTTGGACTAAGTACAACACATCTATAAGTTGCCTGTTATTCAGCTTGCTTATCCCTTCCTCACAGAATTCAAATAAATTGGTAAAACATGATTTCACTTTCACAAAACCATGTTGACTGTGCCAGATTGTGTTTTTCGATAAATCCTTCCGTTGCCTCCTAAATAATGGATTCTAGCATTTCCCCAAGGTGTCATGCTCCAATATGACAATACTTTGAGTCAAAATGTAACATTTTTTAAACTGCAAAAGATAGCTGCCAAAGGATCTATTGTGGGTTGAAATACTCCCTCCAGATTGACGTTGTATGAATGTCTTCCCTGAAATTAGTTCAAAAGGGTTATTTCCAATTGAATGGGTCAGTCAAACACAAAAGCATTGGTTTCTCGAGCTCTTAAGGTGTCAAACAACACTGAACATGTAATCAACATGTTCCTTTTTCTGGAACTTATGTTGGATTTTGAACTTATACAAGCGACACAATGAGAAGCTGAGATGTCAACTATTTCATTGTCTACTTCAAAAACTCAACAAGAAGCTGCTTGCAAACTGAACTCCACTAAGAACTCCTCCTCTAACCTAATAATAAAAGCCATTGGTGTGAGGTAAGTGCCATATTATATTCTTCTTTTTTCTTTAAAATTTTTTTAAATTTATTAACCAGGTCTTGGTTGGAAGTTAGAGGAATGGCAGCGAAGGGAGTGCAATGTTCCTCCTGCAGGATGTTTGAGGTGAGGGATGCAGTTAGTGTCCCTGCTGATTTTACCTGCAGGAAGTGCAGCCATCTCCAGCTCCTCCAAGACCGAGTTAGGGAACTGGAGCCGGAGTTGGATGAACTTCGGATCATTCGGGAGGCAGAGGGGGTCATAGATAGCAGCTTCAGGGAATTAGTTACACCAAAGATTGGAGATAGATGGGTAACTGTAAGAGGGACTGGGAAGAAGCAGTCAGTGCAGGGACCCCCTGCGGTCGTTCCCCTGAGTAACAAGTATACCGCTTTGGATACTTGTGGGGGGGGGGGGGGACTTACCAGGGGTAAGCCATGGGGTACGGGCCACTGGCACGGAGTCTGTCCCTGTTGCTCAGAAGGGAAGGGGGGAGAGGAGCAGAGAATTAGTAATTGGGGACTCGATAGTCAGGGGCACAGATAGGAGATTTTGTGGGAGCAAGAGAGACGCACGTTTGGTATGTTGCCTCCCAGGTGCAAGGGTACGTGGTGTCTCGGATCGTGTTTTCCGGATCCTTAAGGGGGAGAGGGAGCAGCCCCAAGTCGTGGTCCACATCGGCACTAACGACATAGGTAGGAAAGGGGACAAGGATGTCAGGCAGGCTTTCAGGGAGCTAGGATGGAAGCTCAGAACGAGAACAAACAGAGTTGTTATCTCTGGGTTGTTGCCTGTGCCACGTGATAATGAGATGAGGAATAGGGTGAGAGAGCAATTAAACACGTGGCTCCAGGGATGGGGCAGGCGGGAGGGATTCAGATTTCTGGATAACTGGAGCTCTTTCTGGGGAAGGTGGGACCTCTATAGACAGGATGGTCTACATCTGAACCTGAGGGGCACAAATATCCTGGGGGGGAGATTTGTTAGTGCTCTTTGGGAGGGGTTTAAACTAATGCAGCAGGGGCATAGGAACCTGGATTGTAGTTTTAGGGTACGGGAGAATGAGAGTATAGAGGTCAGGAGCACAGATTTGACTTCGCAGGAGGGGGCCAGTGTTCAGGTAGGTGGTTTGAAGTGTGTCTACTTCAATGCCAGGAGTATACGAAATAAGGTAGGGGAACTGGCAGCATGGGGTTGGTACCTGGGACTTCGATGTTGTGGCCATTTCGGAGACATGGATAGAGCAGGGACAGGAATGGATGTTGCAGGTTCCGGGGTTTAGGTGTTTTAGTAAGCTCAGAGAAGGAGGCAAAAGAGGGGGAGGTGTGGCGCTGCTAGTCAAGAACAGTATTACGGTGGCGGAGAGGATGCTAGATGGGGACTCTTCTTCTGAGGTAGTATGGGCTGAGGTTAGAAACAGGAAAGGAGAGGTCACCCTGTTGGGAGTTTTCTATAGGCCTCCAAATAGTTCTAGGGATGTAGAAGAAAGGATGGCGAAGATGATTCTGGATAAGAGCGAAAGTAACAGGGTAGTTATTATGGGAGACTTTAACTTTCCAAATATTGACTGGAAAAGATATAGTTTGAGTACATTAGATGGGTCGTTTTTTGTACAATGTGTGCAGGAGGGTTTCCTGACACAATATGTTGACAGGCCAACAAGAGGCGAGGCCACTTTGGATTTGGTTTTGGGTAATGAACCAGGCCAGGTGTTAGATTTGGAGGTAGGAGAGCACTTTGGGGACAGTGACCGCAATTCGGTGACGTTTACGTTAGTGATGGAAAGGGATAAGTACACACCGCAGGGCAAGTGTTATAGCTGGGGGAAGGGCAATTATGATGCCATTAGACATGACTTGGGGGGGATAGGTTGGAGAAGTAGGCTGCAAGTGTTGGGCACACTGGATAAGTGGAGCTTGTTCAAGGAACAGCTACTGCGTGTTCTTGATAAGTACGTACCGGTCAGGCAGGGTGGAAGGTGTCGAGCGAGGGAACCGTGGTTTATCAAAGAAGTGGAATCTCTTGTTAAGAGGAAGAAGGAGGCCTATGTGAAGATGAGGTGTGAAGTTTTAGTTGGGGCGATTGATAGTTACAAGGTAGCGAGGAAGGATCTAAAGAGAGAGCTAAGACGAGCAAGGAGGGGACATGAGAAGTATTTGGCAGGTAGGATCAAGGAAAACCCAAAAGCTTTCTATAGGTATGTCAGAAATAAAAGAATGACTAGGGTAAGAGTAGGGCCAGTCAAGGACAGGGATGGGAAGTTGTGTGTGGAGTCTGAAGAGATAGGCGAGATACTAAATGAATATTTTTCGTCAGTATTCACTCAGGAAAAAGATAATGTGGTGGAGGAGAATGCTGAGACCCAGGCTATTAGAATAGATGGCATTGAGGTACATAGGGAAGAGGTGTTGGCAATTCTGGACAGGCTGAAAATAGATAAGTCCCCGGGGCCTGATGGGATTTATCCTAGGATTCTCTGGGAAGCCAGGGAAGAGATTGCTGGACCTTTGGCTTTGATTTTTATGTCATCATTGACTACAGGAATAGTGCCAGAGGACTGGAGGATAGCAAATGTGGTCCCTTTGTTCAAGAAGGGGAGTAGAGACAACCCCGGCAACTATAGACCGGTGAGCCTCACGTCTGTTGTGGGTAAAGTCTTGGAGGGGATTATAAGAGACAAGATTTATAATCATCTAGATAGGAATAATATGATCAGGGATAGTCAGCATGGCTTTGTGAAGGGTAGGTCATGTCTCACAAACCTTATCGAGTTCTTTGAGAAGGCGACTGAACAGGTAGACGAGGGTAGAGCAGTTGATGTGGTGTATATGGATTTCAGTAAAGCGTTTGATAAGGTTCCCCACGGTAGACTATTGCAGAAAATACAGAGGCTGGGGATTGAGGGTGATTTAGGGATATGGATCAGAAATTGGCTAGCTGAAAGAAGACAGAGGGTGGTGGTTGATGGGAAATGTTCAGAATGGAGTTCAGTTACAAGTGGCGTACCACAAGGATCTGTTCTGGGGCCGTTGCTGTTTGTCATTTTTATCAATGACCTAGAGGAGGGCGCAGAAGGGGGGGTGAGTAAATTTGCAGACGACACTAAAGTCGGTGGTGTTGTCGACAGTGCGGAAGGATGTAGCAGGTTACAGAGGGACATAGATAAGCTGCAGAGCTGGGCTGAGAGGTGGCAAATGGAGTTTAATGTAGAGAAGTGTGAGGTGATTCACTTTGGAAGGAATAACAGGAATGCGGAATATTTGGCTAATGGTAAAGTTCTTGGAAGTGTGGATGAGCAGAGGGATCTAGGTGTCCATGTACATAGATCCCTGAAAGTTGCCACCCAGGTTGATAGGGTTGTGAAGAAGGCCTATGGAGTGTTGGCCTTTATTGGTAGAGGGATTGAGTTCTGGAGTCATGAGGTCATGTTGCAGCTGTACAAAACTCTGGTACGGCCGCATTTGGAGTATTGCGTACAGTTCTGGTCACCGCATTATAGGAAGGATGTGGAAGCTTTGGAGCGGGTGCAGAGGAGATTTACCAGGATGTTGCCGGGTATGGAGGGAAAATCTTATGAGGAAAGGCTGATGGACTTGAGGTTGTTTTCGTTAGAGAGAAGGTTAAGAGGAGACTTGATAGAGGCATACAAAATGATCAGGGGGTTAGATAGGGTGGACAGTGAGAGCCTTCTCCCGCGGATGGAAATGGCTAGCACGAGGGGACATAGCTTTAAACTGAGGGGTAATAGATATAGGACAGAGGTCAGAGGTAGGTTCTTTACGCAAAGAGTGGTGAGGCCGTGGAATGCCCTACCTGGAACAGTAGTGAACTCGCCAACATTGAGGGCATTTAAAAGTTTATTGGATAAGCATATGGATGATAATGGCATAGTGTAGGTTAGATGGCTTTTGTTTCGGTGCAACATCGTGGGCCGAAGGGCCTGTACTGCGCTGTATCGTTCTATGTTCTATGTTCTAAGAACTGTTTAACCAGCTAAAGGTCATCGTAGCAGCCAAGGTGATAAACAGCAAAACCTCTCCAACTTGTTACAACTTAGAGATCACCTGAGAACCAACACGCAAGAACTTCAAGAAGCTTTGCAATTCATTGAGAACCCTCTGTTTCATAAGAGCTTCGCTTCAACTAAAGCATCAACTTCATCTAAGAAACCACAGGTCTGCCACAAAAAACACCGAGATAATTATCAGTTGTTACCATTTTTAAAAACTTTAATCTGTATCCAATCTCGATGTGTGTTATGGTGTGTGAAAGATGTTGCATTTTAAACATCTGGGTTAAGTGAGTGCTAATAAATAACCTTTATTTTTAAACTCACAAAACGCTTGCTGCTGGTGTCAATTGATTAGGACAATTACTCTGAAGGTAAGAAAACACACACCTTTTACACATGCATACATAACACTATGACAGATGTTCAGCTAACTAGCCTACAGTTACTTTCCTGCCATCTGTCCCCCTTCTTTCTTGAATGGAGGCGTGAAAGGAGCGATTTTCCTCTGCCACAGCATCTCTGTGTCCTGCCCTTTAATCTGATTTCCCAACTCACTTTATCCAACTCTGTCCTCATACCCGTCAAATTGCCTTTATTTACCTTTAAGACACTTGTCTCATCCTCTCTTCTCACCCTCAAACTGAATGTGAAATTCTGGGGACAAATGGGGAACCCCCGTTACCCGAAGTGGGAGAATCCCAATTCCTCAAGCCCATCGGAATGTTCGCACTCTCCGATGAGTGCTGATGTTTTGAGGGGAGACCTGATTGAGGTCTACAAGGTTACGAGAGGTATAGACAGGGTGAATAGTCAGCAGCTTTTTCCCAGGTTGGAAGGCTCAATTACAAGGGGGCACAGGTTCAAGATGAGAGGGGGAGGGTTTAAGGGAGATGTGCGGGGAAGGTTTTTCACGCAGAGGGTGGTGGGTGCCTGGAACGTGTTGCCAGTGGAGGTGGTGGAGGCACGATAGCAGTGGGTTAGCACTGATGCCTCATTGCGGCAAGGACCTGTGTTCAATCCCGGCCCCGGGTCACTGTCCATGTGGAGTTTGCACATTCTCCCCGTGTCTGCGTGGGTCTCACCCCCACAACCCAAAGATATGCAGGGTCGGTGGATTGGCCACAATAAATTGTCCCTTAATTGGTAAAAAAAGAATTGGGCACTCTAAATTTAAAATAAGATGTATCTTGATGGACACATGGGGAATACAGATCGTCTGGGCGATAAGCTGTAGGTCTAACTAAGGAATCTGGAACGGTGCAGGCTTGGAGGGCCGAAGGGCCTGTTCCTGTGCTGTAATGTTCTTTGTTCTTTTGAACACCTACCATATCAGTCACCTTCAGATACCCATAGGAGAAGACGATGGAGTTCGGAGGAGTTGCCACCGGCAACATAAAAGCAAACGACGCACAGAGCGTGCAGGGGAGCATGACGTAGAGCGGGTTTAGTTTGATACGTCTCGCCTGCAGACATAAAATAAAACAGTCACTAAACATTCAGTAAAACCACTCATTCTGGAGCACTTTAACATTTGGCGTTGAATGTACTCACAGCAGAGTCATCGCATGTAAAACTATGTCAGACATGACACTAATGATTAATCATGTCCCTGTGGGTGTCAGTCTAAGTCTGGACTCTCTTTAAGTTATCTCTGTCCCTCATTCCACCTCTCCGATTTCCTGTCTCAATCTGTTTCTATCTCTTTCTTTTTTTGCCTGTGTCACATCCTCCCTTTCCACCAATCTATTGAGCGCTGTTTCAATGACGGATAATTTCCTCCATGTTGATATCCCAGTTGTAACCTTGACACAAGGCCGGGCTGTCGTCTGGATCAGCTGATTTTTCGGCAAAGTGACATCAGCAGAGCATGGAGATTCCCGGCTCCTTCGCATTCTCTATACTGGCTCAATGTCCACCTTCAGTGCTCTAACTGACTCTATGCGCTGGATTCTCCGATCTCCAACGCCAAAATCGCGTTCGCCTATCGGCCAGAGAATCCCGTTTACGTCGGAATCGGGGACGGCGCCGCTTTTGCGATGCTCCGCCCCCTCAAAAATGGCGTACTCGGGGAGTACGCCGCATGCTGTATGGACGTAACCGGAGGCCCTCCCCCAATGCTCCACCCCCGTTGGGACGAGTTCCCGACGCCTTGGGACGCGTGTGCTCACAACGTGAGTCCAGCGCTCCCACAGTCGGGGGGGCAGCCGTTCCGCTGACAGGGAGCCTTCTGCGGGGGCTGGGGGGACTGGTGGGGGGTGGTCTGGGAGTGGCCAGGGGGGCAGTATTTGACAGGCCAGGTCTGCGTGCGACTGCGCCATGTTGTATGGTGCGACCGCCGCTGTACGCGTGCGCGACCGCGGAACCGGCCATTCTCCAGCCGTATCCGCAGGTAATGCCGGGCATGGTGTAGCTGCTAACCCCCCACTGGGTGGAGGATCAGTGCGGGGATGGCACCGACTGTCTGGTCGTACGACCAGACAGACGTTGCGGACATAGCCGCAGGATCGGAGAGTCCAGCTCGGTGACTCTCTAACTATTTACTAGCTGTTTATTTATCCATGGAACTGGCTGCCTGTTGATCTGACCCTATCCATTCATCCATCTCTGCACATCTACCAATTATCTATCCATTATAAAATTCGCACCCTTATTTTCGTACTCCTTCAAAGCCGTGCTTTATAATCCCCTCAAGCCCCATGACCCTCTGAAATCTCTGCACTCCTCTAATTCTGGCCTTTTGCCTATCCCAGAATTTAATCGCTCCACAATTGGCGGCCGTGCCTTCAGCTGCCTGGGCCCCACTCTCTGGAATTCCCTCCCTAAAGCCCGCTACCTGCCTCTCTCCTCCTGGAAGGTGCTCCTTTTAAAACATACCCCTTTGACCGAGCATTTGTTCATCTGTCCCTAATATCCCCTCTTGTCGCTCGGTGACAAACATTGTTTGATAATCATTTCTGTGGATGTTTGACTGTGTTAAAGGCCCTTTCTAAATGTTGTCACATCTATCTACCTAACTATTTGTGTCTATGCTGTCATGTGAGAGTACCTTTAAGACATGGGTGTTTAAGCAATGTACCTTTAAGAAAACAGTGATGTCAGAGAGTGGGTGGGGCTGAGCTCAGGTCAGCCATTTTGCAGTTTTGTTTTGCAGTTTTAAAAGCAGCTTGTGGGTGTCTGTGTTTGCAGTGAACTGGATCTCTGCCATAAAAGACCATCTCTGGATCATTTGGGTGATTTAAACTCATAATAGTAAAACCTTTAACCTGATGTGATTTTGTTTAAAGGTGTTAAGTCTCTTGGAAGTTTGAAGGAACATTTTAAGGAATTATTTACTGTTGCAATATTTTCGGATTATCTTTGAAGTAAGGGGTGTTAAGAGATCCAATGTTTATTTAAGATGTTAAGTTGTGTTCATGGAATAAACAGTGTTTTGTGTTTAAAAACCCACGTGTCCATATTTGTAACCCCACACCTAGGGAACAAGCCGTGTGCTAGGAAAAGCAACAAATACATTAATGGGAGAGGTTAGTTGAACTCCATGATACATTCTGGGGTTCTGAAAATGCCTCGCCCATAACAATACCGAGCCATGTGATTATCTTTGCCATCAATCAATGAGAAATCTGAAAGGGGATGTTGGAACTGTGTGCACCTAGTAAGAGAGAAGTTCAGAATATCAATGAGTGGCTGGCAGAGGAAATTTATATTTCTATACCCAGTATTCTGGAAGAAGAGATTGTGTGGGATTGAGAGAGCGATTGGGTTCTAGACTGGAGAGCAAGCAACAGTGGAATGTTCTGGACTTTCTCTAGATTCTCTTCACAATGCTCCTGTGAAGTGCAGTTGGATGTTTTACCATTGTAAAGGATGCTACATTGAAACAGGTTGTAGTGTTTTTTAAATTTAGAGAACCCAATAATTTTTGTCCAATTAAGGGGCAATTTGGCGTGACCAATCCACCTGCCCTGCACATCTTTGGGTTGTGGGGGTGAGACCCACACAGACACGGGGAGAATGTGCAAACTCCACACGGACAGTGACCCAGAGCCGGAATCGAACCCGGGTCCTCGGCGCCGTGATGCAGCAGTGCTAGCCACTGCGCAGCCGTGCCGCTCCTACAAGTTGTTGTTAGCAGAAGATGCAATGAGCATTGAGAGTCCATGATGGTGAAGAGTGTGGTTGGGCTGTGGGAGGAGAATGAATGGTTGGTGGAGTTCATGCCAGGCTCGGGGCTTATCTTATAGCAGCTGAAATAAGGAGAATAGGGTATTGTGTTTAGTTGTGTGGAGTAAAGGGTTAATGGTTATATTATTGAGACCAGAATGTTGAAGATGATGTCAGCAAGAGTCAGATTAGCAGGAGGCTCTGAGAGAGTGAGATATTGAATGGCCGGTGTTCTGAAAACCATGGGTGTGATTTCCACCCCCCCACACCCCCACCCCTATCCCACCCAACTCCCCCGGCATGTTTCCAGTGGTGGAGTCAGCTCGCCGACGGTTGCCAGTAGGATGTTCTGGTCCTGTCAATGTCTACGCCATGCTGTGTTCACCTCACCCCCCACGCCGGGGGTGCCACCTTCACTGGGGTAGGAAGAGCCCGGCGAGCCTGCCCCATGTGTTTACCCAGAGTCCTTTGTAAATAGTCCTCAGTAAATAGTTTGAAGACTATATCCCGAATATGTCAGTCAGAGTGACCAACATTCCGGCAGTTAGCGAGTTCATCCAGTCCCTGTGGCAATGCACCAACGCCACGGCTTTCACCGCAGGAAGGGGCGCATTCAACGGGAAACCCTATCGGCCATAGCAGGACCAGGTGGTCACGTCTCCACCCACTGGCAGGACGCCTCCACCACCACAAAATATACAAAGGGTTGTACGGACCATGCGCCCAGTGATTATGCAAAACCTCATCAAGCTGTGGTCAGACAATAAAACTATTAGATCGAAACATGGTGACAGTAAAACCGCTACAAAATAAGTAGCATAGTGGATACATTACAGGTAGCATAGTGGATATATTACAGGTAGCATAGTGGATACATTACAGGTAGCATAGTGGATACATTACAGGTAGCATAGTGGATACATTACAAGTAGCATAGTGGATACATTACAGGTAGCATAGTGGATACGTTACAGGTAGCATAGTGGATACATTACAGGTAGCATAGTGGATACATTACAGGTAGCATAGTGGATACATTACAGGTAGCATAGTGGATACATTACAAGTAGCATAGTGGATACATTACAGGGAGCATAGTGGATACATTACAGGTAGCATAGTGGATATATTACAAGTAGCATAGTGGATACATTACAGGTAGCATAGTGGATACATTACAGGTAGCATAGTAGATACATTATAAGTAGCATAGTGGATGCGTTACAGGTAGCCTAGTGGATACGTTACAGGTAGCATAGTGGATACATTATAAGTAGCATAGTGGATGCGTTACAAGTAGCCTATTGGATACATTACAGGTAGCATAGTGGATACATTACAGGTAGCATAGTGGATACATTACAGGTAGCATAGTGGATACATTACAGGTAGCATAGTGGATATATTACAGGTAGCATAGTGGATACATTACAGGTAGCATAGTGGATACATTACAGGTAGCATAGTGGATACATTACAAGTAGCATAGTGGATACATTACAGGTAGCATAGTGGATACGTTACAGGTAGCATAGTGGATACATTACAGGTAGCATAGTGGATACATTACAGGTAGCATAGTGGATACATTACAGGTAGCATAGTGGATACATTACAAGTAGCATAGTGGATACATTACAGGGAGCATAGTGGATACATTACAGGTAGCATAGTGGATATATTACAAGTAGCATAGTGGATACATTACAGGTAGCATAGTGGATACATTACAGGTAGCATAGTGGATACATTATAAGTAGCATAGTGGATGCGTTACAGGTAGCCTAGTGGATACGTTACAGGTAGCATAGTGGATACATTATAAGTAGCATAGTGGATGCGTTACAAGTAGCCTATTGGATACATTACAGGTAGCATAGTGGATACATTACAGGTAGCATAGTGGATACATTACAGGTAGCATAGTGGATACATTACAGGTAGCATAGTGGATACATTACAGGTAGCATAGTGGATACATTACAGGTAGCATAGTGGATACATTACAAGTAGCATAGTGGATACATTACAAGTAGCATAGTGGATACATTATAAGTAGCATAGTGGATGCGTTACAGGTAGCCTAGTGGATACGTTACAGGTAGCCTATTGGATACATTACAGGTAGCATAGTGGATACATTACAGGTAGCCTAGTGGATACATTACAGGTAGCATAGTGGCTACATTACAGGTAGCATAGTGGATACATTACAGGTAGCATAGTGGATACATTACAAGTAGCATAGTGGATGCGTTACAGGTAGCCTAGTGGATACGTTACAGGTAGCCTATTGGATACATTACAGGTAGCATAGTGGATACATTACAGGTAGCATAGTGGATACATTACAGGTAGCATAGTGGATACATTACAAGTAGCATAGTGGATACATTACAGGTAGCATAGTGGATACATTACAGGTAGCATAGTGGATACATTACAGGTAGCATAGTGGATACATTACAAGTAGCATAGTGGATACATTACAGGTAGCATAGTGGATACATTACAGGTAGCATAGTGGATACATTACAGGTAGCATAGTGGGTACATTACAGGTAGCATAGTGGATACAGTACAGGTAGCATAGTGGATATATTACAAGTAGCATAGTGGATACATTACAGGTAGCATAGTGGATACATTACAAGTAGCATAGTGGATACGTTACAGGTAGCCTAGTGGATACATTACAGGTAGCCTAGTGGATACATTACAGGTAGCCTAGTGGATACATTGCAAGTAGCATAGTGGATACATTACAAGTAGTATAGTGGATACATTACAAGTAGCATAGTGGATATTGTGACATTATATAGAAGGTCTAGAATAGAAAGGGTTAGTGTATTATCATAATTGACCACTAGATGGAACTGGGATCCAGGCAAATATTCAGCCTTGATCCCAGTTACCAGTGGCGTACCGCAGGGATCAGTTCTGGGTCCTCTGCTGTTTGTGATTTTCATTAATGACTTGGATGACGGAGTTGAAGGGTGGGTCAGTAAATTTGCAGACAATACGAAGATTGGTGGAGTTGTGGATAGTGAGGAGGGCTGTTGTCGGCTGCAAAGAGACATAGATAGGATGCAGAGCTGGGCTGAGAAGTGGCAGATGGAGTTTAACCCTGAAAAGTGTGAGGTTGTCCATTTTGGAAGGACAAATATGAATGCAGAATACAGGGTTAACAGTAGAGTTCTTGGCAGTGTGGAGGAGCAGAGAGATCTTGGGGTCTATGTTCATACATCTTTGAAAGTTGCCACTCAAGTGGATAGAGCTGTGAAGAAGGCCTATGGTGTGCTCGCGTTCATTAACAGAGGGATTGAATTTAAGAGCCGTGAGGTGATGATGCAGCTGTACAAAACTTTGCTAAGGCCACATTTGGAGTACTGTGTACAGTTCTGGTCGCCTCATTTTAGGAAGGATGTGGAAGCTTTGGAAAAGGTGCAAAGAAGATCTACCAGGATGTTGCCTGGAATGGAGAGTAGGTCTTATGAGGAAATGTTGAGGGTGCTAGGCCTTTTCTCATTAGAACGGAGAAGGATGAGGGGCGACTTGATAGAGGTTTATAAGATGATCAGGGGAATAGATACAGTAGACAGTCAGAGACTTTTTCCCCGGGTGGAACAAACCATTACAAGGGGACATAAATTTAAGGTGAATGGTTAAAGATATAGGGGGGATGTCAGAGGTAGGTTCTTTACCCAGAGAGTAGTGGGGGCATGAAATGCACTGCCTGTGGAAGTAGTTGAGTCGGAAACATTAGGGACCTTCAAGCAGCTATTAGATAGGTACATGGATTAAGGTAGAATGATATAGTGTAGATTAATTTGTTCTTAAGGGCAGCACGGTAGCATTATGGATAGCACAATTGCTTCACCGCTCCAGGGTCCCAGGTTCGATTCCGGCTTGGGTCACTGTCTGTGCGGAGTCTGCACATCCTCCCCGTGTGTGCGTGGGTTTCCTCCGGGTGCTCCGGTTTCCTCCCACAGTCCAAAAATGTGCAGGTTAGGTGGATTGGCCATGATAAATTGCCCTTAAGTGTCCAAAATTGCCCTTGCTGTTGGGTGGAGGTGTTGAGTTTGGGTAGGGTACTCCTTCCAAGAGCCGGTGCAGACTCAAAGGGCCGAATGGCCTCCTTCTGCACTGTAAATTCAATGATAATCTATGATTAATCTAGGACAAAGGTTCGGCACAACATCGTGGGCCGAAGGGCCTGTTCTGTGCTGTATTTTCTACGTTCTATGTTCTATGTAGATGCAGAACTAGAGAAAGCACTGACTGTCAGGCTTTTGGGAGAGAGCTGGAGAGAGTGCAGAGGAGAGGTCTAGAGAGTGTACAGTATAGTTATAGTAGAGTGTGGATTGTAGATTACTAGATTATTGCTTGCTATAGGAGTAAGTGGTTGAGCTTTAATAAGTAGTGTAATAAATGTTAGAACATAGAACATACAGTGCAGAAGGAGGCCATTCGGCCCATCGAGTCTGCACCGACCCACTTAAGCCCTCACTTCCACCCTATCCCCGCAACCCAACAACCCCTCCTAACCTTTTTGGACACTAAGGGGCAATTTATCATGGCCAATCCACCTAACCTGCACGTCTTTGGACTGTGGGAGGAAACCGGAGCACCCGGAGGAAACCCACGCACCCACGGGGAGAACGTGCAGACTCTGCACTGTTATTGAAAATATGGAAAGGTGTGTCATTTGAAACATGGAAGTCTGGCAATATCTGGTCTGAGAGAAACATGAGAGGATACAGAGAAAGATCCCACAAAGGGTTAACAGCAGCTGCAAAGAGCAGGATTGTAAAATGCAGATATCCTTGGTCAAGCAGGCTTAGCAAACACACAGGATATTGAATGAAGCCAAAAACAATGGCTCACACCTTCATTGAAAGTAACTATTTTAGTGAGCAGCTGGAAAAGCATGGATGATAGTTTCAGTTGAGCTAGGTGATAAATGTAAACCTTTGAAGTTATAACCAAGTGGATTTTTTAGCATACAGCTAAAAGCAATGTTTCACATCTTCATTGAAATTAACTATCTTAGTAAGCAAATGGAAAGGAAAGGATGAGGTTCAGTTGAATTTGGTGCCAGTTCTAGGTGTGAAATTTTGCTAACACCAGGTAAATTAAAGAAAACTGGGGACTATCAGTCTACGAGAAACATAATTCAAAGCCAAAATCAAAGTCAAAATTATGAGCTGAGGACACAATTGGAAAATAAAACTATAGAAATGATAGGAACCAAACCAAAATTCACATCTCTTGAAACCAAAGCATTTTTGAATATCACAAAGGAACTTTGAACATCATAAAGGAAACAATGTAATCAGAGACCTGAGAGGTGAGGTCATGTCAAAATGAATACTTAGTTGTAATTAGAATGTTTAGATCAAAGATACTTTTTACAATCAAAGTGAAAAAAGTTACTTTACAATAATGTCATAAAAACTTAATAACTGTTAGAAAGAGAATATAATCCCAGAGACCAGAGCAGGAACAACCAGAACTCAGAGGGAGAGAGAGAGAAGCAGAGAGGCGGAGAAGCAGAGAAGGAACAAGCAGTTAGAGTCAGATTACAGTCAGCTCGGCCATGGGAAAGGGACAGGGCAAAGCAGCTGAGCTAAAACAGCTAATACATCTAAGGAAGACTAGAATTTAAAGAGTAGGCAGAGTCAGCTCAGAGTCAGCCAGCAGAGCCAGCTCTCACAGCTCGGTACATGGGAAAGACAGGACACAGCAACCGAGCTCATCAGCGAATACATCTAAAGAGGACCAGGTTTTAAAAAGAAGATTGATTGTCAAGTTGGGCCTGAAGGTCCCTTCAACCAACCAGAAGGATCCAGAAGCAAGATCTTTTTACCTTTCTGTAAGGACAGTAATTGCAGCTTTTAAAAGAAAAAATATAATAATAAAATAACTTTAATTTAACCTGAAATAGTGGTTATTCCAAAGTCTACTTTACTTACTTAGCAATGCGTGACCCAGGAGCGATGCTACTAAGTGGTAAGTAGATTAAATCTTCGGTCAAGGTATGGGTTATACCGGGGAATAACTTGAAAATATAGTTTGACTTGAATAGCACCCACTGAAGCCTGCATCGGAGTCAGGGAGTGAGAATCCCTGATCACCATTTAGAATATCGACCCTTTTTGGTACAGGGGGACTTCTAAAAATAGTGGGGAGTTTTCATCAACAGCACAGACAGTGACCCAGCGGGGAATCGAACCTGGGACCCTGGCGCTGTGAAGCCACAGTGCTAACCACTTGTGCTACCGTGCAGCTTTGTTAATGAACTTAGCTTCGGTGGTCTTTGTGAACAGTACGACGTCCACCTTGATAACAGAATCACAAAGAACACCACAGATATGTTAGAAGGTCAGTAATCCAGAGGCCTGGACTAATGACCGGGAGACACGAGTTCATATCACAACCACGGCAGCTGGAAGGATTTAATTAAATTAATTCAACATAGTCTCAGTGATGGTGACCATGGGACCTCTGGATTGTTATGAACACCCAGCTGCTTCACTAATGTCTTTAGCGAAGGAAATCTGCTTTCCTCACCCAGCCTGGCCTACATGTGACCCTCAGCAACGTGCTTGGCTCTTAATAAGCAAGACTTTCCGTTTCCTTCAAGATGGAGGGCTGCACCACCTTCTCAAGGACAATGAGGGATAAATATTGGGATTGCCAGAGGCACTCACATCCCAAGAATGGTTTCCCACAGGTCACTAAGGTGCAAACCCGATGATGGTCAATGTCACGATGGTAGGTTTCGGAGACAGCGACGGGACTCACCATGGCAGCCAGTATCGGCAGGAAGAGCGATGTTGTCGCAACATTGCTAGCGCATTCGGTGAAGGTGGCAATCAACAGGCAGAGGATGATGACGATCGCCCACGGTGGGACGGCCTCAAGTGGGGTGAGTTGATCCCCAAGCCACTGGGAAAACCCAGATACCTAAACGGGGGGGGAAAAAAAACATAAGCTGGAGCAGTCGCCCAATTGGCACACCCATTTCCCCAGCCTCGCAGGCTGTGTCTCCAATAGCGACAGAGTTACCTCGCTGCCTTCGGCCAGTGCGAAACCCCCTCCCAGTAGCACAACTATGTTCCAGGCCAGATTGTCTTGAACAGTTTTCCAGTCCAGTATCGCAGGAGCAGGGCCATACTTGCATTTTTTACCTGGGAAAACAAAATATCTGTCAGAGGTTACACCAGGGAATTGTCGCCCAGGATTGGCCGTGAAACCGTTAGGTCGCAGGTTACAACCCGCCTGGGTCACTAATGTCCTTCAGTGAAGGGAATCTGCCGTCCTTACCCGGTCTGGCCTACACGTGACTCCAGACCCACAGCAATATGGGTGATTCTTAACCGCCCTCTGAAATGGCCGAAAAAACCCACTCAGTTTACCAAAATCACCATCAGTGTTTCGAAATGGACACTTAATCGAGACTGGCGCATGGTGCAGCACTGAGGGGGCACCGCGTTGCCGCAAGTTCATCGTTCAAATGAGACGGTCTTCTCAGGCAGGCCGAAAAGATGCCTGTCCCTTTGTCCTGAAGAAGGAGGGGGGACCGGTACCTGCATTGTCATTGTCCAAATCCCTGCTGCTGCCGTTGTTGAAACACGGGAGACGCGGTTTGTCGGACGGGACGATAAACATGATAACCGCGATGAACATCACCACAGTGGCATCAGTGACAAACCTGAGGAGAGACAAAGGGACAACGAGCCATCAGCGAGAGGGGGGGACGGAATGAGAGATAGAGAGGGAAATGCGGGGTGGGGGGGGGGGGAGACAGAGAGAGGAGGAGGAGAGGGAAAAAGATTGACGGGGGGGGGGGGGAAGCGAGGACATGGAAATCATAACGAGAAAGGGAGAGGGGGAAAGAGACAAGGCAGAGGAGGAGAGAGAGGAGTAAGGGAGCGAGGCAGAGAAGGAGATTGGGGGAGAGAAAGAGGGGGAGAGAGAGAGAGAGAGAGAGAGATGGAGTAGGGAAAGATAGAGAGAGAGGGAGGTATTACTTACTTCGAATCATTTTTGTTAAAGAGGACGGATGCCCAGCCAGGAATGAAGCCAGGGTCTCTGGAGAACCACAGTACGACCAATAGGATGAAGAGGATCAAAACTGTAATCTCAGCAAAGCTCATTTTCCCCAAGTTCTCAAACTCATCCTTGATCACTCGATAGGCAGAAACATCCTTCCTGGATTTTTCCGAGCCACAACCAAAATTCTTCTTCAGACTGAAAGGACATCAGGGAGGTACATTAATGCAAGAGCATAACGAATAGGAGGAGGGCATTCGGCCCATTAAACCTACTCTGATAGTCATTAAGATAATGGCTGTTCATCTACGTCAACACCACCCTCACATTCTTCAATCCCCTAGTCTCTAAACATCCCATCAATCTCCGTCTTGGATACAACCCAAAGCCCCAACTCGAGAATTCCAAAGGCTCACAATCCCCAGAAGAAGTTTCTCTGTATCTCAGTCCTCAACAATTGGCTCCTTATTGTGAGGCTGCACCCGGTGCTCCAGCCAGGGGCAAATAGTTTCTCATTGACTCTGCCCAGTTTCCATTAGATCACCTCTTGTTTCTCTAAACTCCAGGCAGTATCGTCCAAGTTTATTCAAACCCTCATCATAGATTAACCCTCTCAATTTAGAAATTAGCCCAGAGATTCCCAAGGCAAGTATGTGCTTCCTTAGGTCAGGAGATCAATAACTGCAGTAGGTGTAGTCAATCCAAATCCCATGGGCGGTATCTTAGGCCCTCGATGTTGATGTCACCGTGAAGTGTGCGCTGTAGTTGTAAATGAGATTCATAGCTATTAATTGGGAAAGATTATTCTTGAGTATAGAAAGAACCGGTTTTCACCTGAGCGGGGAGGAAAAGGTATTTCGTGTTCATAGAATCCTTACAGTGCAGAAGGAGGCAATTTGGCCCATCGAGACTGCACCAAACCTCTAAAAGAGAACCCTACCCAGGCCGACTCACCTGCCGTATCCGCAAAACACCGTAAACCCACCAAACCTTTGGACAGAAGAGGCAATTAAACGCCTAACCTGCGCACCTTTGTACACTAAGGGCAATTTATCATGGCCAATCCACCTAACCTGCACATCTTTGGACTGTGGGAGGAAACCGGAGCACCCGGAGGAAACCCATGCAGACACGGGGAGAACGTGCAGACTCTCCACACAGACGGTCACCCGAGGCCGGAATTGAACCCGGGTCCCTGGTGCTGAGAGGCAGCAGTGCTAACCCACTGTACCACCGTGTTCTGTGAATAAACATATCTTCAGGAAAAACTAGCTTCAGATTAGAAGATGGGATCAGAGGATAAAGCATCGAGCTGTGGTGGCTGGAAGCTGAAGAAGGAATTTTCTTCTCCACCTTCTGAAAAAGATACGGTTCCCAGCAACCTATGGTTCCAAATGGCCGAGGCCAGATGCAATTCTCAAACTTCTATTATCCACCAGATTTTGTTCGGAGTCTGAACTGTTATGACCACGAAATGATTGAGGTGGAAATGTGTAAGGTTACCCTGTTATCCAAGAGGATGCGAGGGGGCAGTGGCTGCCAGGGAAAGGTAAGATTGGAAGTCAAGTATTTTCGGAGCCAGATATGGGTGATTGAAGAGGGATTAACTTTTCAATTACAATTCATGGTTAGGATTTACAAGAAAGATTATCTTTTGGAAGCCTACGAAACACGGTCAACTATTGATAAATTTCAGAAGACAATTGGTCCTTGGAAAAGTATATAATGGAGTCTGATTAGTCACATAAGAAATTGGTAGCCAAGATGTGGAGATGCCAGCGTTGGACTGGGGTGAGCACAGTACGAAGTCTTACAACACCAGGTTAAAGTCCAACAAGTTTGTTTCGATGTCATTAGCCTTCGGAGCGCTGCTCCTTCCTCAGGTGAGCAGCGTTCCGAAGGCTAATGACATTGAAACAAACTTGTTGGACTTTAACCTGGTGTTGTAAGATTTTATACATAAGAAATTGACAAAGTTTGAACTGGAAATCCCTGATTCTGTGCTTGCAATCAAATGAATGGATTATTAGATAGACTCTGCCTGCTGTTGGACCTCTGGTATTGATGGGGATTCAATTTCATGGAAAGATATCTCTTTCAGATCGAATATCTGCTGCCTTTAACAACATTGGTGAAAGCAGTGGCTTCCCGCCACTTCCAAATGAAGTACAGGCAACTGTGCAGTGATGGAGAGAATGAAGGACTCCGTGATTGGAGAATTTCGAGATTTGCTGATTGGAGGTGTGACGTTGGTCACACTTGTAGCCAATTTGAGAATCAAGACAAAAAGCAGGTCTGTGATGGTGACATAGGGATAGATTATTTTTGTTGTGATTCCAAATATCATTGCGCAATAAATTACTCAAAAGTGCAAAAATGCATGAAAATGATGATGATGACTGGGCTGAAGGAACTGCCTTTGTTACTGGAAGCTTGACTCCGCACAGACAGTGACCCAAGCCGGAATCGAACCTGGGAACCTGGAGTAGTGAGGCAGCAGTGCTAACCACTCTGCTACCGTGTCCGTACTGTCTGTTTCCTGCCTGTTTAGCATTGCACGGTGGCACAGTGGCTAGTACTGCTGCCTCACAGCGCAGGGCCCAGGTTCGATTCCGGCCTTGGGTGACTGTGCGGAGTCTGCACGTTCTCCCCGTGTGTGCGTGGGTTTCCTCCGGGTGCTCCGGTTTCCTCCCACAGTCCAAAGGTGTGCAGGTTAGGTGGATTGGCCGTGGTAAATTGCCCTCAGTGTCCAAAAGGTTTGGTGGGGTAACTGTTGTCTCTCCTATTCCACGAGACGTGTTGTGTGACGCTCGATCAAATTAACCAATTAGACAATTCTTGACTGAGAGTCAAACTACAATTTTCGCCCCAAATCTCCAATATGTTTCCAATGATGGTGAAGTTTACCGAGGAAATCAAAAACATTCCTGCAATTGTTTAGTCATTTACCTCCTGACCGTCCCTCACAGCAGATTTATCTTTAATTATGAGGAACATCAATTCTGAAGGATTGATAACCTATTAAAACATTCCATAAAAATTGTCCCAACCCCTCCAATTTATCCCGGGACCTGCCTAGAACAACGTCTGCAGCAGGGTGGAGATAAAATGATACTTACTTCAATCCCAGAAACACAATCTGGAGCCAAATCCACGTTAGCAGCAACATTATGAACATACAAGGGAATGAGAAACTGAACCAGGTTGCAAAATTTACAATGTCTCCGTTTTGGGGGAAGAGCCTGAAAGCAAAGAAAGATAGTTTGTAAATTATCTCCTTTCTGTGGACTAAACTGACCGGAATAAATTTGACCGATCCCACTTAACCTCAACTAACCTCCATACAAAGGAAATGAAATGAAATGAAAATCGCTTATTGTCACAAGTAGGCTTCAAATGAAGTTGCTGTGAAAGGCCCCTAGTCGCCACATTCCGGCGCCTGTTCGGGGAGGCTGGTACGGGAAGACGGGGCTCAGGAACAGGAGGAGGTCATTTAGCCCCTCGACCTTGCCTCGACCTTGGATAAACTGAATGGCCCCGCCTCTCTGCAGTAGGGAATTCCACAGACTAACCACCCGCTAAGGGAAAACAATTCTCACCTCTGCCTTGACGGCAGTTCTCATCCTTAAACCGTGTCCCCTCATTCTCGCCTCCCCCACAAGTGGGAACATCCTCTCCTTACCTCTCCCATCAATACCACCTCAGGACCTTATATGTTTCAAAGAACAAAGAACAAGGAAAAGTACAGCACAGGAATAGGCCCTTCGGCCCTCCAATCCTGCGCCGACCATGCTGCCCGACTAAACTACAATCTTCTACACTTCCGTGGTCTGTATAAGATCATTGATGAGATCACCTCTCATTCCTCAAAACGCAATGTGTGTGGGACCAACCTGTCCAACCTTTCCTCATAAAATAAGCCCTTCATCCCAGGAATGAATTGAACGTGCCTTCTCCGATCTGCTTCCAGCGTAGTTATATCCTTTTACAAATTAGGATCGGAAAACTGGACACAGTGCTCCAGGCCCTGCTCAGCTGCAGTAAGACCTTTATGTCCCATTCCCTTCTGCGATAAACAGCACCGTTCCATTGGTCTTCCGAATCACTTGCTGTACCTGATGTGATTCAGGTACCAGGACACGCTGATCCCTCTGTACCACCAATTTCTGCAATCTCTCTCCATTTAAACAATATGCTGCATTTTTCTGCCAAAGTGGACTTCGCATTTTTTCACATCATACTCCAAATGCCAATTTTTTGCCCACTCAATGAACCTCTCTATATCCCTTAGCAAATTCGACACCCTCTTAACAACATACTTTCCGACCTATCTTGGTGTCCTCAGCATTCGGTCTCTTCATCCAAGTCATTGATATAAATTGTGAATGGTTGAGACACCAGCACTTATCCCTTTGACACTGTGTGGTAGTCACCACTGTTGTATATATCACATACAAGATGTAATACGGTAAGGCTCCTGTACTACAGGTACGGGGGTAGATCCCTGCCTTCTGGCTCCGCCCAGTGGGTGGAGTATAAATGTGTGTGCTCACCGAGCTGCAGCCATTTCGGCAGCAGCTGCAGGAGGCAACACATCTCTGCTTAATAAAGCCTCGATTACTCTATGCTGTCATCTTGTCGTAATTGATAGTGCATCACACTGCACTAGTTACATCTTCTCTGCTCTCTGCTTCCTGTTAGCTAAACATTCCTTTATCCATGTTAATATGTTACCGCCAAAACCATGTGCTCTTACCTTGTGTGGTATCTTTGACGTGGCACCTTATCAAACGCGTTTGGGAAATCCAAGTACACATCTATAAGTACCCAGGGCGAGATACTCCGACCCCCCGCCGGGTCGGAGAATCGCCGGGGGCTGGCGTGAATCCCGCCCCTGCCGGTTGCCGAGTTCTCCACCACCGGATATTCGGCGTGGGCGGGAATCGCGCCGCGTCGGTTGGCGGGCCCCCCCCCCCCCGATTCTCCGGCCCGGATGGGCCGAAGTCCCGCCGTTAAAATGCCTGTCCTGCCGGCGTAGATTAAACCACCTACCTTACCAGTGGGACAAGGCAGCGCGGGCGGGCTCCGGGGTCCTGGGGGGGGCGCGGGGTGATCTGGCCCCAGGGGGTGCCCCCATGGTGGCCTGGCCCGTGATCGGGGCCCACCGATCCGCGGGCAGGCCTGTGCCGTGGGGGCACTCTTTCCCTTCCGCCTTCGCCACGGTCTCCACCATGGCGGAGGCGGAAGAGACTCCCTCCACTGCGCATGCGCGGGAATGCCGTCAGCGGCCGCTAACGCTCCCGCGCATGCGCCGCCCGCAGATGCCATTTCCGCGCCAGCTGGCGGGGCACCATAGATTATCATAGAATTTACAGTGCAGAAGGAGGCCATTCGGCCCATCGAGTCTGCACCGGCTCTTGGAAAGAGCACCCTACCCAAGGTCAACACCGCCACCCTATCCCCATAACCCAGTAACTTCACCCACCACTAAGGGCAATTTTGGACACTAAGGGCAATTTATCATGGCCAATCCACCTAACCTGCACATCTTTGGACTGTGGGAGGAAACCGGAGTACCCGGAGGAAACCCACGCACACACGGGGAGGACGTGCAGACTCCGCACAGACAGTGACCCAAGCCGGAATCGAACCTGGGACCCTGGAGCTGTGAAGCAATTGTGCTATCCACAATGCTACCGTGCTGCACCAAAGGCCTTTTCCGGCAGCTGGCGGGGAGGAAATTCATCCGGCGCGGGCCTAGCCCCTTAAGGTTGGGGCTCGGCCCCCAAAGATGCGGAGCATTCCGCACCTTTGGGGCGGCGTGATGCCCGACTGATTTGCGCCGTTTTGGGCGGCAGTCGGCGGACATCGCGTTGTTTCCGGAGAATTCCGCCCCCTTTTTCCACTTTGCACGTTACGTCCTCAAATAACACTACTAAATTGTTAAATATGAGTTCCCTTCCATGGCTTTGTCCATTATGATTATCTAAATGTCCTCTAACCTGCCTAATGGAATCTACCACTTTCCCGAGGACAGATATTTCTCTCTAGTTTCCTACTTCCTGTCTCCATCCTTTTCTTGAACAAACATGTTACATTTATTATTTTCCAATCCACTTGGGACCTTTCCCGAATCGAAGGAATTTTGGAAAATTCTAACCAATGTCTGCTATCTCTGCAGCCAATTCTTTTAATACCCTAAGATACAAGCCATCTGGTCCTGGGGACTTATCAGCCTTTCATAGAATCATAGAATTTACAGTGCAGAAGGAGGCCATTCGGCCCATCGAGTTTGCACCGGCTCTTTGAAAGAGCACCACACATCCACCCTATCCCCATAACCCAGTAACCCCACCAAACACTAATGGCAATTTTGGACACTGAGGGCAATTGAGCATGGCCAATCCACCTAACCTGCACATCTTTGGACTGTGGGAGGAAACCGGAGCACCTGGAGGAAACCCACGCACACACGGGGAGAACGTGCAGACTCCGCACAGACAGTGACCCAAGCCAGGAATCGAACCTGGGACCCTGGAGCTGTGAAGCAATTGTGCTAACCACTATGCTACCTTGCTGCCTTTCGGTCTAATAGTTTTGCCAGGTGATGTGATTGTTTTAAGTTCCTCCCTCCCTTTCACCTCTTGATTTTCAAGTACCTTTGGGAAGTTGTCTAAGTCTTTTATAGTAAAGACGGACACAAAAGAAACAAAGACCGTTAAAAAGAGGTTTTATAAAGGTGTAATAACATTAATAATAATCCTTATTATTGTCACAAGTGGGCTTACATTAACACTGCAATGAAGTTACTGTGAAAAGCCCCTAGCCGCCACATTCTGGCACCTGTTCGGGTACACAGAGGGAGAATTCAGAATGTCCAATTCACCTAACAAGCATGTCTTTCGGGACTTGTGGGAGGAAACCGGAGCACCCGGAGGAAACCCACGCAGACACGGGGAGAACGTGCAGACCCCGCACAGACAGTGACCCAAGCCAGGAATGGAACTTGGGTCTCAGATCATGAAGGATTTTGTCAAAGTAACTGAGGGGAAACTGGCAGGAGGTTTGGTGACCAGAGAGTTGAAGACAATTGTCAAAAAAACACAGAGAGATGCGTTTTTTTTCATCACAGCGAGATGCTGTGCTTTGGAATATGCTGTCTGAAAGATGGTGGAAGCAGATTCCATAGGAACTCTCAAAAAAGACGTTTGGTAAATCCTTGAAAAGGAAAAATGGCAGCGTCATGGGGAAGGAGCAAAGCAGTGGGACTAATAAAATTGCTCTGAGAGGGGCGGGTACAGGCTAAATAGGTGGGATGGCCTCTTCTCTGTTGTATGATTCAGTAAAGGCATGTTTGATAAGGAACTTTCACTCGAGGTTAAATTGTGGAGTAGAGGCTGCGATTGGCTATTGTAGACAAGGGCTGTGGAAGGAGGGTAGATGGGTGAGTAGATTCTGTATTAGGTGGGGGTTAGGGTGAGAAGTGTGCTCTTATTTATTCAGTCATGATCTCAATGAATGGTGGGGCTGGCTTGAGGGGCTGAATGCTCTACTCCTGTTCCTATGTCCATAAAGAGGACAAATATTAAATGTTGCAACTTGTGTTTTGAAAAACAGATCGCAGGGAGTGAATTTAGCTTGGGGACCATGTAAGGAATCTCTTTCCAAACCTTGTTTTCCTTTTTAAATTCCTGCCTTGCTGACTACCTCACAATTGCCGACCTTTTAAAACTACACACCTTTGGTTTTGAACTGAACCCCCACGACCTCACTACTGCAAGCTGCTATTTGGACTTGCCTAGGCAGACCCGTTGATCCAGTATGCTCTGCAGAAGAGTCCGTGAAACTATTTTAATGGACTTGGCTAACAGCCAATCCCCTCTTCTGCAATTCCGGGACATTTCATGTTTTTGATTGGGATTGGTAGAGCCTGTCGGAAGACTCTGGATCAGAAGGCAGTGTCCATTTTGTCTCAGTTCTGTGAAAAACTAGGAAGCAGCAGGATTTAAATGCTCTTTAAATCCTGATTTAAATGCTCCCTCCGTCAGGCCTGTAAAGGTTTAACTCCTGATTTAAATGCGGCAAGCAATCTCCAGCCTGGTCTGTGAAAGCCTAACCTCTGTTTGGAAGGCTGGGGATGGCACAGTACTGATAGCTGTCCCTTGAGATCTCTAGAGGTCTGGAAGAAAGGGCCTTTTACTTTCTCTTTACTATAGTTCATCTTGATCCACAGAAGGAGCAGACAAGCCTTCCAGAGGTAGAGTACACAGAAAACCTTCTTTTAAATTCTCAGGTAGAGAATTCTCAGTAAGTCGGAGAGCCAATCTGGTGGATGTTATTCAACTGAAAGTGACTCCCCAGAGATAGTTTCACAGCCTGCATGTTCTAAATGAAGACGACAGCCATTCGAAAATCCAAACCAACCAATGATTTCAACGCTTTGCATCCTTGGAAGATCGGTAATTACAAAGACTACAACCTCAGCAGCAAATAATAATCTCTCAACCCCAGTTTAATCCCTGTTATTTTGAACCTTTCCTACGCAGCCCCCCCACCATGTGTCTGTCTTGTGTGTGTCTACGTAGCGTGTGGATGGGGTTAGCAGAATAATTAGATCATTGTTCTACCGTTGCCACTACATGTGTATCCTTCTCTTGTTATAAATAAACAGTTTTTTAAATATTTTACTTACAATCTGGTGCCTGTAACTCATTGGTACAGTCAGAGGTCAATGGTCTCAGGAAATCATTGTTGGTTAATTCACTTATGTTGGGACTCTGGGGTGCGTGGGGCTGCAATTGACCGCGCGCTCACCCAGGATGTTGTAACAACCAGGAAAATGCCCCTGCTCCTCTTCAAACAACGCCCTGGTATACTTTAATCAACCTGAACAGATACACAAGGACTCGGTGAAAGAACTCATCTGAAAGACAGCATGTCTGATAGTCCAGCACTCCTGTAGTACTGCGTTGAGGTATCGGCCTAGATTGTATGTTTAAGTCTTTAGTGGGACAGGTGACCTGATTCAGAGGTGTGATTTGTATAAACAGTGAGAACCCGACGCAGAGTGGCGCCAATTCCATTCAAAACACCCCTTGATCACAACAAAGGCTCCGGCAGCTGTAACATTGACTCAGGCGATAGCCCCTGATGGAGGGAAGGTGGCAGGGTCAACCCAGCCCTCAGAGGGAATTATATACAAGGACAAGGGGTTTGAGTTGATGAATTAGACGTGGAAAGTCGATGAAAGTCATTAAGGTGAGAGGTCCAATAGTGGATTTAATGGACAGAAGATGATGGGGTTTTTTCTGAGGCTGTTATCACAGTGTCTGACCCGGGATGGGGGTTTACTGAGGCTGTTGTCACAGTGACTGACCCGGGATGGGGGTTTACTGAGGCTGTTGTCACAGTGGGTGACCCGGGATGGGGGTTTACTGAGGCTGTTATCACAGTGTCTGACCCGGGATGGCGGTTTACTGAGGCTGTTGTCACAGTGGGTGACCCGGGATGGGGGTTTACTGAGGCTGTTGTCACAGTGGGTGACCCGGGATGGGGGTTTACTGAGGCTGTTGTCACAGTGTCTGACCCGGGATGGGGGTTTACTGAGGCTGTTGTCACAGTGGGTGACCCGGGATGGCGGTTTACTGAGGCTGTTGTCACAGTGGGTGACCCGGGATGGGGGTTTACTGAGGCTGTTGTCACAGTGTCTGACCCGGGATGGGGGTTTACTGAGGCTGTTATCACAGTGTCTGACCCGGGATGGGGGTTTACTGAGGCTGTTGTCACAGTGTCTGACCCGGGATGGGGGTTTACTGAGGCTGTTGTCACAGTGTCTGACCCGGGATGGGGGTTACTGAGGCTGTTGTCACAGTGTCTGACCCGGGATGGGGGTTTACTGAGGCTGTTGTCACAGTGGGTGACCCGGGATGGGGGTTTACTGAGGCGGTTGTCACAGTGTCTGACCCGGGATGGGGGTTACTGAGGCTGTTGTCACAGTGGGTGACCCGGGATGGGGGTTTACTGAGGCTGTTGTCACAGTGGGTGACCCGGGATGGGGGTTTACTGAGGCTGTTGTCACAGTGGGTGACCCGGGATGGGGGTTTACTGAGGCTGTTGTCACAGTGACTGACCCGGGATGGGGGTTTACTGAGGCTGTTGTCACAGTGGGTGACCCGGGATGGGGGTTTACTGAGGCTGTTGTCACAGTGGGTGACCCGGGATGGGGGTTTACTGAGGCGGTTGTCACAGTGGGTGACCCGGGATGGGGGTTTACTGAGGCTGTTGTCACAGTGGGTGACCCGGGATGGGGGGTTACTGAGGCTGTTGTCACAGTGACTGACCCGGGATGGGGGTTTACTGAGGCTGTTGTCACAGTGGGTGACCCGGGATGGGGGTTTACTGAGGCTGTTGTCACAGTGGGTGACCCGGGATGGGGGGTTACTGAGGCTGTTGTCACAGTGACTGACCCGGGATGAGGGTTTACTGAGGCTGTTGTCACAGTGGGTGACCCGGGATGGGGGTTTACTGAGGCTGTTGTCACAGTGTCTGACCCGGGATGGGGGTTTACTGAGGCTGTTATCACAGTGACTGACCCGGGTTGGGGGTTTACTGAGGCTGTTGTCACAGTGGGTGACCCGGGATGGGGGTTTACTGAGGCTGTTGTCACAGTGGGTGACCCGGGATGGGGGTTTACTGAGGCTGTTATCACAGTGTCTGACCCGGGATGGGGGTTTACTGAGGCTGTTGTCACAGTGGGTGACCCGGGATGGGGGTTTACTGAGGCTGTTGTCACAGTGGGTGACCCGGGATGGGGGTTTACTGAGGCTGTTGTCACAGTGTCTGACCCGGGATGGGGGTTTACTGAGGCTGTTATCACAGTGACTGACCCGGGTTGGGGGTTTACTGAGGCTGTTGTCACAGTGGGTGACCCGGGATGGGGGTTTACTGAGGCTGTTGTCACAGTGGGTGACCCGGGATGGGGGTTTACTGAGGCTGTTATCACAGTGTCTGACCCGGGATGGGGGTTTACTGAGGCTGTTGTCACAGTGGGTGACCCGGGATGGGGGTTTACTGAGGCTGTTGTCACAGTGGGTGACCCGGGATGGGGGTTTACTGAGGCTGTTGTCACAGTGGGTGACCCGGGATGGGGGTTTACTGAGGCTGTTGTCACAGTGACTGACCCGGGATGGGGGTTTACTGAGGCTGTTGTCACAGTGGGTGACCCGGGATGGGGGTTTACTGAGGCTGTTATCACAGTGTCTGACCCGGGATGGGGGTTTACTGAGGCTGTTGTCACAGTGGGTGACCCGGGATGGGGGTTTACTGAGGCTGTTGTCACAGTGGGTGACCCGGGATGGGGGTTTACTGAGGCTGTTGTCACAGTGGGTGACCCGGGATGGGGGTTTACTGAGGCTGTTGTCACAGTGACTGACCCGGGTTGGGGGTTTACTGAGGCTGTTGTCACAGTGACTGACCCGGGATGGGGGTTTACTGAGGGTGTTGTCACAGTGGGTGACCCGGGATGGGGGTTTACTGAGGCTGTTGTCACAGTGTCTGACCCGGGATGGGGGTTACTGAGGCTGTTGTCACAGTGACTGACCCGGGATGGGGGTTTACTGAGGCTGTTGTCACAGTGTCTGACCCGGGATGGGGGTTTACTGAGGCTGTTATCACAGTGACTGACCCGGGTTGGGGGTTTACTGAGGCTGTTGTCACAGTGTCTGACCCGGGATGGGGGTTTACTGAGGCTGTTATCACAGTGACTGACCCGGGTTGGGGGTTTACTGAGGCTGTTGTCACAGTGTCTGACCCGGGATGGGGGTTTACTGAGGCTGTTATCACAGTGACTGACCCGGGTTGGGGGTTTACTGAGGCTGTTGTCACAGTGACTGACCCGGGATGGGGGTTACTGAGGCTGTTGTCACAGTGGGTGACCCGGGATGGGGGTTACTGAGGCTGTTGTCACAGTGACTGACCCGGGTTGGGGGTTTACTGAGGCTGTTGTCACAGTGTCTGACCCGGGATGGGGGTTACTGAGGCTGTTGTCACAGTGGGTGACCTGGGATGGGGGTTTACTGAGGCTGTTGTCACAGTGGGTGACCCGGGATGGGGGTTTACTGAGGCTGTTGTCACAGTGGGTGACCCGGGATGGGGGTTTACTGAGGCGGTTGTCACAGTGGGTGACCCGGGATGGGGGTTTACTGAGGCTGTTGTCACAGTGACTGACCCGGGATGGGGGTTACTGAGGCTGTTGTCACAGTGACTGACCCGGGATGGGGGTTTACTGAGGCTGTGATCACAGTGTCTGACCCGGGATGGGGGTTTACTGAGGCTGTTGTCACAGTGACTGACCCGGGATGGGGGTTTACTGAGGCTGTTGTAACAGTGGGTGACCCGGGATGGGGGTTTACTGAGGCTGTTGTCACAGTGGGTGACCCGCATTTGGGGGTTTACTGAGGCTGTTGTCACAGTGACTGACCCGGGATGGGGGTTTGCTGAGGCTGTTGTCACAGTGACTGACCCGGGATGGGGGTTTACTGAGGCTGTTGTCACAGTGGGTGACCCGGGATGGGGGTTTACTGAGGCTGTTGTCACAGTGGGTGACCCGGGTTGGGGGTTTACTGAGGCTGTTGTCACAGTGTCTGACCCGGGATGGGGGTTACTGAGGCTGTTGTCACAGTGACTGACCCGGGATGGGGGTTTGCTGAGGCTGTTGTCACAGTGACTGACCCGGGATGGGGGTTTACTGAGGCTGTTGTCACAGTGGGTGACCCGGGATGGGAGTTTACTGAGGCGGTTGTCACAGTGACTGACCCGGGATGGGGGTTACTGAGGCTGTTGTCACAGTGACTGACCCGGGATGGGGGTTTACTGAGGCTGTTATCACAGTGTCTGACCCGGGATGGGGGTTACTGAGGCTGTTGTCACAGTGGGTGACCCGGGATGGGGGTTTACTGAGGCTGTTATCACAGTGACTGACCCGGGATGGGGGTTTACTGAGGCTGTTGTCACAGTGGGTGACCCGGGATGGGGGTTTACTGAGGCGGTTGTCACAGTGACTGACCCGGGATGGGGGTTACTGAGGCTGTTGTCACAGGGTCTGACCCGGGATGGGGGTTTACTGAGGCTGTTGTCACAGTGGGTGACCCGGGTTGGGGGTTTACTGAGGCTGTTGTCACAGTGACTGACCCGGGATGGGGGTTACTGAGGCTGTTGTCAGAGTGGGTGACCCGGGATGGGGGTTACTGAGGCTGTTGTCACAGTGGGTGACCCGGGATGGGGGTTTACTGAGGCTGTTATCACAGTGACTGACCCGGGATGGGGGTTTACTGAGGCTGTTGTCACAGTGGGTGACCCGGGATGGGGGTTTACTGAGGCTGTTGTCACAGTGGGTGACCCGGGATGGGGGTTTACTGAGGCGGTTGTCACAGTGACTGACCCGGGATGGGGGGTTACTGACGCTGTTGTCACAGTGGGTGACCCGGGATGGGGGTTTACTGAGGCTGTTGTCACAGTGTCTGACCCGGGATGGGGGTTTACTGAGGCTGTTGTCACAGTGGGTGACCCGGGGTGGGGGTTTACTGAGGCTGTTGTCACAGTGTCTGACCCGGGATGGGGGTTTACTGAGGCTGTTGTCACAGTGTCTGACCCGGGATGGGGGTTTACTGAGGCTGTTGTCACAGTGACTGACCCGGGATGGGGGTTTACTGAGGCGGTTGTCACAGTGGGTGACCCGGGATGGGGGTTTACTGAGGCTGTTGTCACAGTGGGTGACCCGGGATGGGGGTTTACTGAGGCTGTTGTCACAGTGACTGACCCGGGATGGGGGTTTACTGAGGCTGTTGTCACAGTGGGTGACCCGGGATGGGGGTTTACTGAGGCGGTTGTCACAGTGGGTGACCCGGGATGGGGGTTTACTGAGGCGGTTGTCACAGTGACTGACCCGGGATGGGGGTTTACTGAGGCTGTTGTCACAGTGACTGACCCGGGATGGGGGTTTACTGAGGCTGTTGTCACAGTGGGTGACCCGGGATGGGGGTTTACTGAGGCTGTTGTCACAGTGACTGACCCGGGATGGGGGTTTACTGAGGCTGTTGTCACAGTGTCTGACCCGGGATGGGGGTTTGCTGAGGCGGTTGTCACAGTGTCTGACCCGGGATGGGGGTTTACTGAGGCTGTTGTCACAGTGTCTGACCCGGGATAGGGGTTTACTGAGGCTGTTGTCACAGTGACTGACCCGGGATGGGGGTTTACTGAGGCTGTTGTCACAGTGTCTGACCCGGGATGGGGGTTTACTGAGGCTGTTGTCACAGTGGGTGACCCGGGATGGGGGTTTACTGAGGCTGTTGTCACAGTGTCTGACCCGGGATGGGGGTTTACTGAGGCTGTTGTCACAGTGTCTGACCCGGGATGGGGGTTTACTGAGGCTGTTGTCACAGTGGGTGACCC
This sequence comes from Scyliorhinus torazame, assembly GCF_047496885.1. Lineage (NCBI taxonomy): Eukaryota > Metazoa > Chordata > Chondrichthyes > Carcharhiniformes > Scyliorhinidae > Scyliorhinus > Scyliorhinus torazame. Next base: position 219,433,700 of record NC_092718.1, on the reverse strand, counting down.
GGGATGGGGGTTTACTGAGGCTGTTGTCACAGTGTCTGACCCGGGATGGGGGTTTACTGAGGCTGTTGTCACAGTGTCTGACCCGGGATGGGGGTTTACTGAGGCTGTTATCACAGTGTCTGACCCGGGATGGGGGTTTACTGAGGCTGTTGTCACAGTGGGTGACCCGGGATGGGGGTTTACTGAGGCTGTTGTCACAGTGTCTGACCCGGGATGGGGGTTTACTGAGGCTGTTGTCACAGTGTCTGACCCGGGATGGGGGTTTACTGAGGCTGTTGTCACAGTGGGTGACCCGGGATGGGGGTTTACTGAGGCTGTTGTCACAGTGTCTGACCCGGGATGGGGGTTTACTGAGGCTGTTGTCACAGTGTCTGACCCGGGATGGGGGTTTACTGAGGCTGTTATCACAGTGACTGACCCGGGATGGGGGTTTACTGAGGCTGTTATCACAGTGTCTGACCCGGGATGGGGGTTTACTGAGGCTGTTATCACAGTGACTGACCCGGGATGGGGGTTTACTGAGGCTGTTGTCACAGTGTCTGACCCGGGATGGGGGTTTACTGAGGCTGTTATCACAGTGACTCACCCGGGATGGGGGTTTACTGAGGCTGTTGTCACAGTGTCTGACCCGGGATGGGGGTTTACTGAGGCTGTTATCACAGTGACTGACCCGGGTTGGGGGTTTACTGAGGCTGTTATCACAGTGTCTGACCCGGGATGGGGGTTTACTGAGGCTGTTGTCACAGTGTCTGACCCGGGCTGGGGGTTTACTGAGGCTGTTGTCACAGTGTCTGACCCGGGATGGGGGTTTACTGAGGCTGTTATCACAGTGACTGACCCGGGATGGGGGTTTACTGAGGCTGTTGTCACAGTGTCTGACCCGGGATGAGGGTTTACTGAGGCTGTTGTCACAGTGTCTGACCCGGGATGGGGGGTTACTGAGGCTGTTGTCACAGTGGGTGACCCGGGATGGGGGTTTACTGAGGCTGTTGTCACAGTGGGTGACCCGGGATGGGGGTTTACTGAGGCTGTTGTCACAGTGGGTGACCCGGGATGGGGGTTTACTGAGGCTGTTGTCACAGTGGGTGACCCGGGATGGGGGTTTACTGAGGCTGTTGTCACAGTGACTGACCCGGGATGGGGGTTTACTGAGGCTGTTGTCACAGTGGGTGACCCGGGATGGGGGTTGACTGAGGCTGTTGTCACAGTGTCTGACCCGGGATGGGGGTTTACTGAGGCTGTTGTCACAGTGTCTGACCCGGGATGGGGGTTTACTGAGGCGGTTGTCACAGTGGGTGACCCGGGATGGGGGTTTACTGAGGCTGTTGTCACAGTGTCTGACCCGGGATGGGGGTTTACTGAGGCTGTTGTCACAGTGGGTGACCCGGGATGGGGGTTTACTCAGGCTGTTGTCACAGTGTCTGACCCGGGATGGGGGTTTACTGAGGCTGTTGTCACAGTGGGTGACCCGGGATGGGGGTTGACTGAGGCTGTTGTCACAGTGTATGACCCGGGATGGGGGTTTACTGAGGCTGTTGTCACAGTGTCTGACCCGGGATGGGGGTTTACTGAGGCGGTTGTCACAGTGGGTGACCCGGGATGGGGGTTTACTGAGGCGGTTGTCACAGTGGGTGACCCGGGATGGGGGTTTACTGAGGCTGTTGTCACAGTGTCTGACCCGGGATGGGGGTTTACTGAGGCTGTTGTCACAGTGGGCGACCCGGGATGGAGGTTTACTGAGGCTGTTGTCACAGTGACTGACCCGGGATGGGGGTTTACTGAGGCTGTTGTCACAGTGGGTGACCCGGGATGGGGGTTGACTGAGGCTGTTGTCACAGTGTCTGACCCGGGATTGGGGTTTACTGAGGCTGTTGTCACAGTGTATGACCCGGGATGGGGGTTTACTGAGGCTGTTGTCACAGTGTCTGACCCGGGATGGGGGTTTACTGAGGCGGTTGTCACAGTGGGTGACCCGGGATGGGGGTTTACTGAGGCGGTTGTCACAGTGGGAGACCCGGGATGGGGGTTTACTGAGGCTGTTGTCACAGTGGGTGACCCGGGATGGGGGTTTACTCAGGCTGTTGTCACAGTGTCTGACCCGGGATGGGGGTTTACTGAGGCTGTTGTCACAGTGGGTGACCTGGGATGGGGTTTACTGAGGCTGTTGTCACAGTGTCTGACCCGGGATGGGGGTTTACTGAGGCTGTTGTCACAGTGGGTGACCCGGGATGGGGGTTTACTGAGGCTGTTGTCACAGTGGGTGACCCGGGATGGGGATTCACTGAGGCTGTTGTCACAGTGGGTGACCCGGGATGGGGGTTTACTGAGGCTGTTGTCACAGTGACTGACCCGGGATGGGGGTTTACTGAGGCTGTTGTCACAGTGTCTGACCCGGGATGGGGGTTTACTGAGGCTGTTGTCACAGTGGGTGACCCGGGATGGGGGTTTACTGAGGCTGTTGTCACAGTGACTGACCCGGGATGGGGGTTTCCTGAGGCTGTTGTCACAGCGACTGACCCGGGATGGGGGTTTACTGAGGCGGTTGTCACAGTGGGTGACCCGGGATGGGGGTTTACTGAGGCGGTTGTCACAGTGTCTGACCCGGGATGGGGGTTTACTGAGGCTGTTGTCACAGTGACTGACCCGGGATGGGGGTTTACTGAGGCGGTTGTCACAGTGGGTGACCCGGGATGGGGGTTTACTGAGGCGGTTGTCACAGTGTCTGACCCGGGATGGGGGTTTACTGAGGCTGTTGTCACAGTGGGTGACCCGGGATGGGGGTTTACTGAGGCTGTTGTCACAGTGGGTGACCCGGGATGGGGGTTTACTGAGGCTGTTATCACAGTGGGTGACCCGGGATGGGGGTTTACTGAGGCTGTTGTCACAGTGGGTGACCCGGGATGGGGGTTTACTGAGGCTGTTGTCACAGTGTCTGACCCGGGATGGGGGTTTACTGAGGCTGTTGTCACAGTGTCTGACCCGGGATGGGGGTTTACTGAGGCTGTTGTCACAGTGGGTGACCCGGGATGGGGGTTTACTGAGGCTGTTGTCACAGTGGGTGACCCGGGATGGGGGTTTACTGAGGCGGTTGTCACAGTGGTTGACCCGGGATGGGGGTTTACTGAGGCTGTTGTCACAGTGGGTGACGCGGGATGGGGGTTTACTGAGGCTGTTGTCACAGTGGGTGAACCGGGATGGGGGTTTACTGAGGCGGTTGTCACAGTGGGTGACCCGGGATGGGGGTTACTGAGGCTGTTATCACAGTGACTGACCTGGGATGGGGGTTTACTGAGGCTGTTATCACAGTGTCTGACCCGGGATGGGGTTTATTCTGAGGCTGTTGTCACAGTGGGTGACCCGGGATGGGGGTTTACTGAGGCTGTTATCACAGTGTCTGACCCGGGATGGGGTTTATTCTGAGGCTGTTGTCACAGTGGGTGACCCGGGATGGAGGTTTACTGAGGCTGTTATCACAGTGTCTGACCCGGGATGGGGTTTATTCTGAGGCTGTTGTCACAGTGGGCGACCCGGGATGGAGGTTTACTGAGGCTGTTGTCACAGTGGGTGACTCGGGATGGGGGTTTACTGAGGCTGTTGTCACAGTGACTGACCCGGGATGGGGGTTTACTGAGGCTGTTATCACAGTGTCTGACCCGGGATGGGGTTTATTCTGAGGCTGTTGTCACAGTGGGTGACCCGGGATGGGGGTTTACTGAGGCTGTTATCACAGTGTCTGACCCGGGATGGGGTTTATTCTGAGGCTGTTGTCACAGTGGGCGACCCGGGATGGAGGTTTACTGAGGCTGTTGTCACAGTGGGTGACTCGGGATGGGGGTTTACTGAGGCTGTTGTCACAGTGACTGACCCGGGATGGGGGTTTACTGAGGCTGTTGTCACAGTGTCTGACCCGGGATGGGGGTTTACTGAGGCTGTTGTCACAGTGGGTGACCCGGGATGGGGGTTTACTGAGGCTGTTGTCACAGTGGGTGACCCGGGATGGGGGTTTACTGAGGCTGTTGTCACAGTGGGTGACCCGGGATGGGGGTTTACTGAGGCTGTTGTCACAGTGGGTGACCCGGGATGGGGGTTTACTGAGGCTGTTGTCACAGTGGGTGACCCGGGATGGGGGTTTACTGAGGCTGTTGTCACAGTGTCTGACCCGGGATGGGGGTTACTGAGGCTGTTGTCACAGTGGGTGACCCGGGCTGGGGGTTTACTAAGACTGTTGTCACAGTGACTGACCCGGGATGGGGGTTTACTGAGGCTGTTATCACAGTGTCTGACCCGGGATGGGGGTTTACTGAGGCTGTTGTCAGAGTGGGTGACCCGGGATGGGGGTTTACTGAGGCTGTTGTCACAGTGGGTGACCCGGGATGGGGGTTTACTGAGGCTGTTGTCACAGTGGGTGACCCGGGAAGGGGGTTTACTGAGGCGGTTGTCACAGTGACTGACCCGGGATGGGGGTTTACTGAGGCTGTTGTCACAGTGTCTGACCCGGGATGGGGGTTTACTGAGGCTGTTGTCACAGTGGGTGACCCGGGATGGGGGTTTACTGAGGCTGTTGTCACAGTGGGTGACCCGGGATGTGGGTTTACTGAGGCTGTTGTCACAGTGTCTGACCCGGGATGGGGGTTCACTGAGGCTGTTGTCACAGTGACTGACCCGGGATGGGGGTTTACTGAGGCTGTTGTCACAGTGGGTGACCCGGGATGGGGGTTTACTGAGGCTGTTGTCACAGTGTCTGACCCGGGATGGGGGTTTACTGAGGCTGTTATCACAGTGTCTGACCCGGGATGGGGGGTTACTGAGGCTGTTGTCACAGTGTCTGACCCGGGATGGGGGTTTACTGAGGCTGTTGTCACAGTGTCTGACCCGGGATGGGGGTTTACTGAGGCTGTTGTCACAGTGGGTGACGCGGGATGGGGATTTACTGAGGCTGTTGTCACAGTGTCTGACCCGGGATGGGGGTTTACTGAGGCTGTTGTCACAGTGGGTGACCCGGGATGGGGGTTTACTGAGGCTGTTGTCACAGTGACTGACCCGGGATGGGGGTTTACTGAGGCTGTTGTCACAGTGTCTGACCCGGGATGGGGCTTTACTGAGGCTGTTGTCACAGTGGGTGACCCGGGATGGGGGTTTACTGAGGCTGTTGTCACAGTGGGTGACCCGGGATGGGGGTTTACTGAGGCTGTTGTCACAGTGACTGACCCGGGATGGGGGTTTACTGAGGCTGTTGTCACAGTGGGCGACCCGGGATGGGGGTTTGCTGAGGCTGTTGTCACAGTGGGTGACCCGGGATGGGGGTTTACTGAGGCTGTTATCACAGTGTCTGACCCGGGATGGGGGTTTACTGAGGCTGTTATCACAGTGACTCACCCGGGATGGGGGTTTACTGAGGCTGTTTTCACAGTGGGTGACCCGGGATGGGGGTTTACTGAGGCTGTTGTCACAGTGGGTGACCCGGGATGGGGGTTTACTGAGGCTGTTGTCACAGTGACTGACCCGGGATGGGGGTTTACTGAGGCGGTTGTCACAATGACTGACCCGGGATGTGGGTTTACTGAGGCTGTTGTCACAGTGGGTGACCCGGGATGGGGGTTTACTGAGGCTGTTGTCACAGTGGGTGACCCGGGATGGGGGTTTACTGAGGCTGGTGTCACAGTGTCTGACCCGGGATGGGGGTTTACTGAGGCTGTTGTCACAGTGGGTGACACGGGATGGGGGTTTACTGAGGCTGTTGTCACAGTGGGTGACCCGGGATGGGGGTTTACTGAGGCTGTTATCACAGTGACTGACCCGGGATGGGGGTTTACTGAGGCTGTTGTCACAGTGGGTGACCCGGGGTGGGGGTTTACTGAGGCTGTTGTCGCAGTGGGCGACCCGGGATGGGGGTTTACTGAGGCTGTTGTCACAGTGGGTGACCCGGGATGGGGGTTTACTGAGGCTGTTGTCACAGTGGGTGACCCGGGATGGGGGTTTACTGAGGCTGTTGTCACAGTGGGTGACCCGGGATGGGGGTTTACTGAGGCGGTTGTCACAGTGTCTGACCCGGGATGGGGGTTTACTGAGGCTGTTGTCACAGTGGGTGACCCGGGATGGGGGTTTACTGAGGCTGTTGTCACAGTGTCTGACCCGGGATGGGGGTTTACTGAGGCTGTTGTCACAGTGTCTGACCCGGGATGGGGGTTTACTGAGGCGGTTGTCACAGTGACTGACCCGGGATGGGGGTTTACTGAGGCTGTTGTCACAGTGTCTGACCCGGGATGGGGGTTTACTGAGGCTGTTATCACAGTGTCTGACCCGGGATGGGGGTTTACTGAGGCTGTTGTCACAGTGTCTGACCCGGGATGGGGGTTTACTGAGGCGGTTGTCACAGTGACTGACCCGGGATGGGGGTTTACTGAGGCTGTTGTCACAGTGGGTGACCCGGGATGGGGGTTACTGAGGCGGTTGTCACAGTGGGTGACCCGGGATGGGGGTTTACTGAGGCTGTTGTCACAGTGTCTGACCCGGGATGGGGGTTTACTGAGGCTGTTGTCACAGTGGGCGACCCGGGATGGGGGTTAACTGAGGCTGTTGTCACAGTGTCTGACCCGGGATGGGGGTTTACTGAGGCTGTTGTCACAGTGGGTGACCCGGGATGGGGGTTTACTGAGGCTGTTGTCACAGCGGGTGACCCGGGATGGGGGGTTACTGAGGCTGTTGTCACAGTGTCTGACCCGGGATGGGGGTTTACTGAGGCTGTTATCACAGTGACTGACCCGGGATGGGGGGTTACTGAGGCTGTTGTCACAGTGGGTGACACGGGATGGGGGTTACTGAGGCTGTTATCACAGTGTCTGACCCGGGATGGGGGTTTACTGAGGCTGTTGTCACAGTGTCTGACCCGGGATGGGGGTTACTGAGGCTGTTGTCACAGTGACTGACCCGGGATGGGGGTTTACTGAGGCTGTTGTCACAGTGGGTGACCCGGGATGGGGGTTTACTGAGGCTGTTGTCACAGTGGGTGACCCGGGATGGGGGTTACTGAGGCTGTTGTCACAGTGTCTGACCCGGGATGGGGGTTTACTGAAGCTGTTATCACAGTGGGTGACCCGGGATGGGGGTTTACTGAGGCTGTTGTCACAGTGTCTGACCTGGGATGGGGGTTTACTGAGGCTGTTGTCACAGTGGGTGACCCGGGATGGGGGTTTACTGAAGCTGTTATCACAGTGACTGACCCGGGATGGGGGTTTACTGAGGCTGTTGTCACAGTGACTGACCCGGGATGGGGGTTTACTGAGGCTGTTGTCACAGTGGGTGACCCGGGATGGGGGTTTACTGAGGCTGTTGTCACAGTGTCTGACCCGGGATGGGGGTTTACTGAGGCTGTTGTCACAGTGTCTGACCCGGGATGGGGGTTTACTGAGGCTGTTGTCACAGTGGGTGACCCGGGATGGGGGGTTACTGACGCTGTTGTCACAGTGGGTGACCCGGGATGGGGGTTTACTGAGGCTGTTGTCACAGTGGGTGACCCGGGATGGGGGTTTACTGAGGCTGTTATCACAGTGTCTGACCCGGGATGGGGGTTTACTGAGGCGGTTGTCACAGTGTCTGACCCGGGATGGGGGTTTACTGAGGCTGTTGTCACAGTGGGTGACCCGGGATGGGGGTTTACTGAGGCGGTTGTCACAGTGACTGACCCGGGATGGGGGTTTACTGAGGCTGTTGTCACAGTGGGTGCCCCGGGATGGGGGTTTACTGAGGCTGTTGTCACAGTGTCTGACCCGGGATGGGGGTTTACTGAGGCTGTTATCACAGTGACTGACCCGGGATGGGGGTTTACTGAGGCTGTTGTCACAGTGGGTGACCCGGGATGGGGGTTTACTGAGGCTGTTGTCACAGTGGGTGACCCGGGATGGGGGTTACTGAGGCTGTTGTCACAGTGTCTGACCCGGGATGGGGGTTTACTGAGGCTGTTATCACAGTGACTGACCCGGGATGGGGGTTTACTGAGGCTGTTGTCACAGTGGGTGACCCGGGATGGGGGTTTACTGAGGCTGTTGTCACAGTGGGTGACCCGGGATGGGGGTTTACTGAGGCTGTTATCACAGTGTCTGACCCGGGATGGGGGTTTACTGAGGCGGTTGTCACAGTGTCTGACCCGGGATGGGGGTTTACTGAGGCGGTTGTCACAGTGACTGACCCGGGATGGGGGTTTACTGAGGCTGTTGTCACAGTGTCTGACCCGGGATGGGGGTTTACTGAGGCTGTTGTCACAGTGACTGACCCGGGATGGGGGTTTACTGAGGCTGTTGTCACAGTGTCTGACCCGGGATGGGGGTTACTGAGGCTGTTGTCACAGTGTCTGACCCGGGATGGGGGTTTACTGAGGCGGTTGTCACAGTGGGTGACCTGGGATGGTCTGCAGATACTCACTTATTTAACAGGCCAACCAAGATGAGGTTTGGAGTGGTGCCGGTCAGGGTAGCTGTACCTCCAATACTTGCAGCGTAACAAACACTGAGGCTCATTCCCTTGGAGAGTTTCAAATGACGCTGCAATTTATCATTTTCATCCTGTTCAATCCTGGTAGGATCCACTGGAGTAGTGAGCTGTTCATTGCCTTAAACAGAGAGAAAATCAACATTTCAGCTTGGAAGCACAGTGGTAATCATATCATGCAGTCAGCTTGCTCTGAAGAAACTAAAACTCAAACACTCCCAGGACAGGTACAGAACGGGGTTAGATACAGAGTAAAGCTCCCTCTACACTGTCCCCATCAAACACTCCCAGGACAGGTACAGCACGGGGTTAGATACAGAGTAAAGCTCCCTCTACACTGTCCCCATCAAACACTCCCAGGACAGGTACAGCACGGGGTTAGATACAGAGTAAAGCTCCCTCTACACAGTCCCCATCAAACACTCCCAGGACAGGTACAGCACGGGGTTAGATACAGAGTAAAGCTCCCTCTACACTGTCCCCATCAAACACTCCCAGGACAGGTACAGCACGGGGTTAGATACAGAGTAAAGCTCCCTCTACACTGTCCCCATCAAACACTCCCAGGACAGGTACAGCACGGGGTTAGATACAGTGTAAAGCTCCCTCTACACTGTCCCCATCAAACACTCCCAGGACATGTACAGCACCGGGTTAGATATATAGTAAAGCTCACTCTACACTGTCCCCATCAAACACTCCCAGGACAGGTACAGCACCGGGTTAGATACAGAGTAAAGCTCCCTCTACACTGTCCCCATCAAACACGCCCAGGACAGGCACAGCACGGGGTTAGATACAGAGTAAAGCTCCATCTACACTGTCCCAATCAAACAACCCCAGGACAGGTACAGCACGGGGTTAGATACAGAGTAAAGCTCCCTCTACACTGAACCCATCAAACACTCCCAGGACAGGTACAGCACGGGGTTAGATACAGAGTAAAGCTCCCTCTACACTGTCCTCATCAAACATTCCCAGGACACGTATAGCACGGGGTAAGATACAGAGTAAAGCTCCCTCTACACTGTCATCATCAAACACACCCAGGACAGGTACAGCACGGGGTTAGATACAGCGAAAAGCTCCCCCTCACTGTCCCCATCAAACACCCGCAGGACAGGTACAGCATGGGGTTAGATACAGAGTAAAGCTCCCTCTACACTGTCCCCATCAAACACTCCCAGGACAGGGACAGCACAGGGTAAGATACAGAGTAAACCTCCCTCTACACTGTCCACATCAAACACTCGCAGACAGGTACAGCACGGGGTTAGATACAGAGTAAAGCTCCCGCTACACTGTCCCCATCAAACACTCCCAGGACAGGTACAGCACGGGGTTAGATACAGAGTAAAGCTCCATCTACACTGTCCCCATCAAACACTCCCAGGACAGGTACAGCACGGGGTTAGATACAGAGTAAAGCTCCCTCTACACTGTCCCCATCAAACACTTCCTGGACAGGTACAGCACGGGGTTAGATGCAGAGTAATGCTCCCTCTACACTGTCCCCATCAAACACTCCCAGGACAGATACAGCACGTGGGTAGATATAGAGTAAAGCTCCCTCTACACTGTTCTCATCAAACACTCCCAGGACACGTACAGCACGGGGTGAGATACAGAGTAAACTTCCCTCAACATTGTCCCCATCAAACACTCCCTGAGCAGGCACAGCACGGTATTAAGTACAGAGTAAAGCTCCCTCTACACTGTCCGCATCAAACACTCCCAGGACAGGTACAGCACAGGGTTAGATACAGAGTAAAGCTCCCTCTACACTGTCCCCATCAAACACTCCCAGGACAGGTACAGCACGGGGTTAGATATAGAGTAAAGCTCCCTCTACACTGTCCCCATCAAACACTTCCAGGACAGGTACAGCACGGGGTTAGATACAGAGTAAAGCTCCCTCTACACTGTCATCATAAACACACCCAGGACAGGTACAGCACGGGGTTAGATACAGACTAAAGCTCCCCCTCACAGTCCCCATCAAACACTCCCAGGACAGGTACAGCACAGCGTTAGATACAGAGTAAACCTCCCTCTACACTGTCCCCATCAAACACTCGCAGACAGGTACAGCACGGGGTTAGATACTGAGCAAAGCTCCCTCTACACTGTCCCCATCAAACACTCCCAGGACCGGTACAGCACAGGGTTAGATACAGAGTAAAGCTCCCCCTAAACTATCCCCATCAAAAACTCCAGGACAGGTACAGCACGGGATCAGATACAGAGGAAAGCTCCCTCTACACTGTCCCCATCAAACACTCCCAGGACAGGTACAGCACGGGGTTAGATACAGAGTAAAACTCCCTTTACACTGAACCCATCAAACACTCCCAGGACAGGTAGAGCACGGGGTTAGATACAGAGTAAAGCTCCCTCTACGCTGTTCTCATCAAAAACTCCCAGGACACGGATAGCACGGGGTTAGATACAGTGTTAAGCTCCCTCTACACTGTCATCATCAAACACACCCAGGACAGGTACAGCATGGGGTTCGATACAGAGTAAAGCTCCCTCTACACTGTCCCCATCAAACACTCCCAGGACAGGTACAGCACAGGGTTAGATACAGAGTAAACTCTCTCTACACTGTCCCCATCAAACACTCGAAGACAGTTACAGCACGGGGTTAGATACAGAGCAAAGCTCCCTCTATACTGTCCCCATCAAACAGTCCCAGGACAGGTACAGCACGGGGTTAGATAGTGTGTAAAGCTCCCTCTACACTGTCCCCATCAAACACTCCCATGACCGGTACAGCACAGGGTTAGCTACAGAGTAAAGCTCCCCCTAAACTATCCCCATCAAACACTCCAGGACAGGTACAGCACGGGATCAGATACAGAGGAAAGCTCCCTCTACACTGTCCCCATCAAACACCCCCAGGATACGTACAGCACGGGGTTAGATACAGAGTAAAGTTCCCTCTACACGGTCCCCATCAAACAATCCCAGGACAGGTACAGCACGGGCTTAGATACAGAGTAAAGCTCCATCTACACTGTCCCCATCAAACACTCCCAGGTCAGGTACAGCACGGGGTTAGATACAGAGTAAAGCTCCCTCTACACGGACCCCATCAAACACTCCCAGGACAGCTACAGCACGGGGTTAGATACAGAGTAAAGCTCCTGCTACACTGTCCCCCATCAAACACTCCCAGGACAGATACAGCACGGGGTTAGAGACAGAGTAAAGCTCCCTCTACACTGTTCTCATCAAACACTCCCAGGACACGTACAGCACAGGGTTAGATACAGAGTAAACTTCCCTCTACATTGTCCCCATCAAACACTCCCTGAGCAGGCACAGCGCGGGGTTAGATACAGAGTAAAGATCCCTCGACACTGTCCCCATCAAACACTCCCAGGACAGGTACAGCACAGGGTTAGATACAGAGTAAAGCTCCCTCTACGCTGTCCCCATCAAACACTCCCAGGACAGGTACAGCACGGGGTTAGATACAGAGTAAAACTCCCTCTACACTGTCCACATCAAACATTCCCAGGACAGGTACAACATGGGGTTAGATACAGCGTTAAGCTCTTTCTACACTGTCCCCATCAAACACTCCGTGGACAGGTACAGCACGGGGTTAGATGCAGAGTAATGCTCCCTCTACACTGTCCCCATCAAACACTCCCAGGACAGGTACAGGACGGGGTTAGATACAGAGTAAAGCTCCCTCGACACTGTCCCCATCAAACACTCCCAGGACAGGTACAGCACGGGGTTAGATACAGAGTAAAGCTCCCTTTACACTGAACCCATCAAACACTCCCAGGACAGGTACAGCACGGGGTTAGATACAGAGTAAAGCTCCCTCTACGCTGTCCTCATCAAAAACTCCCAGGGCACGTATAGCACGGGGTTAGATACAGAGTAAAGCTCCCTCTACATTGTCATCATCAAACACACCCAGGACAGGTACGACACGGGGTTAGATACAGCGTAAAGCTCCCCCTCATAGTCCCCATCAAACACTCCCAGGACAGGTACAGCATGGGGTTAGATACAGAGTAAAGCTCCCTCTACACTGTCCCCATCAAACACTCACAGGACAGGTACAGCACAGGGTTAGATACAGAGTAAACCTCCCTCTACACTGTCCCCATCAAACACTTCCTGGTCAGGTACAGCACGGGGTTAGATGCAGAGTAATGCTCCCTCTACACTGTCCCCATCAAACACTCCCAAGACAGGTACAGCACGGGGTTAGATACAGAGTAAAGCTCCCGCTACACTGTCCCCCATCAAACACTCCCAGGACAGATACAGCACGTGGTTAGATATAGAGTAAAGCTCCCTCTACACTGTTCTCATCAAACACTCCCAGGACACGTACAGCACGGGGTGAGATACAGAGTAAACTTCCCTCAACATTGTCCCCATCAAACACTCCCTGAGCAGGCACAGCACGGGGTTAGGTACAGAGTAAAGCTCCCTCTACACTGTCCGCATCAAACACTCCCAGGACAGGTACAGCACAGGGTTAGATACAGAGTAAAGCTCCCTCTACACTGTCCCCATCAAACACTCCCAGGACAGGTACAGCACAGGGTTAGATACAGAGTAAACCTCCCTCTAAACTGTCCCCATCAAACACTCGAAGACAGTTACAGCACGGGGTTAGATACAGAGTAAAGCTCCCTCTACACTGTCCCCATCAAACACTTCCTGGACAGGTACAGCACGGGGTTAGATGCAGAGTAATGCTCCCTCTACACTGTCCCCATCAAACACTCCCAAGACAGGTACAGCACAGGGTTAGATACAGAGTAAAGCTCCCGCTACACTGTCCCCCATCAAACACTCCCAGGACAGATACAGCACGTGGTTTGATATAGAGTAAAGCTCCCTCTACACTGTCCCCATCAAACACTCCCTGAACAGGCACAGCACGGGGTTAGGTACAGAGTAAAGCTCCCTCTACACTGTCCGCATCAAACACTCCCAGGACAGGTACAGCACAGGGTTAGATACAGAGTAAAGCTCCCTCTACACTGTCCCCATCAAACACTCCCAGGACAGGTACAGCACGGGGTTAGATATAGAGTAAAGCTCCCTCTACACTGCCCCATCAAACACTTCCAGGACAGGTACAGCACGGGGTTAGATACAGAGTAAAGCTCCCTCTACACTGTCATCATGAAACACACCCAGGACAGGTACAGCACGGGGTTAGATACAGAGTAAAGCTCCCCCTCACAGTCCCCATCAAACACTCCCAGGACAGGTACAGCACAGCGTTAGATACAGAGTAAACCTCCCTCTACACTGTCCCCATCAAACACTCGCAGACAGGTACAGCATGGGGTTAGATACAGAGCAAAGCTCCCTCTATACTGTCCCCGTCAAACAGTCCCAGGACAGGTACAGCACGGGGTTAGATACAGTGTAAAGCTCCCTCTACACTGTCCCCATCAAACACTCCCAGGACCGGTACAGCACAGGGTTAGATACAGAGTAAAGCTCCCCCTAAACTATCCCCATCAAACACTCCAGGACAGGTACAGCACGGGATCAGATACAGAGGAAAGCTCCCTCTACACTGTCCCCATCAAACACTCCCAGGACAGGTACAGCACGGGGTTAGATACAGAGTAAAGCTCCCTTTACACTGAACCCATCAAACACTCCCAGGACAGGTAGAGCACGGGGTTAGATACAGAGTAAAGCTCCCTCTACACTGTCCCCACCAAACACTCCCAGGACAGGTACAGCACGGGGTTAGATACAGAGTAAACCTCCCTCTACACTGTCATCATCAAACACACCCAGGACAGGTACAGCACGGGGTTAGATACAGCGTAAAGCTCCCCCTCATAGTCCCCATCAAACACCCCCAGGACAGGTACAGCATGGGGTTAGATACCGAGTAAAGCTCCCTCTACGCTGTCCCCATCAAACACTCCCAGGACAGGTACAGCACAGGGTTAGATACAGAGTAAACCTCCCTCTACACTGTCCCCATCAAACACTCGAAGACAGTTACAGCACGGGGTTAGATACAGAGTAAAGCTCCCTCTACACTGTCCCCATCAAACACTTCCTGGACAGGTACAGCACGGGGTTAGATACAGAGTAAAGCTCCCGCTACACTGTCCCCCATCAAACACTCCCAGGACAGATACAGCACATGGTTAGATATAGAGTAAAGCTCCCTCTACACTGTCCCCATCAAACACTCCCTGAGCAGGTACAGCACAGGGTTAGATACAGAGTAAAGCTCCCTCTACACTGTCCCCATCAAACACTTCCAGGACAGGTACAGCACGGGGTTAGATACAGAGTAAAGTTCCCTCTACACTGTCATCATGAAACACACCCAGGACAGGTACAGCACGGGGTTAGATACAGAGTAAAGCTCCCTCTGCACTGTCCCCATCAAACACTCCAGGGACAGGTACAGCACAGCGTTAGATACAGAGTAAACCTCCCTCTACACTGTCCCCATCAAACACTCGCAGACAGGTACAGCACGGGGTTAGATACAGAGCAAAGCTCCCTCTATACTGTCCCCGTCAAACAGTCCCAGGACAGGTACAGCACGGGGTTAGATACAGTGTAAAGCTCCCTCTACACTGTCCCCATCAAACACTCCCAGGACCGGTACAGCACAGGGTTAGATACAGAGTAAAGCTCCCCCTAAACTATCCCCATCAAACACTCCAGGACAGGTACAGCACGGGATCAGATACAGAGGAAAGCTCCCTCTACACTGTCCCCATCAAACACTCCCAGGACAGGTACAGCACGGGGTTAGATACAGAGTAAAGCTCCCTTTACACTGAACCCATCAAACACTCCCAGGACAGGTAGAGCACGGGGTTACATACAGAGTAAAGCTCCCTCTACACTGTCATCATCAAACACACCCAGGACAGGTACAGCACGGGGTTAGATACAGCGTAAAGCTCCCCCTCATAGTCCCCATCAAACACCCCCAGGACAGGTACAGCATGGGGTTAGATACCGAGTAAAGCTCCCTCTACGCTGTCCCCATCAAACACTCCCAGGACAGGTACAGCACAGGGTTAGATACAGAGTAAACTTCCCTCTACACTGTCCCCATCAAACACTCGAAGACAGTTACAGCACGGGGTTAGATACAGAGTAAAGCTCCCTTTACACTGAACCCATCAAACACTCCCAGGACAGGTACAGCACGGGGTTAGATACAGAGTAAAGCTCCCTCTACGCTGTCCTCATCAAAAACTCCCAGGGCACGTATAGCACGGGGTTAGATACAGAGTAAAGCTCCCTCTACATTGTCATCATCAAACACACCCAGGACAGGTACAACACGGGGTTAGATACAGCGTAAAGCTCCCCCTCATAGTCCCCATCAAACACCCCCAGGACAGGTACAGCATGGGGTTAGATACAGAGTAAAGCTCCCTCTACACTGTCCCCATCAAACACTCACAGGACAGGTACAGCACAGGGTTAGATACAGAGTAAACCTCCCTCTACACTGTCCCCATCAAACACTCGAACACAGTTACAGCACGGGGTTAGATACAGAGTAAAGCTCCCTCTACACTGTCCCCATCAAACACTCCCAAGACAGGTACAGCACGGGGTTAGATACAGAGTAAAGCTCCCGCTACACTGTCCCCCATCAAACACTTCCTGGACAGGTACAGCACGGGGTTAGATGCAGAGTAATGCTCCCTCTACACTGTCCCCATCAAACACTCCCAAGACAGGTACAGCACGGGGTTAGATACAGAGTAAAGCTCCCGCTACACTGTCCCCCATCAAACACTCCCAGGACAGATACAGCACGTGGTTAGATATAGAGTAAAGCTCCCTCTACACTGTTCTCATCAAACACTCCCAGGACACGTACAGCACGGGGTGAGATACAGAGTAAACTTCCCTCAACATTGTCCCCATCAAACACTCCCTGAGCAGGCACAGCACGGGGTTAGGTACAGAGTAAAGCTCCCTCTACACTGTCCGCATCAAACACTCCCAGGACAGGTACAGCACAGGGTTAGATACAGAATAAAGCTACCTCTACAATGTCCCCATCAAACACTCCCAGGACATGTACAGCACAGGGTTAGATACAGAGTAAACCTCCCTCTACACTGTCCCCATCAAACACTCGAAGACAGTTACAGCACGGGGTGAGATACAGAGTAAAGCTCCCTCTACACTGTCCCCATCAAACACTTCCTGGACAGGTACAGCACGGGGTTAGATGCAGAGTAATGCTCCCTCTACACTGTCCCCATCAAACACTCCCAAGACAGGTACAGCACAGGGTTAGATACAGAGTAAAGCTCCCGCTACACTGTCCCCCATCAAACACTCCCAGGACAGATACAGCACGTGGTTAGATATAGAGTAAAGCTCCCTCTACACTGTTCTCATCAAACACTCCCAGGACACGTACAGCACGGGGTGAGATACAGAGTAAACTTCCCTCAACATTGTCCCCATCAAACACTCCCTGAGCAGGCACAGCACGGGGTTAGGTACAGAGTAAAGCTCCCTCTACACTGTCCGCATCAAACACTCCCAGGACAGGTACAGCACAGGGTTAGATACAGAGTAAAGCTCCCTCTACACTGTCCCCATCAAACACTCCCAGGACAGGTACAGCACGGGGTTAGATATAGAGTAAAGCTCCCTCTACAGTGCCCCAACAAACACTTCCAGGACAGGTACAGCACGGGGTTAGATACAGAGTAAAGCTCCCTCTACACTGTCATCATGAAACACACCCAGGACAGGTACAGCACGGGGTTAGATACAGAGTAAAGCTCCCCCTCACAGTCCCCATCAAACACTCCCAGGACAGATACAGCACAGCGTTAGATACAGAGTAAACCTCCCTCTACACTGTCCCCATCAAACACTCGCAGACAGGTACAGCACGGGGTTCGATACAGAGCAAAGCTCCCTCTATACTGTCCCCGTCAAACAGTCCCAGGACAGGTACAGCACGGGGTTAGATACAGTGTAAAGCTCCCTCTACACTGTCCCCATCAAACACTCCCAGGACCGGTACAGCACAGGGTTAGATACAGAGTAAAGCTCCCCCTAAACTATCCCCATCAAACACTCCAGGACAGGTACAGCACGGGATCAGATACAGAGGAAAGCTCCCTCTACACTGTCCCCATCAAACACTCCCAGGACAGGTACAGCACGGGGTTAGATACAGAGTAAAGCTCCCTTTACACTGAACCCATCAAACACTCCCAGGACAGGTAGAGCACGGGGTTAGATACAGAGTAAAGCTCCCTCTACGCTGTCCTCATCAAAAACTCCCAGGACACGTATAGCACGGGGTTAGATACAGAGTAAAGCTCCCTCTACACTGTCATCATCAAACACACCCAGGACAGGTACAGCACGGGGTTAGATACAGCGTAAAGCTCCCCCTCATAGTCCCCATCAAACACCCCCAGGACAGGTACAGCATGGGGTTAGATACCGAGTAAAGCTCCCTCTACGCTGTCCCCATCAAACACTCCCAGGACAGGTACAGCACAGGGTTAGATACAGAGTAAACCTCCCTCTACACTGTCCCCATCAATCACTCGAAGACAGTTACAGCACGGGGTTAGATACAGAGCAAAGCTCCCTCTATACTGTCCCCATCAAACAGTCCCAGGACAGGTACAGCACGGGGTTAGATACAGTGTAAAGCTCCCTCTACACTGTCCCCATCAAACACTCCCATGACCGGTACAGCACAGGGTTAGATACAGAGTAAAGCTCCCCCTAAACTATCCCCATCAAACACTCCAGGAAAGGTACAGCACGGGGTTAGATACAGAGTAAAGTTCCCTCTACACGGTCCCCATCAAACAATCCCAGGACAGGTACAGCACGGGCTTAGATACAGAGTAAAGCTCCATCTACACTGTCCCCATCAAACACTCCCAGGACAGGTACAGCACGGGGTTAGATACAGAGTAAAGCTCCCTCTACACGGACCCCATCAAACACTCCCAGGACAGCTACAGCACGGCGTTAGATACAGAGTAAAGCTCCTGCTACACTGTCCCCCATCAAACACTCCCAGGACACATACAGCACGGGGTTAGAGACAGAGTAAAGCTCCCTCTACACTGTTCTCATCAAACACTCCCAGCACACGTACAGCACAGGGTTAGATACAGAGTAAACTACCCTCTACATTGTCCCCATCAAACACTCCCTGAGTAGGCACAGCGCGGGGTTAGATACAGAGTAAAGCTCTCTCTACACTGTCCCCATCAAACACTCCCTGGACAGGTAAAGCACGGGGTTCGATGCAGAGTAATGCTCCCTCTACACTGTCCCCATGAAACACTCCCAGGACAGGTACAGGACGGGGTTAGATACAGAGTAAAGCTCCCTCGACACTGTCCCCATTAAACACTCCCAGGACAGGTACAGCACGGGGTTAGATACAGAGTAAAGCTCCCTTTACACTGAACCCATCAAACACTCCCAGGACAGGTACAGCACGGGGTTAGATACAGAGTAAAGCTCCCTCTACGCTGTCCTCATCAAAAACTCCCAGGACACGTATAGCACGGGGTTAGATACAGAGTAAAGCTCCCTCTACACTGTCATCATCAAACACACCCAGGACAGGTACAGCACGGGGTTAGATACAGCGTAAAGCTCCCCCTCATAGTCCCCATCAAACACCCCCAGGACAGGTACATCATGGGGTTAGATACAGAGTAAAGCTCCCTCTACACTGTCCCCATCAAACACTCACAGGACAGGTACAGCACAGGGTTGGATACAGAGTAAACCTCCCTCTACACTGTCCCCATCAAACACTCGAAGACAGTTACAGCACGGGGTTAGATACAGAGCAAAGCTCCCTCTATACTGTCCCAATCAAACAGTCCCAGGCCAGGTACAGCACGGGGTTAGATACAGTGTAAAGCTCCCTCTACACTGTCCCCATCAAACACTCCCAGGACCGGTACAGCACAGGGTTAGATACAGAGTAAAGCTCCCCCTAAACTATCCCCATCAAACACTCCAGGACAGGTACAGCACGGGATCAGATACAGAGGAAAGCTCCATCTACACTGTCCCCATCAAACACTCCCAGGACAGGTACAGCACGGGGTTAGATACAGAGTAAAGCTCCCTCTACACGGACCCCATCAAACACTCCCAGGACAGCTACAGCACGGCGTTAGATACAGAGTAAAGCTCCTGCTACACTGTCCCCCATCAAACACTCCCAGGACACATACAGCACGGGGTTAGAGACAGAGTAAAGCTCCCTCTACACTGTTCTCATCAAACACTCCCAGCACACGTACAGCACAGGGTTAGATACAGAGTAAACTTCCCTCTACATTGTCCCCATCAAACACTCCCTGAGTAGGCACAGCGCGGGGTTAGATACAGAGTAAAGCTCCCTCTATACTGTCCCCATCAAACAGTCCCAGGACAGGTACAGCACCGCGTTAGATACAGTGTAAACCTCCCTCTCCACTGTCCCCATCAAACACTCGAAGACAGTTACAGCACGGGGTTAGATACAGAGCAAAGCTCCCTCTATACTGTCCCCATCAAACAATCCCAGGACAGGTACAGCACGGGGTTAGATACAGTGTAAAGCTCCCTCTACACTGACCCCATCAAACACTCGAAGACAGTTACAGCACGGGGTTAGATACAGAGCAAAGCTCCCTCTATACTGTCCCCATCAAACAGTCCCAGGACCGGTACAGCACAGGGTTAGATCCAGAGTAAAGCTCCCCCTAAACTATCCCCATCAAACACTCCAGGACAGGTACAGCACGGGCTTAGATACAGAGTAAAGCTCCATCTACACTGTCCCCATCAAACACTCCCAGGACAGGTACAGCTCGGGGTTAGATACAGAGTAAAGCTCCTGCTACACTGTCCCCCATCAAACACTCCCAGGACAGATAAAGCACGGGGTTAGAGACAGAGTCAAGCTCACTCTACACTGTTCTCATCAAACACTCCCAGGACACGTACAGCACAGAGTTAGATACAGAGTAAACTTCCCTCTCATTGTCCCCATCAAACACTCCCTGAGCAGGCACAGCGCGGGGTTAGATACAGAGTAAAGCTCCCTCTACACTGTCCCCATCAAACGCTCCCAGGACAGGTACAGCACGGGGTTAGATACAGAGTAAAGTTCCCTCTATGCTGTCCCCATCAAACACTCCCAGGACAGGTACAACATGGGGTTAGATACAGAGTAAAGCTCCCTCTACACTGTCCGCATCAAACACTCCCAGGGCAGGTACAGCACGGGGTTAGATACAGAGTAAAGCTCCCTCTACACTGTCCCCATCAAACACTCCCACAACCGGTACAGCACAGGGTTAGATACAGAGTTAAGCTCTCTCTACACTGTCCCCATCAAACACTCCCAGGACAGGTACAGCACGTGGTTAGATACAGAGCAAAACTCCCTCTACACTGTCCACATCAAACACTCCCAGGACAGGTACAACATGGGGTTAGATACAGAGTAAAGCTCCCTCTACACTGTCCGCATCAAACACTCCCAGGGCAGGTACAGCACGGGGTTAGATACAGAGTAAAGCTCCCTCTACACTGTCCCCAACAAACACTCCCACAACCGGTACAGCACAGGGTTAGATACAGAGTTAAGCTCTCTCTACACTGTCCCCATCAAACACTCCCTGGACAGGTACAGCACGGGGTTAGATGCAGAGTAATGCTCCCTCTCCACTGTCCCCATCAAACACTCCCAAGACAGGTGCAGCACGGGGTTAGATACAGAGTAAAGCTCCCGCTACACTGTCCCCCATCAAACACTCCCAGGACAGATACAGCACGGGGTTAGATACAGGGTAAAGATCCCTCTACACTATCCCCATCAAACACTCCCAGGATTGGTACAGCACAGGGTTAGATACAGAGTAAAGCTCCCTCGACACTGTCCCCATCAAACACTCACAGGACAGGTACAGCAAGGGGTTAGATACAGAGTAAAGCTCCCTCAACACTGTCCCCATCAAACACTCCGAGGACAGGTGCAGCACGGGGTTAGATACAGAGTAAAGCTCCCTCGACACTGTCCCCATCAAACACTCCCTGGACACGTACAGCACGGGGTTAGATACAGAGTAAACTTCCCTCTACACTGTCCCCATCAAACACTCCCAGAACAGGCACAGCACGGTGTTAGATACAGAGTAAAGCTCCATCTACACTGTCCCCATCAAACAACCCCAGGACAGGTACAGCACGGGGTTAGATACAGAGTAAAGCTCCCTCTACACTGAACCCATCAAACACTCCCAGGACAGGTACAGCACGGGGTTAGATACAGAGTAAAGCTCCCTCTACACTGTCCTCATCAAACACTCCCAGGACACGTATAGCACGGGGTTAGAAACAGAGTAAAGCTCCCTCTACACTGTCATCATCAAACACACCCAGGACAGGTACAGCATGGGGTTAGATATAGCGTAAAGCTCCCCCTCACTGTCCCCATCAAACACTCGCAGACAGGTACAGCACGGGGTTAGATCCAGAGCAAAGCTCCCTCTACACTGTCCCCATCAAACAGTCCCAGGACAGATATAGCACGGGGTTAGATACAGAGTAAAGCTCCCTCTACACTGTCCCCATCAAACACTCCCAGGACCGGTACAGCACAGGGTTAGATACAGAGTTAAGCTCTCTCTACACTGTCCCCATCAAACACTCCCTGGACAGGTACAGCACGGGGTTAGATGCAGAGTAATGCTCCCTCTACACTGTCCCCATCAAACACTCCCAAGACAGGTGCAGCACGGGGTTAGATACAGAGTAAAGCTCCCGCTACACTGTCCCCCATCAAACACTCCCAGGACAGATACAGCACGGGGTTAGATACAGGGTAAAGATCCCTCTACACTATCCCCATCAAACACTCCCAGGATTGGTACAGCACAGGGTTAGATACAGAGTAAAGCTCCCTCGACACTGTCCCCATCAAACACTCACAGGACAGGTACAGCAAGGGGTTAGATACAGAGTAAAGCTCCCTCGACACTGTCCCCATCAAACACTCCGAGGACAGGTGCAGCACGGGGTTAGATACAGAGTAAAGCTCCCTCGACACTGTCCCCATCAAACACTCCCTGGACACGTACAGCACGGGGTTAGATACAGAGTAAACTTCCCTCTACACTGTCCCCATCAAACACTCCCAGAACAGGCACAGCACGGTGTTAGATACAGAGTAAAGCTCCATCTACACTGTCCCCATCAAACAACCCCAGGACAGGTACAGCACGGGGTTAGATACAGAGTAAAGCTCCCTCTACACTGAACCCATCAAACACTCCCAGGACAGGTACAGCACGGGGTTAGATACAGAGTAAAGCTCCCTCTACACTGTCCTCATCAAACACTCCCAGGACACGTATAGCACGGGGTTAGATACAGAGTAAAGCTCCCTCTACACTGTCATCATCAAACACACCCAGGACAGGTACAGCATGGGGTTAGATATAGCGTAAAGCTCCCCCTCACTGTCCCCATCAAACACTCGCAGACAGGTACAGCACGGGGTTAGATCCAGAGCAAAGCTCCCACTACACTGTCCCCATCAAACAGTCCCAGGACAGATATAGCACGGGGTTAGATACAGAGTAAAGCTCCCTCTACACTGTCCCCATCAAACACTCCCAGGACCGGTACAGCACAGGGTTCGATACAGAGTAAAGCTCCCCCTAAACCATCCCCATTAAACACTCCCAGGACACGTACAGCACAGGGTTAGATACAGAGTAAAGCTCCCTCTAAACGCTCCTCATCAAACAATCCCAGGACAGGTACAGCACGGGCTTAGATACAGAGTAAAGCTCCCTCTACACTGTCCCCATCAAACACTCCCAGGAGAGGTACAGCACGGGGTTAGATACAGAGTAAAGCTCCATCTACACTGTCCCCATCAAACACTCCCAGGACAGGTACAGCACGGGGTTAGATACAGAGTAAAGCTCCCTCTACACTGTCCCCATCAAACACTCCCTAAACAGGTACAGCACGGGGTTAGATACAGAGTAAAGCTCCCGCTACACTTTCCCCCATCAAACACTCCCAGGACAGGTACAGCACGGGGTTAGATATAGAGTAAAGCTCCCTCTACACTGTCCCCATCAAACACTTCCAGGACAGGTACAGCACGGGGTTAGATACAGAGTAAAGCTCCCTCTACACTGTCCCCATCAAACACTTCCAGGACAGGTACAGCACGGGGTTAGATACAGAGTAAAGCTCCCTCGACACTGTCATCATCAAACACACCCAGGACAGGTACAGCACGGGGTTAGATACAGAGTAAACTCCCCCTCACAGTCCCCATCAAACACCCCCAGGACAGGTACAGCACAGCGTTAGATACAGAGTAAACCTCCCTCTACACTGTCCCCATCAAACACTCGCAGACAGGTACAGCACGGGGTTAGATACAGAGGAAAGCTCCCTCTACACTGACCCATCAAACACTCCCAGGACACGTACAGCACGGGGTTAGATACAGAGTAAAGTTCCCTCTACACGGTCCCCATCAAACAATCCCAGGACAGGTACAGCACGGGCTTAGATACAGAGTAAAGCTCCCTCTACACTGTCATCATGAAACACACCCAGGACAGGTACAGCACGGGGTTAGATACAGAGTAAAGCTCCCCCTCACAGTCCCCATCAAACACTCCCAGGACAGGCACAGGACGGGGTTAGATACAGAGTAAAGCTCCCACTACACTGTCCCCATCAAACTCTCCCAGGACAGGAACAGCACGGGGTTAGATACAGAGTAAAGCTCCCTCTACACTGTCCCCATCAAACACTCCCAGGACACGTACAGCACGGGGTAAGATATAGAGTAAAGCTCCCGCTACACTGTCCCCATCAAACACTCCCAGGACAGGTACAGCACGGGGTTAGATACAGAGTAAATCTCCCTCTACACTGTCCCCATCAAACAACCCCAGGACAGGTACAGCACGGGGTTAGATACAGAGAAAAGCTCCCTCTACACTGAAGCCATCAAACACTCCCAGGACAGATACAGCACGGGGTTAGATACAGAGTAAAGCTCCCTCTACACTGTCCTCATCAAACACTCCCAGGACACGTATAGCACAGGGTTAGATACAGAGTAAAGCTCCCTCTACACTGTCCTCATCAAACACACCCAGGACAGTTACAGCACGGGGTTAGATACAGCGTAAAGCTCCCCCTCACTGTCCCCATCAAACACCCCCAGGACAGGTACAGCATGGGGTTAGATACAGAGTAAAGCTCCCTCTACACTGTCCCCATCAAACACTCCCAGGACAGGTACAGCACAGGGTTAGATACAGAGTAAACGTCCCTCTACACTGTCCCCATCAAACAGTCCCAGGACAGGTGCAGCACGGGGTTAGATACAGAGTAAAGCTCCCTCTAAACTGTCCCCATCAAACACTCCCAGGACCGGTACAGCACAGGGTTAGATACAGAGTAAAGCTCCCCCTAAACTATCCCCATCAAACACTCCCAGGACAGGTACAGCACGGGGTTAGATGCAGAGTAATGCTCCCTCTACACTGTCCCCATCAAACACTCCCAGGACAGGTACCGCACGGGGTTAGATACAGAGTAAACCTCCCTCTACACTGTCCCCATCAAACAGTCCCAGGACAGGTGCAGCACGGGGTTAGTTACAGAGTAAAGCTCCCTCTACACTGTCCCCATCAAACACTCCCAGGACCGGTACAGCACAGGGTTAGATACAGAGTAAAGCATCCTCTACACTGTCCCCATCAAACACTCCCTGGACAGGTACAGCACGGGGTTAGATGCAGAGTAATGCTCCCTCTACACTGTCCCCATCAAACACTCCCAAGACAGGTACAGGACGGGGTTAGATACAGAGTAAAGCTCCCGCTACACTGTCCCCCATCAAACACACCCAGGACAGATACAGCACGGGGTTAGAGACAGAGTAAAGCTCCCTCTGCACTGTTCTCATCAAACACTCCCAGGACACGTACAGCACGGGGTTAGATACAGAGTAAACTTCCCTCCATATTGTCCCCATCAAACACTCCCTGAGCAGGCACAGCACGGGGTTAGATACAGAGTAAAGCTCCCTCTACACTGTCCCCATCAAACACTCCCAGGAAAGGTACAGCACGGGTTTAGATACAGAGTAAAGCTCCCTCTACACCGTCCCCATCAAACACTCCCAGGACAGGTACAGCACGGGGTTAGATATAGAGTAAAGCTCCCTCTACACTGTCCCCATCAAACACTCCCAGGTCAGTTACAGCACGGGGTTAGATACAGAGTAAATCTCCCTCTTCACTGTCCCCATCAAACAACCCCAGGACAGGTACAGCACGGGGTTAGATACAGAGTAAAGCTCCCTCTGCACTGAACCCATCAAACACTCCCAGGACAGGTACAGCACGGGGTTAGATACAGAGTAAAGCTCCCTCTACACTGTCCTCATCAAACACTCCCAGGACACGTATAGCACAGGGTTAGATACAGAGTAAAGCTCCCTCTACACTGTCATCATCAAACACACCCAGGACAGTTACAGCACGGGGTTGGATACAGCGTAAAGCTCCCCCTCACTGTCCCCATCAAACAGTCCCAGGACAGGTACAGCACGGGGTTAGATACAGAGTAAAGCTCCCTCTACATTGTCCCCATCAAACACTCCCAGGAACGGTACAGCACAGGGTTAGATACAGAGTAAAGCTCCCCCTAAACTATCCCCATCAAACACTCCCAGGACAGGTACAGCACGGGGTTAGATACAGAGGAAAGCTCCCTCTACACTGTCCCCATCAAACACTCCCAGGACACGTACAGCACGGGGTTCGATACAGAGTAAAGCTCCCTCTACACTGTCCCCATCAAACAATCCCAGGACAGGTACAGCACGGGGTTAGATTCAGAGTAAAGCTCCATCTACACTGTCCCCATCAAACACTCGCAGGACAGGTACAGCACGGGATTAGATACAGAGGAAAGCTCCCTCTACACTGTCTCCATCAAACACTCCCAGGACACGTACAGCACGGGGTTAGATACAGAGTAAAGCTCCCTCGACACGGTCCCCATCAAACAAACCCAGGACAGGTACAGCACGGGCTTAGATACAGAGTAAAGCTCCCTCTACACTGTCCCCTTCAAACACTCCCAGGACAGGTACAGCACGGGGTTAGATACAGAGTAAAGCTCCATCTACACTGTCCCCATGAAACACTCCCAGGACAGGTACAGCAAGGGGTTAGATACAGAGTAAATGTCCCTCCACACTGACCCCATCAAACACTCCCAGGACAGGTACAGCACAGGGTTAGATACAGAGTAAAGCTCCCTCTACACGGACCCCATCAAACACTCCCAGGACAGGTACAGCACGGGGTTAGATACAGAGTAAAACTCCCTCTACACTGTCCCCATCAAACTCTCCCAGGACAGTTGCAGCACAGGGTTAGATACAGAATAAAGCTCCCTCTACACTGTCCCCATCAAACACTCCCAGGACAGGTACAGCACGGGGTTGGATACAGAACAAAGCTCCCTCTACACGGTCCTCATCAGACAATCCCAGGACAGGTAGAGCACGGGGTTAGATACAGAATAAAGCTCCCACTACAATGTCCCCATCAAACACTCCCAGGACAGGTACAGCATGGGGTTAGATACAGAGTAAAGCTCCCTCTACGCTATCCCCATCAAACACTCCCAGGACAGGTACAGCACAGGGTTAGATACAGAGTAAAGCTCCCTCTACACTATCCCCATCAAACACTCCCTGGACAGGTACAGCACGGCGTTAGATACAGAGTAAAGTTCCCGCTACACTGTCCCCATCAAACACTCACAGGACTGGTACAGCACGGGGTTAGATACAGAGTATACAGAGTAAAGCTCCCTCTACACTGTTCCCTCACTCCCAGGACAGGTATAGCACGGGGTTAGATACAGAGTAAAGCTCCCACCACACTGTCCCCATCAAACACTCCCAGGACAGGTACAGCACAGGGTTAGATAGAGAGTAAACCTCCCTCTACACTGTCCCCATCAAACACTCGCAGACAGGTACAGCACAGGGTTAGATACAGAGCAAAGCTCCCTCTATACTGTCCCCATCAAACAGTCCCAGGACAGGTACAGCACGGGGTTAGATACAGAATATAGCTCCCTCTACACTGTCCCCATCAAACACTCCCAGGACAGCACAGGGTTAGATACTGAGTAAAGCTCCCCCTAAACTATCCCCATCAAACACTCCCAGGACAGGTACAGCACGGGCTTAGATACAGAGTAAAGCTCCCTCTACACTGTCCCCAGCAAACACTCCCAGGACAGGTACAGCACGGGGTTAGATACAGAGTAAAGCTCCATCTACACTGTCCCCATCAAACAACCCCAGGACAGGTACAGCACGGGGTTAGATACAGAGTAAAGCTCCCTCTACACTGTCCCCATCAAACAACCCCAGGACAGGTACAGCACGGGGTTAGATACAGAGTAAAGCTCCCTCTACACTGAACCCATCAAACACTCCCAGGACAGGTACAGCACGGGGTTAGATACAGAGTAAAGCTCCCTCTACACTGTCCTCATCAAACACACCCAGGACACGTATAGCACAGGGTTAGATACAGAGTAAAGCTCCCTCTACACTGTCATCATCAAACACACCCAGGACAGTTACAGCACGGGGTTAGATACAGCGTAAAGCTCCCCCTCACTGTCCCCATCAAACACCCCCAGGACAGGTACAGCATGGGGTTAGATACAGAGTAAAGCTCCCTCTACACTGTCCCCATCAAACACTTCCAGGACCGGTACAACACAGGGTTAGATACAGAGTAAAGCTCCCCCTAAACTATCCCCATCAAACACTCCCAGGACAGGTACAGCACGGGGTTAGATACAGAGGAAAGCTCCC
Organism: Scyliorhinus torazame; assembly: GCF_047496885.1. Classification (NCBI taxonomy): domain Eukaryota; kingdom Metazoa; phylum Chordata; class Chondrichthyes; order Carcharhiniformes; family Scyliorhinidae; genus Scyliorhinus; species Scyliorhinus torazame. The sequence goes on along the minus strand of NC_092718.1, from coordinate 219,405,259 downwards.
TCTACACTGTCCCCATCAAACACTCCCAGGACACGTACAGCACGGGGTTAGATACAGAGTAAAGTTCACTCTGCACGGTCCCCATCAAACACTCCCAGGACAGGTACAGCACGGGGTTAGATACAGAGTAAAGCTCCATCTACACTGTCCCCATCAAACACTCCCAGGACAGGTACAGCACGGGGTTAGATATAGAGTAAAGCTCCCTCTACACTGTCCCCATCAAACACTCCCAGGTCAGTTACAGCACGGGGTTAGATACAGAGTAAATCTCCCTCTACACTGTCCCCATCAAACAACCCCAGGACAGGTACAGCACGGGTTTAGATACAGAGTAAAGCTCCCTCTGCACTGAACCCATCAAACACTCCCAGGACAGGTACAGCACGGGGTTAGATACAGAGTAAAGCTCCCTCTACACTGTCCTCATCAAACACTCCCAGGACACGTATAGCACAGGGTTAGATACAGAGTAAAGCTCCCTCTACACTGTCATCATCAAACACACCCAGGACAGTTACAGCACGGGGTTGGATACAGCGTAAAGCTCCCCCTCACTGTCCCCATCAAACAGTCCCAGGACAGGTACAGCACGGGGTTAGATACAGAGTAAAGCTCCCTCTACATTGTGCCCATCAAACACTCCCAGGAACGGTACAGCACAGGGTTAGATACAGAGTAAAGCTCCCCCTAAACTATCCCCATCAAACACTCCCAGGACAGGTACAGCACGGGGTTAGATACAGAGGAAAGCTCCCTCTACACTGTCCCCATCAAACACTCCCAGGACACGTACAGCACGGGGTTCGATACAGAGTAAAGCTCCCTCTACACTGTCCCCATCAAACAATCCCAGGACAGGTACAGCACGGGGTTAGATTCAGAGTAAAGCTCCATCTACACTGTCCCCATCAAACACTCGCAGGACAGGTACAGCACGGGATTAGATACAGAGGAAAGCTCCCTCTACACTGTCTCCATCAAACACTCCCAGGACACGTACAGCACGGGGTTAGATACAGAGTAAAGCTCCCTCGACACGGTCCCCATCAAACAAACCCAGGACAGGTACAGCACGGGCTTAGATACAGAGTAAAGCTCCCTCTACACTGTCCCCATCAAACACTCCCAGGACAGGTACAGCACGGGGTTAGATACAGAGTAAAGCTCCATCTACTCTGTCCCCATGAAACACTCCCAGGACAGGTACAGCAAGGGGTTAGATACAGAGTAAATGTCCCTCCACACTGACCCCATCAAACACTCCCAGGACAGGTACAGCACAGGGTTAGATACAGAGTAAAGCTCCCTCTACACGGACCCCATCAAACACTCCCAGGACAGGTACAGCACGGGGTTAGATACAGAGTAAAACTCCCTCTACACTGTCCCCATCAAACTCTCCCAGGACAGTTGCAGCACAGGGTTAGATACAGAATAAAGCTCCCTCTACACTGTCCCCATCAAACACTCCCAGGACAGGTACAGCACGGGGTTGGATACAGAACAAAGCTCCCTCTACACGGTCCTCATCAGACAATCCCAGGACCGGTACAACACAGGGTTAGATACAGAGTAAAGCTCCCCCTAAACTATCCCCATCAAACACTCCCAGGACAGGTACAGCATGGGGTTAGATACAGAGTAAAGCTCCCGCTACGCTATCCCCATCAAACACTCCCAGGACAGGTACAGCACAGGGTTAGATACAGAGTAAAGCTCCCTCTACACTATCCCCATCAAACACTCCCTGGACAGGTACAGCACGGCGTTAGATACAGAGTAAAGTTCCCGCTACACTGTCCCCATCAAACACTCACAGGACTGGTACAGCACGGGGTTAGATACAGAGTATACAGAGTAAAGCTCCCTCTACACTGTTCCCTCACTCCCAGGACAGGTATAGCACGGGGTTAGATACAGAGTAAAGCTCCCACCACACTGTCCCCATCAAACACTCCCAGGACAGGTACAGCACAGGGTTAGATACAGAGTAAACCTCCCTCTACACTGTCCCCATCAAACACTCGCAGACAGGTACAGCACAGGGTTAGATACAGAGCAAAGCTCCCTCTATACTGTCCCCATCAAACAGTCCCAGGACAGGTACAGCACGGGGTTAGATACAGAATATAGCTCCCTCTACACTGTCCCCATCAAACACTCCCAGGACAGCACAGGGTTAGATACTGAGTAAAGCTCCCCCTAAACTATCCCCATCAAACACTCCCAGGACAGGTACAGCACGGGCTTAGATACAGAGTAAAGCTCCCTCTACACTGTCCCCAGCAAACACTCCCAGGACAGGTACAGCACGGGGTTAGATACAGAGTAAAGCTCCATCTACACTGTCCCCATCAAACAACCCCAGGACAGGTACAGCACGGGGTTAGATACAGAGTAAAGCTCCCTCTACACTGTCCCCATCAAACAACCCCAGGACAGGTACAGCACGGGGTTAGATACAGAGTAAAGCTCCCTCTACACTGAACCCATCAAACACTCCCAGGACAGGTACAGCACGGGGTTAGATACAGAGTAAAGCTCCCTCTACACTGTCCTCATCAAACACACCCAGGACACGTATAGCACAGGGTTAGATACAGAGTAAAGCTCCCTCTACACTGTCATCATCAAACACACCCAGGACAGTTACAGCACGGGGTTAGATACAGCGTAAAGCTCCCCCTCACTGTCCCCATCAAACACCCCCAGGACAGGTACAGCATGGGGTTAGATACAGAGTAAAGCTCCCTCTACACTGTCCCCATCAAACACTTCCAGGACCGGTACAACACAGGGTTAGATACAGAGTAAAGCTCCCCCTAAACTATCCCCATCAAACACTCCCAGGACAGGTACAGCACGGGCTTAGATACAGAGTAAAGCTCCCTCTACACTGTCCCCAGCAAACACTCCCAGGACAGGTACAGCACGGGGTTAGATACAGAGTAAAGCTCCATCTACACTGTCCCCATCAAACAACCCCAGGACAGGTACAGCACGGGGTTAGATACAGAGTAAAGCTCCCTCTACACTGTCCCCATCAAACAACCCCAGGACAGGTACAGCACGGGGTTAGATACAGAGTAAAGCTCCCTCTACACTGAACCCATCAAACACTCCCAGGACAGGTACAGCACGGGGTTAGATACAGAGAAAAGCTCCCTCTACACTGTCCTCATCAAACACACCCAGGACACGTATAGCACAGGGTTAGATACAGAGTAAAGCTCCCTCTACACTGTCATCATCAAACACACCCAGGACAGTTACAGCACGGGGTTAGATACAGCGTAAAGCTCCCCCTCACTGTCCCCATCAAACACCCCCAGGACAGGTACAGCATGGGGTTAGATACAGAGTAAAGCTCCCTCTACACTGTCCCCATCAAACACTTCCAGGACCGGTACAACACAGGGTTAGATACAGAGTAAAGCTCCCCCTAAACTATCCCCATCAAACACTCCCAGGACAGGTACAGCACGGGGTTAGATACAGAGGAAAGCTCCCTCTACACTGTCCCCATCAAACACTCCCAGGACACGTACAGCACGGGGTTAGATACAGAGTAAAGTTCACTCTGCACGGTCCCCATCAAACACTCCCAGGACAGGTACAGCACGGGGTTAGATACAGAGTAAAGCTCCATCTACACTGTCCCCATCAAACACTGCCAGGATAGGTACAGCACGGGCTTAGATACAGAGTAAAGCTCCCCTACACTGTCCCCATCAAACACTCCCAGGACAGGTACAGCACGGGGTTAGATACAGAACAAAGCTACCTCTACACGGTCCTCATCAGACAATCCCAGGACAGGTACAGCACAGGGTTAGATACAGAGTAAAGCTCCCTCTACACTGTCTACATCAAACACTCCCAGGACAGGTACAGCATGGGGTTAGATACAGAGTAAAGCTCCCTCTACACTATCCCCAACAAACACTCCCAGGACAGGTACAGCACAGGGTTAGATACAGAGTAAAGCTCCTTCTACACTATCCCCATCAAACACTCCCTGGACAGGTACAGCACGGGGTTAGATACAGAGTAAAGTTCCCTCTACACTGTCCCCATCAAACACTCCCAGGACTGGTACAGCACGGGGTTAGATACAGAGTATACAGAGTAAAGCTCCCTCTACACTGTTCTCTCACTCCCAGGACAGGTACAGCACGGGGTTAGATAAAGAGTAAAGCTCCCTCTACACTGTCCCCATCAAACACTCCCAGGACAGGTACAGCACAGGGTTAGATACAGAGTAAACCTCCCTCTACACTGTCCCCATCAAACACTCGCAGACAGGTACAGCACGGGGTTAGATACAGAGCAAAGCTCCCTCTATACTGTCCCCATCAAACAGTCCCAGGACAGGTACAGCACGGGGTTAGATACAGAGTAAAGCTCCCTCTACACTGTCCCCATCAAACACTCCCAGGACCGGTACAGCACAGGGTTAGATACAGAGTAAAGCTCCCCCTAAACTATCCCCATCAAACACTCCCAGGACAGGTACAGCACGGGATGAGATACAGAGGAAAGCTCCCTCTACACTGTCTCCATCAAACACTCCCAGGACACGTACAGCACGGGGTTAGATACAGAGTAAAGCTCCCTCTACACGGTCCCCATCAAACAAACCCAGGACAGGTACAGCACGGGCTTAGATACAGAGTAAAGCTCCCTCCACACTGACCCCATCAAACATTCCCAGGACAGGTACAGCACGGGGTTAGATACAGAGTAAAGCTCCCTCTACACGGACCCCATCAAACACTCCCAGGACAGGTACAGCACGGGGTTAGATACAGAGTAAAACTCCCTCTACACTGTCCCCATCAAACTCTCCCAGGACAGTTGCAGCACAGGGTTAGATACAGAATAAAGCTCCCTCTACACTGTCCCCATCAAATACTCCCAGGACAGGTACAGCATGGCGTTAGATACAGAGTAATGCTCCTCTACACTATCCCCATCAAACACTCCCAGGACCGGTACAGCACACAGTTAGATACAGAGTAAACCTCCCTCTACACTTTCCCCATCAAACACTCCCAGGACAGGTACAGCACAGGGTTAGATACAGAATAAAGCTCCCTCTACACGGTCCTCATCAGACAATCCCAGAACAGGTACAGCACGGGGTTAGATACATAATAAAGCTCCCTCTACACTGTCCCCATCAAACACTCCCAGGACAGGTACAGCATGGGGTTAGATACAGAGTAAAGCTCCCTCGACACGGTCCCCATCAAACAAACCCAGGACAGGTACAGCACGGGCTTAGATACAGAGTAAAGCTCCCTCTACACTGTCCCCATCAAACACTCCCAGGACAGGTACAGCACGGGGTTAGATACAGAGTAAAGCTCCATCTACACTGTCCCCATGAAACACTCCCAGGACAGGTACAGCAAGGGGTTAGATACAGAGTAAATGTCCCTCCACACTGACCCCATCAAACACTCCCAGGACAGGTACAGCACAGGGTTAGATACAGAGTAAAGCTCCCTCTACACGGACCCCATCAAACACTCCCAGGACAGGTACAGCACGGGGTTAGATACAGAGTAAAACTCCCTCTACACTGTCCCCATCAAACTCTCCCAGGACAGTTGCAGCACAGGGTTAGATACAGAATAAAGCTCCCTCTACACTGTCCCCATCAAACACTCCCAGGACAGGTACAGCACGGGGTTGGATACAGAACAAAGCTCCCTCTACACGGTCCTCATCAGACAATCCCAGGACAGGTAGAGCACGGGGTTAGATACAGAATAAAGCTCCCACTACAATGTCCCCATCAAACACTCCCAGGACAGGTACAGCATGGGGTTAGATACAGAGTAAAGCTCCCTCTACGCTATCCCCATCAAACACTCCCAGGACAGGTACAGCACAGGGTTAGATACAGAGTAAAGCTCCCTCTACACTATCCCCATCAAACACTCCCTGGACAGGTACAGCACGGCGTTAGATACAGAGTAAAGTTCCCGCTACACTGTCCCCATCAAACACTCACAGGACTGGTACAGCACGGGGTTAGATACAGAGTATACAGAGTAAAGCTCCCTCTACACTGTTCCCTCACTCCCAGGACAGGTATAGCACGGGGTTAGATACAGAGTAAAGCTCCCACCACACTGTCCCCATCAAACACTCCCAGGACAGGTACAGCACAGGGTTAGATAGAGAGTAAACCTCCCTCTACACTGTCCCCATCAAACACTCGCAGACAGGTACAGCACAGGGTTAGATACAGAGCAAAGCTCCCTCTATACTGTCCCCATCAAACAGTCCCAGGAGAGGTACAGCACGGGGTTAGATACAGAATATAGCTCCCTCTACACTGTCCCCATCAAACACTCCCAGGACAGCACAGGGTTAGATACTGAGTAAAGCTCCCCCTAAACTATCCCCATCAAACACTCCCAGGACAGGTACAGCACGGGCTTAGATACAGAGTAAAGCTCCCTCTACACTGTCCCCAGCAAACACTCCCAGGACAGGTACAGCACGGGGTTAGATACAGAGTAAAGCTCCATCTACACTGTCCCCATCAAACAACCCCAGGACAGGTACAGCACGGGGTTAGATACAGAGTAAAGCTCCCTCTACACTGTCCCCATCAAACAACCCCAGGACAGGTACAGCACGGGGTTAGATACAGAGTAAAGCTCCCTCTACACTGAACCCATCAAACACTCCCAGGACAGGTACAGCACGGGGTTAGATACAGAGTAAAGCTCCCTCTACACTGTCCTCATCAAACACACCCAGGACACGTATAGCACAGGGTTAGATACAGAGTAAAGCTCCCTCTACACTGTCATCATCAAACACACCCAGGACAGTTACAGCACGGGGTTAGATACAGCGTAAAGCTCCCCCTCACTGTCCCCATCAAACACCCCCAGGACAGGTACAGCATGGGGTTAGATACAGAGTAAAGCTCCCTCTACACTGTCCCCATCAAACACTTCCAGGACCGGTACAACACAGGGTTAGATACAGAGTAAAGCTCCCCCTAAACTATCCCCATCAAACACTCCCAGGACAGGTACAGCACGGGGTTAGATACAGAGGAAAGCTCCCTCTACACTGTCCCCATCAAACACTCCCAGGACACGTACAGCACGGGGTTAGATACAGAGTAAAGTTCACTCTGCACGGTCCCCATCAAACACTCCCAGGACAGGTACAGCACGGGGTTAGATACAGAGTAAAGCTCCATCTACACTGTCCCCATCAAACACTCCCAGGACAGGTACAGCACGGGGTTAGATATAGAGTAAAGCTCCCTCTACACTGTCCCCATCAAACACTCCCAGGTCAGTTACAGCACGGGGTTAGATACAGAGTAAATCTCCCTCTACACTGTCCCCATCAAACAACCCCAGGACAGGTACAGCACGGGTTTAGATACAGAGTAAAGCTCCCTCTGCACTGAACCCATCAAACACTCCCAGGACAGGTACAGCACGGGATTAGATACAGAGTAAAGCTCCCTCTACACTGTCCTCATCAAACACTCCCAGGACACGTATAGCACAGGGTTAGATACAGAGTAAAGCTCCCTCTACACTGTCATCATCAAACACACCCAGGACAGTTACAGCACGGGGTTGGATACAGCGTAAAGCTCCCCCTCACTGTCCCCATCAAACAGTCCCAGGACAGGTACAGCACGGGGTTAGATACAGAGTAAAGCTCCCTCTACATTGTGCCCATCAAACACTCCCAGGAACGGTACAGCACAGGGTTAGATACAGACTAAAGCTCCCCCTAAACTATCCCCATCAAACACTCCCAGGACAGGTACAGCACGGGGTTAGATACAGAGGAAAGCTCCCTCTACACTGTCCCCATCAAACACTCCCAGGACACGTACAGCACGGGGTTCGATACAGAGTAAAGCTCCCTCTACACTGTCCCCATCAAACAATCCCAGGACAGGTACAGCACGGGGTTAGATTCAGAGTAAAGCTCCATCTACACTGTCCCCATCAAACACTCGCAGGACAGGTACAGCACGGGATTAGATACAGAGGAAAGCTCCCTCTACACTGTCTCCATCAAACACTCCCAGGACACGTACAGCACGGGGTTAGATACAGAGTAAAGCTCCCTCGACACGGTCCCCATCAAACAAACCCAGGACAGGTACAGCACGGGCTTAGATACAGAGTAAAGCTCCCTCTACACTGTCCCCATCAAACACTCCCAGGACAGGTACAGCACGGGGTTAGATACAGAGTAAAGCTCCATCTACTCTGTCCCCATGAAACACTCCCAGGACAGGTACAGCAAGGGGTTAGATACAGAGTAAATGTCCCTCCACACTGACCCCATCAAACACTCCCAGGACAGGTACAGCACAGGGTTAGATACAGAGTAAAGCTCCCTCTACACGGACCCCATCAAACACTCCCAGGACAGGTACAGCACGGGGTTAGATACAGAGTAAAACTCCCTCTACACTGTCCCCATCAAACTCTCCCAGGACAGTTGCAGCACAGGGTTAGATACAGAATAAAGCTCCCTCTACACTGTCCCCATCAAACACTCCCAGGACAGGTACAGCACGGGGTTGGATACAGAACAAAGCTCCCTCTACACGGTCCTCATCAGACAATCCCAGGACCGGTACAACACAGGGTTAGATACAGAGTAAAGCTCCCCCTAAACTATCCCCATCAAACACTCCCAGGACAGGTACAGCATGGGGTTAGATACAGAGTAAAGCTCCCTCTACGCTATCCCCATCAAACACTCCCAGGACAGGTACAGCACAGGGTTAGATACAGAGTAAAGCTCCCTCTACACTATCCCCATCAAACACTCCCTGGACAGGTACAGCACGGCGTTAGATACAGAGTAAAGTTCCCGCTACACTGTCCCCATCAAACACTCACAGGACTGGTACAGCACGGGGTTAGATACAGAGTATACAGAGTAAAGCTCCCTCTACACTGTTCCCTCACTCCCAGGACAGGTATAGCACGGGGTTAGATACAGAGTAAAGCTCCCACCACACTGTCCCCATCAAACACTCCCAGGACAGGTACAGCACAGGGTTAGATAGAGAGTAAACCTCCCTCTACACTGTCCCCATCAAACACTCGCAGACAGGTACAGCACAGGGTTAGATACAGAGCAAAGCTCCCTCTATACTGTCCCCATCAAACAGTCCCAGGACAGGTACAGCACGGGGTTAGATACAGAATATAGCTCCCTCTACACTGTCCCCATCAAACACTCCCAGGACAGCACAGGGTTAGATACTGAGTAAAGCTCCCCCTAAACTATCCCCATCAAACACTCCCAGGACAGGTACAGCACGGGCTTAGATACAGAGTAAAGCTCCCTCTACACTGTCCCCAGCAAACACTCCCAGGACAGGTACAGCACGGGGTTAGATACAGAGTAAAGCTCCATCTACACTGTCCCCATCAAACAACCCCAGGACAGGTACAGCACGGGGTTAGATACAGAGTAAAGCTCCCTCTACACTGTCCCCATCAAACAACCCCAGGACAGGTACAGCACGGGGTTAGATACAGAGTAAAGCTCCCTCTACACTGAACCCATCAAACACTCCCAGGACAGGTACAGCACGGGGTTAGATACAGAGTAAAGCTCCCTCTACACTGTCCTCATCAAACACACCCAGGACACGTATAGCACAGGGTTAGATACAGAGTAAAGCTCCCTCTACACTGTCATCATCAAACACACCCAGGACAGTTACAGCACGGGGTTAGATACAGCGTAAAGCTCCCCCTCACTGTCCCCATCAAACACCCCCAGGACAGGTACAGCATGGGGTTAGATACAGAGTAAAGCTCCCTCTACACTGTCCCCATCAAACACTTCCAGGACCGGTACAACACAGGGTTAGATACAGAGTAAAGCTCCCCCTAAACTATCCCCATCAAACACTCCCAGGACAGGTACAGCACGGGGTTAGATACAGAGGAAAGCTCCCTCTACACTGTCCCCATCAAACACTCCCAGGACACGTACAGCACGGGGTTAGATACAGAGTAAAGTTCACTCTGCACGGTCCCCATCAAACACTCCCAGGACAGGTACAGCACGGGGTTAGATACAGAGTAAAGCTCCATCTACACTGTCCCCATCAAACACTGCCAGGATAGGTACAGCACGGGCTTAGATACAGAGTAAAGCTCCCCTACACTGTCCCCATCAAACACTCCCAGGACAGGTACAGCACGGGGTTAGATACAGAACAAAGCTACCTCTACACGGTCCTCATCAGACAATCCCAGGACAGGTACAGCACAGGGTTAGATACAGAGTAAAGCTCCCTCTACACTGTCTACATCAAACACTCCCAGGACAGGTACAGCATGGGGTTAGATACAGAGTAAAGCTCCCTCTACACTATCCCCAACAAACACTCCCAGGACAGGTACAGCACAGGGTTAGATACAGAGTAAAGCTCCTTCTACACTATCCCCATCAAACACTCCCTGGACAGGTACAGCACGGGGTTAGATACAGAGTAAAGTTCCCTCTACACTGTCCCCATCAAACACTCCCAGGACTGGTACAGCACGGGGTTAGATACAGAGTATACAGAGTAAAGCTCCCTCTACACTGTTCTCTCACTCCCAGGACAGGTACAGCACGGGGTTAGATAAAGAGTAAAGCTCCCTCTACACTGTCCCCATCAAACACTCCCAGGACAGGTACAGCACAGGGTTAGATACAGAGTAAACCTCCCTCTACACTGTCCCCATCAAACACTCGCAGACAGGTACAGCACGGGGTTAGATACAGAGCAAAGCTCCCTCTATACTGTCCCCATCAAACAGTCCCAGGACAGGTACAGCACGGGGTTAGATACAGAGTAAAGCTCCCTCTACACTGTCCCCATCAAACACTCCCAGGACCGGTACAGCACAGGGTTAGATACAGAGTAAAGCTCCCCCTAAACTATCCCCATCAAACACTCCCAGGACAGGTACAGCACGGGATGAGATACAGAGGAAAGCTCCCTCTACACTGTCTCCATCAAACACTCCCAGGACACGTACAGCACGGGGTTAGATACAGAGTAAAGCTCCCTCTACACGGTCCCCATCAAACAAACCCAGGACAGGTACAGCACGGGCTTAGATACAGAGTAAAGCTCCCTCCACACTGACCCCATCAAACATTCCCAGGACAGGTACAGCACGGGGTTAGATACAGAGTAAAGCTCCCTCTACACGGACCCCATCAAACACTCCCAGGACAGGTACAGCACGGGGTTAGATACAGAGTAAAACTCCCTCTACACTGTCCCCATCAAACTCTCCCAGGACAGTTGCAGCACAGGGTTAGATACAGAATAAAGCTCCCTCTACACTGTCCCCATCAAATACTCCCAGGACAGGTACAGCATGGCGTTAGATACAGAGTAATGCTCCTCTACACTATCCCCATCAAACACTCCCAGGACCGGTACAGCACACAGTTAGATACAGAGTAAACCTCCCTCTACACTTTCCCCATCAAACACTCCCAGGACAGGTACAGCACAGGGTTAGATACAGAATAAAGCTCCCTCTACACGGTCCTCATCAGACAATCCCAGAACAGGTACAGCACGGGGTTAGATACATAATAAAGCTCCCTCTACACTGTCCCCATCAAACACTCCCAGGACAGGTACAGCATGGGGTTAGATACAGAGTAAAGCTCCCTCTACACTATCCCCATCAAACACTCCCAGGACAGGTACAGCACGGGGTTAGATACAGAGTAAAGTTCCCTCTACACTGTCCCCATCAAACACTCCCAGGACAGGTACAGCACGGGGTTAGGTACAAAGTAAAGTTCCCTCTACACTGTCCCCATCAAACACTCCCAGGACAGGTACAGCACGGGGTTAGATACAGAGTATACAGAGTAAAGCTCCCTCTACACTGTTCCCTCACTCCCAGGACAGGTACAGCACGGGTTAGATACAGAGTAAAGCTCCCTCTACACTGTCCCCATCAAACACTCCCAGGACAGGTACAGCACAGGGTTAGATACAGAGTAAAGCTCCCTCTACACTGTCCCCATCAAACACTCCCAGGACAGGTACAGCACGGGGTTAGATACAGAGTAAAGCTCCCTCTACACTTTGCCCATCAAACACTCCCAGGACAGGTACAGCACGGGGTTAGGTACAGAGTAAAGCTTCCTCCGCACTGTCCCCATCAAACATTCGCAGGATAGGTACAGCACGGGGTTAGATACAGAGTAAAGCTCCCTCTACACCTTCCCCATCAAGCCCACGCATAACCTCACAATGCTCCACTTCTCCAGCTTCCACCCTCAACACATTAAAGAACCCCTGTGGACGAGCCCTCCGTATACACAGGATCTGTTCAGACGAGGAGGAGCGTAGAAAGCAGGAAAGGTAGCAGTGAGGTCGCCGGCACTTTCTGCGCCGTGCGTTTTAGGAAAACACGAAGGGTCGGATCCCGCAACGTAACGCCTGTGAGGCGCGCGCCGTGCCAGCAACTGCCTCCCCCGAAGAGCATGGTGCCATTCTTAAAATCCATCCCCGCGCACAAGTGTTCACCAGGAACCCCCTCTCCCCCACACCCTCCCCCCAACCCTTCCCCCCCCCCCCCACCCGAAAACCTCCCAGTCACTCCGGCATGGCCCCCGGCACTGCCCCATGGAACTGCCAGGGAAGTGACCCCCCTGAGCGGAACACTCACCTGACCTCCTCCGAGAGGTCACGGGCTAAATCTGTCCCGAGCAGGGGCGACAAAAGTTCAACAATAATGTGACAACTTTTGAATTCCCTGCTGCAAGAATAAATCCCGTTGCTTTGTTCGCATTTTAAATACAGAAAACAAAAGAAGACATTTAAAAGCTGGTTAAACTGATGGCTCTTACATTTGCCAGCTCTCCCATTCTTGTCCTGCTCTGTGCTATTTGCTTGCTTGGTGTTCTCTGTGTCGATGCCGTTGTTGTAAAGGTTCTTGGGCGCCATGTCAATGGCGTGGGAATTGATGATGACTTTATCTTCGTTGTTCAGAGTGCCCTTCTCTTGGAGCTCCACTTCCTGCTCTTTGTTCAGGTGATTGTGATCCTCGGTGCTGGCCTCTACTTTGTGGAGTTGGTCCAGCACGGCCTGTGCGATGGGGACCATCATGGCGGTTGTGGCAGTGTTACTGATCCACATGGAGAGGAAGGCTGTCACGCCCATGAACCCCAACATTAACCTGGGAAGACAGAACCAATCATGACACACATCGGCTCCAAGTCAAGGCTGCACCTCAATTTTAAAATTCCTCCGCATGATCCTGCCCCCCCTCCCAAACTCTCTAATCTTCTCCAACGCCCATAACCCTGCAATATCGGCGCTCCTCCAATTCCGGCCTCTTGGACATTCCTGGCTTCCTTTTCTCCTTTGCTGGTGATTGGCTGCGTGCCTCCCAAGCTCTGGAATGTCCTCGCTACACCTCTCTGTCTCCCCTCTACTGAGGTGCTTCAGAAAACCAGCCCATTTGTCGAAGTCTGTTGGCCACCTGTCCAAATGTCTCCTTCTTTGGCTCAATGTTAAATATCTACCTTGGGTTTGTTCCATCACATCCCAAACCAGCTCTTCACTAACTCCAAACATGAAGACTTCACACTGACATCTGGCTGTTAATCATTATGGAAGAGGAAATAAAGACATGTCATTTCTATCGCAGGTTTCGTGACCAACCAGTATCCCAATGCCCTTCCCAGTCAATGAGGAATTATTGAAGTGTGATCTCTGTCATGTGGGAAATGTGGCAATCAATTTGTGCGCAGACAGATCCCTCAAACAACAATGCAACAATGACCAAATATGCTTGATTTGTTCGGGGGGGAGGGGGTAAATATAATAATAATAATCTTTATTGTCACAAGTAGGCTTATATTAACACTTCAATGAAGTTACTGTGAAGAGCCCCTAGTCGCCACATTCCGGTGCCTGTTCGGGGAGGCTGGTACGGGAATGTCCAATTCAGCGAACAGCACGTCTTTCTGGACTTGTGGGAGGAAACCGGAGCACCCGGAGGAAACCCACGCAGACACGGGGAGAACTCCGCACAGACAGTGACCCAAGTGGGAATCGAACCTGGGACCCTGGCGCTGTGAAGCAACTGTGCTGACCACTGTGCTACCGTGACACCCATAGGACACTGGTGAGACTCACCCCCACTCTTCTTCAAAATCCACCTGAAATGGCAGGTGTGATCTCGGTTTAACATCTCTTGCAAAGAAAACAGCAGCACTGACAATGCAGCCTTCCTACAGCACTGCAGGGGCGTGGGACTTGAACCCATGACCTTTTGGCTTTGGCGAGAGTGCGGCCCAGTGAGGCGCGGCTGACACAGTTTTGGGTGTGAGATGACGCTACATAAATGCTCGTCCTCAAGGCGGCACAGTGCTTAGCACTGCTGCCTCACGGCGCTGAGGACCCGGATTTAACCCTGGGTCGCTGTCCGTGTGGAGTTTGCACATTCTCCCCGTGTCTGCGTGGGTCTCACCCCCACAACCCAAAGATGTGCAGGCTAGGTGGATTGGCCACGCCAAATTGCCCCTTAATTGGAAAGAAAATGAATTGGATAGTTTTTAAAAGAAGCCCATCCTTGCTCACTTTGCAAGATGGAAAGGCTGAACCAGCAGGGGCTCTATTCCCCAGGAGAAGGGTGAGGAGGTGACCTGAGCAATGCCACCTGTTCCCCTCCCAACTCACCACCCTGAAACATATTGGCCGGTCCTTCACCGTCGCCGGGCCAAAATCCTGCACCTCCCTCCCTAACAGCACAGTGGGTGTACCTACACCACATGGACGGCAGCGGTTCAAGAAGGCAGCTCACCATCACCGTCTCAGGGGCAATTAGGGTTGGGCAATAAATGCTGGTCTGGCCAGCCACGCCCACATCCCATGACAGCGACCAATCATTCACGGAGCCTTACAGAGCTGGTTTGACTCCAACAATGAGCAGCACCCTCAAAGCGATACGTTTGTGAAGATTCCAGTGTTCCACTGCTACTGCCACCATCAACCCCCCAACAAGCAGCATGTTGGTGTCTTTCAGGTACTGCATACACACCTGGAATAAAACACACACAGCAATGGGATAGGATCGGCTCGGGTTGTTTTCGCTGGAGCAGAGAAGACTGAGGGGCGACCCGATCGAGGTGGACAAGATTCTGAGGGGCGTGGACAGGGTGGAGAGGGAGCAGCTGTTCCCCTTAGTTGAAGGGTCAGTCACGAGGGGGACACAAGATCAAGGTGAGGGGTAGGAGGTTTATGGGGGATGTGAGGAAAAACCTTTTTACCCAGAGGGTGGTGAGGGTCTGGAACGCGTGGCCTGGGAGGGTGGGAGGGTCTGGAACGCACGGCCTGGGAGGGTGGTGAGGGTCTGGAACGCACGGCCTGGGAGGGTGGTGAGGGTCTGGAACGCACGGCCTGGGAGGGTGGTGAGGGTCTGGAACGCACGGCCTGGGAGGGTGGTGAGGGTCTGGAACGCACGGCCTGGGAGGGTGGTGAGGGTCTGGAGCGCGCTGCCTGGGAGGGTGGGAGTGCCGGGTTGCCTCACATCCTTTAAAAAGTACCTGGATGAGCACTTGGCGCATCTTAACGTTCAAGGCTATGGACCAAGTGCTGGCCAGTGGGATTAGGATTGGCAGCTCAGGTGTCCTTCATGTCCAGGTGCAGACACAATGGGCCGAAGGGCCTCTTTTGCACTGTGTGATTGTGTAAATGCAGCATCACAGTGCTGCAGTATAATGGTGAGTTTGTGTGCTGGGAGACTGCATGTTTTTTCAAAAAATATTTTTAATGAAGTATTTGCAAAATTTTTAGAATAGTAACAAACAAAATAATAACAACATAAACATCAACATGGTAAACGAGACATTTCCCACCCAACCCTTGCTGTCAATCCCTTAACCATATTGCACCTACCTGCCCCCCCCTTCAGAATGCTGCTGCTGCTGACATATTAATGTTCCCCGAGAAAGTCGACGAACGGCTGCCCCCTCCGAGAGAACCCCAGCATTGACCCCCTCAAGGCAAACTTTATTTTCTCCAGCTTGAGAAACCCAGCCATATCTCTGACCCAAGTCTCCACACTCGGGGGTTTTGAGTCCATCCACATTAAAAGGATCTGTCTCCGGGCTACCAGGTCGGCCTCTTTCACTCCCTGAACTCCCGGGTCTTCTGATACTCCAAAGATCGCCATCTCTGGACTTGGCACCACCCGCATACCTAGCACCTTGGACATCGCCTTGGCAAACCCCTGCCAGAATCCTCCAAGCTTCGGGCATGTCCAAAACATGTGGACATGGTTTGCTGGGCTTGCCGCACACCTCGCACATCTGTCTTCTACCCCGAAAAACTTGCTCATCCTCGCCGCCGTCATGTGTGCCCGGTGTACCACCTTAAACTGGATTAGACTGAGCCTGGCACATGATGAGGAGGAATTAACCCTGCTTAGGGCTTCCGCCCACAGACCCGCCTCCAACTCCCCACCTAGCTCCTCCTCCCACTTGCCCTTCAGTTCCTCCACCGGGGTCTCCTCCGCCTCCAACAACTCCTGATAGATATCCAACACTTTCCCCTCCCCCACCCAGGTACCGGACACTACTCTGTCCTGTATCCCCCGGAGCGGGATCAGCGGGAAAGCCAACACCTGTTTCCTCAGAAAGTCCCGGACTTGTAAATATCTGAAACCATTCCCCGGCGGCAGCTTGAACTTGTCCTCCAGCGCCTTCAGACTGGGAAAACTCCCGTCTATGAATAGATCTCCCATCCTCCTAATTCCTGCTCTCTGCCAACTTCGGAACCCGCCATCTATCCTGCCCGGCGCGAACCTGTGGTTGTTGCAAATCGCTGTCCAGACCTCCACCTTCTTATACCTCCTCCATTGTCCCCCGATCCTCAATGCTGCCACCACCACCGGGCTAGTGGAGTACCGGGCCGGCAAGAACGGCAAGGTGCCGTTACCAGTGCTCCCAAACTGGTGCCTTTTTTTTTTAAAATATGTTTATTCAAAGTTTTTCCAACAAAAAATTTCAACCAGTTAAACCGCCGCCACCCCCCCCCCCCCCCCCCCCACGCCCCCCTCTGAAACAGAAAAGAAAAAGACAAAAGAGCAGAACAAAACATAAACCTGTCAAGCTAACATAGTACAGAACTTATACAATGGGTTTCTCCCGCACATATTAACCCTCTCATATGTTTGTACAAATATTACCGGGAAAACTCCCCTCCCCCACCCACCCAAATATCCCCCCCGAAAGAAATACCCCCCTCCTCTCCCCTCCCCTCCCTCCCTGGGTTGCTGCTGCTGCTGACCGAGCTCCTTCTAGCGCTCCGTGAGATAGTCGATGAATGGTTGCCACCGCCTGTAGAACCCCTGCGCAGACCCTCTCAAGGCAAACTTTATCCTCTCCAACTTGATAAACCCAGCCATGTCATTTATCCAGGCCTCCAGGCTGGGGGGCTTCGCCTCCTTCCATAATAGCAAGATCCTCCGCCGGGCTACCAGGGACGCAAAGGCCAGGATACCGGCCTCTTTCGCCTCCTGCACTCCCGGCTCATCCGCCACCCCAAATAATGCCAGCCCCCAACTTGGCTTGACCTGGACTTTCACCACCTTGGACATAGTCCTCGCAAAACCCCTCCAGAACCCATCCAGTGCCGGGCACGACCAAAACATGTGGATGTGATTCGCCAGGCTTTCCGAGCACCTCCCACATCTGTCCTCCACCCCAAAGAACCTACTCGGCCTCGCCCCCGTCATATGCGCTCTGTGAATGACCTTAAACTGTATCAGGCTGAGCCTGGCACACGAGGAATTAACCCTATTCAGGGCATCAGCCCACAGACCCTCTTCAATCTCCTCCCCCAACTCCTCCTCCCACTTGCCCTTCAGCTCCTCTACCAAAGCCTCCCCCTCTTCTTTCATCTCCTGGTATATCGCCAAAACCTTGCCCTCTCCGACCCATACGCCCGAAATCACCCTGTCCTGAATCCCCTGTGCCGGGAGCAACGGGAATTCCCTCACCTGCCGCCTCACAAACGCCCTCGCCTGCATGTACCTGAACTCATTTCCCGGGGGTAGCCTGAACTTCTCCTCCAGCGCCCCTAGACTCGCTAACGTCCCATCTATAAACAGGTCCCCCATCCTTCTGATCCCTGCCCGATGGCAGCTCCGAAACCCCCCGTCCATCCTCCCTGGGACGAACCAATGGTTATCTCTGATCGGGGACCACACCGAGGCTCCCATCTCACCCCTGTGTCGTCTCCACCCAGATCTCCCCCAGATCTTTAGCGTTTCCGCCACTACCGGACTCGTGTTGTACCTTGTCGGCGAGAGCGGCAGCGGTACCGTCACCAGCGCCCTCAGGCTCGTTCCTTTGCATGACACCGCCTCCATCCGCTCCCATGCCGACCCCTCCCCCATTACCCACTTCCTAATCATCGCTATATTCGCCGCCCAGTAGTAGTTGCAGAAGTTCGGCAGCGCCAACCCACCCTCCCCCCAACTGCGCTCCAACAACATTTTCTTCACCCGCGGGGCTTTATGCGCCCATCCAAAGCCCGAAATCATCTTGTTTACCCGCTTGAAAAAGGCCTTAGGGATGAAGATGGGGAGGCACTGGAAGACAAACAAAAACCTGGGGAGCACCGTCATTTTCACGGTCTGTACCCTCCCCGCCAGCGATAGCGGGAGCATATCCCATCTTTCAAAGTCCGCCTCCATTTGCTCCACATGCCAGGTTAGGTTGAGCCTGTGCAATGCCTCCCATTTCCGAGCCACCTATATTCCCAGGTAGCGAAAGCTCCTCTCTACCATCCTGAGTGGCAGCTCCTTCAGTCTCCTCTCCTGCCCCCTTGCCTGGATCACGAACAATTCACTTTTTCCCACGTTCAATTTGTACCCCGAGAACCTGCCAAATTCCCCCACGATCTGCATAACCTCCCCCATCCCCTCCACCGGGTCCGAGATGTACAAGAGCAGATCGTCCGTGTACAGCGAAACCCGGTGTCCCCCCCCCCCCCCCCCCCCCCCCCTCCCCCCCCCGAACCAGCCCCGGCCACTTCCTTGGTGCTCTGAGCGCCATGGCCAACGGCTCTATAGCCAGAGCGAACAGTAACGGGAGAGGGGGCACCCCTGCCTCGTCCCTCGGTGTAGCTTAAAGTACCCCGGCCTCAGCCGGTTTGTGCACACACTCGCTACCGGCGCCGTGTAGAGCAATTGCACCCAGTCGATGAAGCCTTCCCCAAACCCAAACCTTCCCAGCGTCTCCCAAAGATACTTCCACTCCACCCGATCAAAAGCCTTCTCCGCGTCCATCGCAACCACCACCTCTGCCTCTTCTTCTGAGGGCATCATAATTACATTCAAAAGCCTCCGAACGTTAGCATTGAGCTGTCTACCCGTAACAAATCCGGTGTGGTCCCCCCCTATCACCTCCGGGACACAGTCTTCTATCTTAGTGGCCAAAATCTTAGCCAGCAGTTTGGCATCTACGTTCAAAAGCGAGATCAGCCTATATGACCCACATTGCTCCGGGTCCTTCTCTCGTTTAGGGATGAGGGAAATCGAGGCTTGCGACATCGTTGGGGGGAGGATTCCCCTCTCTTTACCCTCAATAAAGATCCTCATCAGCAGTGGGCACAACACCTCTGAGAACGTCTTATAGAATTCTACCGGGTAACCGTCCGGCCCCGGAGCCTTGCCCGACTGCATGCCCTCCAGTCCTTTAACAATTTTGTCTGCCTCATTCGGGGCTCCCAGCCCCTCCACCAGGTCCTCCTCCACCCTCGGTAACCTCAACTGATCTAGGAATCGCCTCATCCCTTCTCTACCAGGCGGGGGTTCCGACTCATATAATTTACTATAACATTTTTAAAAAACATTGTTCACCCCCCCGGGTCCAATGCCATATTGCCCTCTCTATTTCTTACTCTCCCAATCTCCCTGGCCGCTTGTTTTTTCCTAAGCTGGTGCGCCAACATCCTGCTCGCCTTTTCCCATATTCGTAGACCACCCCCCTTGCCCTCCTCAACTGCTCCACCGCCCTCCCCGTGGCCAACAGCTCAAACTCTGTGTGTAGTTTCCGACGCTCCCTCAGGAGCATTGCATCCGGGGCCTCCGCATATCTCTTATCCACTCGAAGTATCTCTTCCACTAGTCTCTCCCTCTCTGCTCGTTCCACCTTTTCTCTATGGGACCGAATCAAAATTAGTTCCCCTCTGACAACTGCTTTCAGAGCCTCCCAAACTACCGCTGCTGAAACCTCACCCGTATCATTTGTATCCAGGTAATTCTGGATGGACTTATTGGGCGAAATTCTCCCCCAACGGCGGGATGTCCGCCGACTGGCGCCAAAGCCGGCGCCAATCAGACGGGCATCGCGCCGGCCCAAAGGTGCGGAAGGCTCCGCATCTTTGGCGGCCTAGCCCCAACATTGAGGGGCTAGGCCGACGCCGGAGGGATTTCCGCCCCGCCAGCTGGCGGAAATGGCGTTTGTTGCCCCGCCAGCTGGCGCGGAAATGCGGCGCATGCGCGGGAGCGTCAGCGGCCGCTGTCAGTTTCCCGCGCATGCGCAGTGGGGAGAGTCTCTTCCGCCTCCGCCATGATGGGGACCGTAGCGGAGGCGGAAGGGAAAGAGTGCCCCCACGGCACAGGCCCGCCCGCGGATCGGTGGGCCCCGATCGCGGGCCAGGCCACCGTCGGGGCACCCCCCAGGGTCAGATCGCCCCATGCCCCCCCCCAGGACCCCGGAGCCCGCCCACGCCGCCTGGTCCCGCCGGTAAATACCAGGTTTGATTTACGTCGGCGGGACAGGCAATTCCTGGGCGGGACTTCGGCCTCATAAATCTCACATCGTCCCAGTTCGGAGTGCATATGTTTACCAGCACCACCCACACACCCTCCAGCTTCCCACTCACTATAATATATCTACCTCTTTGTCTGCCACAATTCTTCCAGCCTCAAACGCCACTCGCTTACTGATCAATATTGCTACCCCCCTGGTGGGAGACTGCATGTTTGTACGTGTGTGTGTTTGTATGTGTGTGTTTGTACATGTGTATGTGATTGTAAATTATATGCATCTGTTTGTACATCCATGTGCCAACTGTGTGTGTTCGGACACATGTGTGTGTGCATGCATTTGTAGATGTATGTTTTGTATATGTGTGTTTGCGCATCTGTACATGTGTATGTATTTGTACATGTGTGTGTTTGTACATATATGTGTTTGTGCATGTGTGTTCTGTACATGTATTTGCACATGCATATGTGTGCATACATGTGTTTGTACATGTCTGAGTTCATGTGTTTGTACACATGTGTGTTTGTACATGTGTATGTCCTGTACATGTGTTTGTATACATGTGTGTGTTTGTATTGGTGTATGTTTGTACATGTATGTTAAAAAAACAAAGGTAGTTTTAAGGGATTTATATTTGTATTGGAAAACATTAGAAGTAAGCCTGTTCAATTTAATGTTTCTGAGCCTGGAAGTGTAAAACCTATAGTTAGATTCATGCTGGACAAAGGTGTTTATATGTGTGGGATTTGGTTAAGTTCCAACTGTATTTCTATTATGCTCAGAGAAGAATGAAGAATAAATAAAACATATAAGCATGTGGGTGTTGTTTAGCAATTGGGGCTTTGTAAGGTTGAGAAACTTTTAAGTTTTAGTTTTAGCTGAATGTGTGGGCAGTTGGAGACAAGATACTGGGGGGTGGACAGGACAAGGGAGATGCAACAGTGCAAGTTTCCTCAGGAACAAGATACATTCCAGATAACCATGGAATTTGGACAGAAAAAGCATTTCAGAGACATGAAGCTAAGAGAACAGAGACTAAGGTATTGTTCAGAAGAGTTCAAGGAAGAGTAAACAAAGTGTCCTGAATTAAAGAGACAGTTGAAGTAACTAAATTTAAAATGGGACAGCAGACTTCAGAGGTGAATGAAACATAATGATGTCATTTTAATACAGTCTGGGAATTGAGAGTTAAAGCAATTGTAAGCAGATCACACGTCAGTCAAGACAAGGCAATCCTAAAGTGGTTGGTGTGAAATCCTGGACTGAATTTGCTGTTAAAGGTGGAGTGGAAGCTTTGTTTAAAAGTATCATTTGGAAAACCTGGGGCGCGATTGTCCGACCTCCCGCCGGGTCGGAGAATCGCCAGGGGCTGGCGTGAATCACGGCCCCGCCGTGTCCTAAATTCTCCAGTACCAAAGAATCGGCGGGGGCGGGAATCGCGCCGCGCCAGTCGGCGGGCTCCCCCGCCGATTCTCCGGCCCACGATGGGCCGAAGTCCCGCCGCTGTCAACCCTCGCCAGCCGGCGTGGATTGAACCACCTACCGTACCGGCGGGAGCAGGCGGCGCGGGCGGGCTCCGGGGTCCTGGGAGGGGGCGCGGGACGATCTGGCCCCGGGAGGGTGCCCCCACGGTGGCCTGGCCCGCAATCGTGGCCCACCGATCGGCGGGCGGGCCTGTGCCGTGGTGGCACTCTTTTTCTTCCGCCTTCGCCATGGTCTCCACTGTGGCGGAGGCGGGAGACCCCCTCCACTGCGCATGCGCGGCGATGCCGTGAGTGTCCGCTGACGCTCCCCGCGCATGCGTCGCCCGGCGAAGTCCTTTCGGCCCCAGCTGGCGGGGTGGAAACCAGTCCGGCGCGGGCCTAGCCTCTCAAGGTGAGGACTTGGCCCCTAAAGGTGCGGAGAAATCCATACCTTTGGGGCGGCCCGACGCCGGACTGGTTCCCGCCACTCCATCCCGCCGGGACCCCCCGCCCCGCCGGGTGGGGAGAATCCCGGCCAGGGTCTGGATTCTGGAATGCAAGCCACTAAATCAAATAAGATTTTAAAGCATGTTTTTGGGAGTGGAGTTTGGAAATTTTCATGTGACATTCTTCTGGGGGAATTCTGAAGAGTCATCAACAAATATTCACCTGGGGTTCAGAGAGGGGTGCATGTATTTTCCCAAAGTCATTGTTGTGTTCTGCTTCTTCGTGTAGCATAAGCTGCCTCCTTGATGTATGCTTTGCAAAGGAAGGTCCAGACTTTGCAATGGGTTCAATATGTCTATTGAACTATTAACACAGTTCTTAAATGAGTTCGACTCTCCTGCTAATCTAACTGCAGTAACTCAGTCTAATTAACCAGTCTGCTCTAAGCCACATGCTGGGTGTGATGCTTCTGATCAACCCTGATGTACTCTCTAGATGTCTGTCTGTGGAAAGAGGCAGAGAATGTGTGCCCTGTCCTTTTATATGGGTTGTGAAGTGCCCCCTTGTGGTAATGCCGCCTCTGGGTGCCTTGACTGCTCATTGGTCGTGTCCTATTCTAGGGACGAAATTCTCCGGTATCGGCGCGATGTCCGCCGACTGGCGCCCAAAACGGCGCAAATCAGTTGGGCATCGCGCCGCCCCAAAGGTGCGGAATGCTCCGCATCTTTGGGGGCCGAGCCCCAACCTTAAGGGGCTAGGTCGGCGCCGGACGAATTTCCGCCCCGCCAGCTGGCGGAAAAGGCCTTTGGTGCCCCGCCAGCTGGCGCGGAAATGACATCTCCGGGCGGCGCATGCGCGGGAGCGTTAGCGGCCGCTGACGGCATTCCCGCGCATGCGCTGTGGAGGGAGTCTCTTCTGCCTCCGCCATGGTGGAGACCGTGGCGAAGGTGGAAGGAAAAGAGTGCCCCCAAGGCACAGGCCCGCCCGCGGATTGGTGGGCCCTGATCGCGGGCCAGGACACCGTGGGGGCACCCTCCCGGGCCAGATCGACCCGCGCCCCCCCCCCCAGGACCCCGGAGCCCGCCCGCGCCGCCTTGTCCCGCCGGTAAGGTAGGTGATTTAATCTTCGCCAGCGGGACAGGCATTTTAGCGGCGGGACATCGGCCCATCCGGGCCGGAGAATCGCGGGGGGGGGGGCCCCGCCAACCGGCGCGGCGCGATTCCCACCCCCGCCGAATAACCGGTGGTGGAGAATTCGGCAACCGGCGGGGTCGGGATTCACGCCAGCCCCCGGCGCTTCACCGGCGGGGGGTCAGAGAATCTCGCCCATAATTAGACACGAGAGCCGGTGTTACAGTCCTCGGCAAACGGAACCGTGGCTGAAAGACCACCTGGCTACGAACGGCAGACACAACACTCTCGAGTAATCAAACTTCTGATCATAGAAATAAATATTGACCAGCAGGTGGAGAGCGATTTACCCAGATCCTCCATTAGTATTGCAGAATCTCCGACAAAGAGCAGAGAACTGAGGCTTTACGTTAGAGTCTCATGTGAAATACAGGCCTACCCACAATGCTCCCCCAGTACTGACCCTCTGACAGTGCAGCACTCCCTCAGCACTGACCCTCTGACAGTGCAGCACTCCCTGAGTACTGACCCTCTGACAGTGCAGCACTTTCTCAGTACTGACCCTCTGACAGTGCGGCACTCCCTCAGTACTGACCCTCTGACAGTGCGGCACTCCCTCAGTACTGACCCTCTGACAGTGCGGCACTCCCTCAGTACTGAATCTCTGACAGTGCAGCATTCCCTTAGCACTGACCCTCTGACAGTGCAGCACTCCCTCAGTACTGACCCTGTGACAGTGCAGCACTCCCTCAGTACTGACCCTCTGACAGTGCAGCACTCCCTCAGTACTGACCCTCTGACAGTGCAGCATTCCCTCAGCACTGACCCTCTGACAGTGCAGCACTCCCTCAGTACTGACCCTCTGACAGTGCGGCACTCCCTGAGTACTGACCCTCTGACAGTGCAGCACTCCCTGAGTACTGATCCTCTGACAGTGCAGCACTCCCTCAGTACTGACCCTCTGACAGTGCGGCACTCCCTCAGTACTGACCCTCTGACAGTGCAGCATTCCCTCAGCACTGACCCTCTGACAGTGCGGCACTCCCTCAGTACTGACCCTGTGGCAGTGCAGCATTCCCTCAGTACTGACCCTCTGACAGTGCAGCACTCCCTCAGTACTGACCCTCTGACAGTGCATCACTCCCTCAGTACTGACCCTCTGACAGTGCAGCATTCCCCCAGTACTGACCTTCTGACAGTGCAGCACTCCCTCAGCACTGACCCTCTGACAGTGCAGCACTCCCTCAGCACTGACCCTCTGACAGTGCAGCATTCCCACAGCACTGACCCTCTGACACTGCAGCATTCCCCCAGTACTGACCCTCTGACAGTGCAGCGCTCCCTCAGTACTGACCCTCTGACAGTGCAGCACTCCCCCAGTACTGACCCTCTGACAGCGCAGCGCTCCCTCAGTACTGACCCTGTGACAGTGCAGCACTCCCTCAGTACTGACCCTCTGACAGCGCAGCACTCCCTCAGTACTGACCCTCTGACAGTGCAGCACTCCCTCAGTACTGACCCTCTGACAGTGCAGCATTCCCCCAGTACTGACCCTCTGACAGTGCAGCACTCCCTCAGTACTGACCCTCTGACAGTCCAGCACTCCCTCAGTACTGACCCTCTGACAGTGCAGCACTCCCTCAGTACTGACCCTCTGACAGTCCAGCTCTCCCTCAGTACTGACCCTCTGACAGTGCAGCACTCCCTCAGTACTGACCCTCTGACAGTGCAGCATTCCCCCAGTACTGACCCTCTGACAGTGCAGCACTCCCTCAGTACTGACCCTCTGACAGTGCAGCACTCCCTCAGTACTGACCCTCTGACAGTGCAGCACTCCCTCAGTACTGACCCTCTGACAGTGCAGCACTCCCTCAGTACTGACCCTCTGACAGTGCAGCACTCCCTCAGTACTGACCCTCTGACAGTGCCGCACTCTCTCAGCACTGACCCTCTGACAGTGCAGCACTCCCTCAGTACTGACCCTCTGACAGTGCCGCACTCCCTCAGCACTGACCCTCTGACAGTACAGCACACCCTCAGTACTGACCCTCTGACAGTGCGGCACTCCCTCAGTACTGACCCTCTGACAGTGCAGCACTCCCTCAGTACTGACCCTCTGACAGTGCGGCACTCCCTCAGTACTGACCCTCTGACAGTGCAGCACTCCCTCAGCACTGACCCTCTGACAGTACAGCACTCCCTCAGTACTGACCCTCTGACAGTGCGGCACTCCCTCAGTACTGACCCTCTGACAGTGCGGCGCTCCCTCAGCACTGACCCTCTGACAGTGCGGCACTCCCTCAGTCCTGACCCTCTGACAGTGCAGCATTCCCTCAGTACTGACCCTCTGACAGTGTGGCACTCCCTCAGCACTGACCCTCTGACAGTGCGGCACTCCCTCAGTACTGACCTTCTGACAGTGGAGCACTCCCTCAGTACTGACCCTCTGACAGTGCAGCACTCCCTCAGTACTGACCCACAGTGCTCCCTCAGCACTGACCCACTGACAGTGCGGCACTCCCTCAGTACTGACCCTCTGACAATGCAGCGCTCCCTCAGTACTGACCCTCTGACAGTGCAGCGTTCCCTCAGTACTGACCCTCTAACAGTGCGGCACTCCCTCAGTGCTGACCCTCTAACAGTTTGGCGCTCCCTCAGTACTGACCCTCTCACAGTGCAGCACCCATCCAGGACTGACCCTCTGACAGTGCGGCACTCCCTCAGTACTGACCCGCTGACAGTGCAGCACCCATCCAGTACTGACCGTCTGACAGTGCAGCACTCCCTCAGTACTGACCCTCTGACAGTACGGCACTCCCTCAGTACTGACCCTCTGACAGTGCTGTACTCCCTCAGTACTGACCCTCTGACAGTGCGGCACTCCCTCAGTACTGAACCTCTGACAGTGCTGTACTCCCTCAGTACTGACCCTCTGACAGTGTGGCACTCCCTCAGTACTGACCCTCTGACAGTGCAGCACTCCCTCATTACTGACCCTCTGACAGGGCAGCACTCCCTCAGTACTGACCCTCTGACAGTGCAGCACTCCCTCAATACTGACCCTCAGGCAGTGCGGCACTTCCTCAGTAATGTTCCTCTGACAGTGCAGCATTCCTTCAGTACTGACCCTGTGACAGTGTGGCACTCCCTCAGTACTGACCCTCTGACAGTGCAGCGCTCCCTCAGTACTGACCCTCTGACAGTGCAGCACTCCCTCAATACTGACCCTCTGTCAGTGCGGCACTCCCTCAGTAATGTCCCTCTGACAGTGCAGCATTCCCTCAGTACTGACCCTCTGACAGTGCAGCACTCCCTCAGTACTGACCCTCTGACAGTGCAGCATTCCCTCAGTACTGACCCTCTGACAGTGCAGCACTCCCTCAGTACTGACCCTCTGACAGTGCAGCATTCCCTCAGTACTGACTCTCTGACAGTTTGACAACAGAGGGGAAAAAATATTAAACATGAACAAGTTGGATTATTATACAATACTCCTTTGTTCCTCCCTTATTTGAGCAATTAGGATGAACAGGGATTGCATTGTAACTCTTAACCTACAATGGTCTCATTAACACAAAGTCCCTTTTAAGCACACAAGATGATATGTGGTGATATACACTACAACTAAGTAACCGCTAGAGGGAGCACTGGAGATGTCATGATATGCTAACATGCAGCTATTGAACACCTAGGGCGAGATTCTCCGACCCCCCGCCGGGTCGGAGAATCGCCGGGGGCTTGCATGAATTCCGCACCCGCCGGCTGCCGGCCCCCCCCCCCCCCCGATGTGTGCTTCAATCTGACGGCCTTCAGCCAGCGTGGTTAATTCATTGTCAAGAGACTCAGTGGGTGGTTCAGGCTGGATATCGCACACCCCACCTCAAAGGGATCGATTTCTTGCAATTAATTATTTACTCTAAAGACTTGTGACCTGCAGAACATTTTCGGAGTATGTTCAGGCAATGAACAGACTTTGGCTGATGCTCACTGCAGCTCCGTCACTATGTGGTGTGGCCTTGTCTCTGAGCTAATGGCGATGTTAAGCAAACAGATTGATAGCCTGATCACCTCTAAAGACTGGTTCAGCCTCAGAACTGAAGTCTTGCTCCGCCTTGTCAGGTTTTTCCCGCTCTGTAGACAGAGATACACATCGGCCATGGTCTGATTATCTGATGGAACAGGCCGGAGGGTCAGAGTGCCTTCCTTCAGTTCCTAATTCATTGACATCAGCAATGTCACAAGGCATGTCCTGTTTCCTTACCAAGAAAAGTTTTCCTGAGTTCTCCTCCCCCAGGAGCAAGGGTTTTTCTACTCATTCCCAGGGTGTCGGCGTCGCTCGCTAGGCCAGCATTCGTTGTCCATCCCTAATTGCCCTTGACTAGCTGGTGGTGAGCTGTCTTCTTGGACCCCTGCAGTCTCTGTGATATAGGTACACCCCACGTGCTGATAGGGAGGAAGTCCCAGATCAGTGGCGATATATTTCCATGTCAGGATGGTCAGTGGCTTGGAGTGGAACCCGCCACTAGTGCAGTTCCCCATGTGTCTGCTGCTCTTGTCCTCCGAGATCATAGTGGCTGCGGGTTTGAAGTTTCTGTTGAAGGAGTCTTGGTAAGTTGCAGTTGTGCATCTTGTAGATGGTGCACACGGCTGTCACTGTGGCGGTGGTGGAGGGAGTGAATGTTCAAACTGTTGGACGGGCTGCTTTGTCCCTGGAGGGTGTGGAGCTTCTTGAGTGTTGTTGGAGCTGCACTCACCCAGACAAGTGGAGAGTATTCCATCACATTCCTGACCTGTGCCTTGTAGGTGGTGGGCAGGCTTTGGGGAGTCAGGAGGTGAGTTACTCGCTACAAGATTCGTAACCTCTGACCTGCCCTGGTAGCCAGAGTATTAATGTGTCTCGTCCAGTTCAGTTTCTGATCAATGGTAACTCCCAGGGTGTTGATAGTGGAAGATTCAGTGATGATAATGCCATTGAATGTCAAGGGGAAATGAATAATTACTCTCTTGTAGGAGATGGCCATTGCCTGCCACTTGTGTGATGCTAATGTTACTTGCCATCCCAAGCCTGGATATTGTCCAGGTCCTGCTGCATTTGGACAGGGACTGCTTCAGTATCTGAAGCCTAGAATGATACTGAACGATACTGTGCAGTCATTTGTGAACATCCCCATTTCTGACCTAATGTTGGAAGGAAGGTCATTGATGAAGCAGCTGAAGATGGTTGGGCCGAGGACCCTACCCTGAGAAACTCCTGCAGCGATGTCCTGGGACTGAGGTGACTGACCTCCAGCCACCACAAACATTAAAGTCACATTTGAGTAGAAGAATTAGGAAATTTGCAGCCCGGCACGTCACCAATACAGATTGAACACACATCATTTCTACCAACTGGAAACAAGTAACATAGACTCACCCCTTTCCCTCTTTCATATCCCCAACACTGACCATTTAACCCCCACACTGACCATTTAACCCCAACACTGACCATTTATCCCCAACACTGACCATTTACACCCAACACTGACCATTTAACCCCAACACTGACCATTTAACCCCAACACTGACCATTTAACCCCAACACTGACCATATAACCCCAACACTGACCATTTAACCCCAACACTGACCATATAACCCCCACACTGACCATTTAACCCCCACACTGACCATTTAACCCCAACACTGACCATTTACCCTCAACACTGACCATTTACCCCCAACACTGACCATTTACCCCCAACATTGACGATTCACCCCCAACACTGACCATTTAACCCCAACACTGGCCATTAAACACCAACACTGACCATTTAACACCAACACTGACCATTTAACACCAACACTGACCATTTACCCCCAACACTGACCATTTACCCCCAACACTGACCATTTAATACCAACACTGACCATTCACCCCAACACTGACCATTTACCCCCAACACTGACCATTTACCCCCAACACTGACCATTTACCCTCAACACTGACCATTTACCCTCAACACTGACCATTTACCCCCAACATTGACCATTTACCCCCAACATTGACCATTCACCCCCAACACTGACCATTTAACCCCAACACTGACCATTTAACACCAACACTGACCATTCACCCCCAACACTGACCATTTACCCCCAACACTGACCATTTAACCCCAACACTGACCATTTACCCCCAACACTGACCATTTACCCCCAACACTGACCATTTACCCCCAACACTGACCATTTAACCCCAACACTGACCATTTAACACCAACACTGACCATTCACCCCCAACACTGACCATTTACCCCCAACACTGACCATTTAACCCCAACACTGACCATTTACCCCCAACACTCACCATTTACCCTCAACACTGACCATTTATCCCCAACACTGACCATTTACCCCCAACACTGACCATTTAACCCCAACACTCAACATTTACCCTCAACACTGACCATTTAACCCCAACACTGACCATTTACCCTCAACACTGACCATTTACCCCCAACACTGACCATTTACCCCCAACACTGACCATTTAACCCCAACACTGACCATTTACCCCCAACACTGACCATTTACCCCCAACATTGACAATTTAACCCCAACACTGACCATTTAACCCCAACACTGACCATTTACCCCAACACTGACCATTTAACCCCAACACTGACCATTTAACCCCAACACTGACCATTTAACCCCAACACTGACCATTTACCCTCAACACTTACCATTTAGCCCCAACACTGACCATTTAACCCCAACACTGACCTTTTAACCACAACACTGACCATTTACCCCCAACACTGACCATTTACCCCAACACTGACCATTTACCCTCAACACTGACCATTTACCCCCAACACTGACCATTTACCCCCAACACTAACCATTTACCCCCAACATTGACCATTTAACCACAACACTGACCATTTAACCCCAACGCTGACCATTTAACCCCAACACTGACCATTTACCCCCAACACTGACCATTTACCCCCAACACTGACCATTTACCCTCAACACTTACCATTTACCGCCAACATTGACCATTTAACCCCAACATTGACCATTTAACCACACCACTGACCATTTACCCCCAACACTGACCATTTACCCTCAACACTTACCATTTACCCCCAACACTGACCATTTACCCCCAACACTGACCATTTACCCCAACATTGACCATTTACCCCCAACACTGACCATTTACCCCCAACACTCAGCATTTACCCTCAACACTGACCATTTAACCCCAACACTGACCATTTACCCTCAACACTGACTATTTACCCCCAACACTGACCATTTACCCCCAACACTGACCATTTAACCCCAACACTGACCATTTACCCCCAACACTGACCATTTACCCCCAACATTGACCATTTAACCCCAACACTGACCATTTAACCCCAACACTGACCATTTACCCCAACACTGACCATTTAACCCCAACACTGACCATTTAACCCCAACACTGCCCATTTAACCCCAACACTGACCATTTACCCTCAACACTTACCATTTAGCCCCAACACTGACCATTTAACACCAACACTGACCTTTTAACCACAACACTGACCATTTACCCCCAACACTGACCATTTACCCCAACACTGACCATTTACCCTCAACACTGACCATTTACCCCCAACACTGACCATTTACCCCCAACACGAACCATTTACCCCCAACATTGACCATTTAACCACAACACTGACCATTTAACCCCAACACTGACCATTTAACCCCAACACTTACCATTTACCGCCAACATTGACCATTTAACCCCAACATTGACCATTTAACCCCACCACTGACCATTTACCCCCAACACTGACCATTTACCCTCAACACTTACCATTTACCCCCAACACTGACCATTTACCCCCAACACTGACCATTTACCCCCAACATTGACCATTTACCCCCAACACTGACCATTTACCCCCAACACTGACCATTTAACCCCAACACTGACCATTTACCCTCAACACTGACCATTTACCCCCAACACTAACCATTTACCCTCAACACTTACCATTTACCCCCAACACTGACCATTTACCCTCAACACTGACCATTTACCCCCAACACTGACCATTTACCCCCAACACTGACCATTTACCCCCAACACTAACCATTTAACCCCAACACTGACCATTTATCCCCAACACTGGCAATTTAACCCCAACACTGACCATTTACCCCCAACACTGACCATTTACCCCCAACATTGACCATTTAACCCCAACACTGCCCATTTAGCCCCAACACTGACCATTTACCCCAACACTGAAAATTTACCCCCAACTTTGACCATT
The DNA here is from genome assembly GCF_047496885.1 of Scyliorhinus torazame. Taxonomy (NCBI): domain Eukaryota; kingdom Metazoa; phylum Chordata; class Chondrichthyes; order Carcharhiniformes; family Scyliorhinidae; genus Scyliorhinus; species Scyliorhinus torazame. Next base: position 219,373,049 of record NC_092718.1, on the reverse strand, counting down.
TAACCCCAACATTGACCATTTACCCCCAACATTGACCATTTAACCCCAACACTGACCATTTACCCTCAACACTGACCATTTACCCTCAACACTGATCATTTAACCCCCACACTGACCATTTAACCCCAACACTGACCATTTATCCCCAACACTGACCATTTACCCCCAACACTGACCATTTAACCCCAACACTGACCATTTAAGCCCAACACTGACCATTTAACCCCAACACTGACCATTTAACCCCAACACTGAGCATATAACCCCAACACTGACCATTTAACCCCCACACTGACCATTTAACCCCCACACTGACCATTTAACCCCAACACTGACCATTTACCCTCAACACTGACCATTTACCCCCAACACTGACCATTTACCCCCAACATTGACCATTCACCCCCAACACTGACCATTTAACCCCAACACTGGCCATTTAACACCAACACTGACCATTTAACACCAACACTGACCATTCACCCCCAACACTGACCATTTACCCCCAACACTGACCATTTAACACCAACACTGACCATTCACCCCCAACACTGACCATTTACCCCTAACAATGACCATTTAACCCCAACACTGACCATTTAACCCCAACACTGACCATTTACCCCCAACACTGACAATTTACCCTCAACACTGACCATTTACCCTCAACACTGACCATTTACCCCCAACATTGACCATTTACCCCCAACATTGACCATTCACCCCCAACACTGACCATTTAACCCCAACACTGGCCATTTAACACCAACACTGACCATTTAACACCAACACTGACCATTCACCCCCAACACTGACCATTTACCCCCAACACTGACCATTTAACCCCAACACTGACCATTTACCCCCAACACTGACCATTTACCCCCAACACTGACCATTTACCCTCAACACTGACCATTTACCCTCAACACTGACTATTTATCCCCAACACTGACCATTTACCCCCAACACTGACCATTTACCCCAACACTGACCATTTACCCTCAACACTGACCATTTATCCCCAACACTGTCCATTTACTCCCAACACTGACCATTTAACCCCAACACTGACCATTTAACCCCAACACTCAGCATTTATCCTCAACACTGACCATTTAACCCCAACACTGACCATTTACCCTCAACACTGACCATTTACCCCCAACACTGACCATTTACCCCCAACACTGACCATTTAACCCCAACACTGACCATTTACCCCCAACACTGACCATTTACCCCCAACATTGACCATTTAACCCCAACACTGACCATTTAACCCCAACACTGACCATTTACCCCAACACTGACCATTTACCCCAACACTGACCATTTAACCCCAACACTGACCATTTAACCCCAACACTGACCATTTAACACCAACACTGACCATTTACCCTCAACACTTACCATTTAGCCCCAACACTGACCATTTAACCCCAACACTGACCTTTTAACCCCAACACTGACCATTTACCCTCAACACTTACGATTTAGCCCCAACACTGACCATTTACCCTCAACACTGACCATTTACCCCCAACACTGACCATTTAACCCCAACACTTACCATTTACCGCCAACATTGACCATTTAACCCCAACACTGACCATTTAACCCCAACACTGACCATTTAACCCCAACACTGACCATTTACCCCCAACACTGACCATTTAACCACAACACTGACCATTTAACCCCAACACTGACCATTTAACCCCAACACTTACCATTTACCGCCAACATTGACCATTTAACCCCAACATTGACCATTTAACCCCACCACTGACCATTTACCCTCAACACTTACCATTTACCCCCAACACTGACCATTTACCCTCAACACTTACCATTTACCCCCAACACTGACCATTTACCCTCAACACTGACCATTTACCCCCAACATTGACCATTTACCCCCAACACTGACCATTTACCCCCAACACTGACCATTTAACCCCAACACTGACCATTTACCCTCAACACTGACCATTTACCCTCAACACTTACCATTTACCCCCAACACTGACCATTTACCCCCAACATTGACCATTTACCCCCAACACTGACCATTTACCCCCAACACTGACCATTTAACCCCAACACTGACCATTTACCCTCAACACTGACCATTTACCCTCAACACTTACCATTTACCCCCAACACTGACCATTTACCCTCAACACTGACCATTTACCCCCAACACTGTCCATTTACCCCAACACTGACCATTTAACCCCAACACTGACCATTTATCCCCAACACTGACCATTTAACCCCAACACTGACCATTTACCCCCAACACTGACCATTTACCCCCAACATTGACCATTTAACCCCAACACTGCCCATTTACCCTCAACACTGACCATTTAACCCCAACACTGACCATTTACCCCCAACATTGACCATTTAACCCCAACACTGCCCATTTACCCCCAACACTGACCATTTAACCCCAACACTGACCATTTAACCCCAACACTGACCATTTACCCCCAAGACTGACCATTTATCCCCAACACTGACCATTTACCCTCAACACTGACCATTTACCCCCAACACTGACTATTTGCCTCCAACACTGACCATTTACCCCCAACACTGACCATTTACCCCCAACACTGACCATTTACCCACAACACTGACCATTTACCCTCAACACTGACCATTTACCCTCAACACTGACAATTCACCCCCAACACTGACCATTTACCCCCAACACTGACTATTTGCCTCCAACACTGACCATTTATCCCCAACACTGACCATTTACCCCCAACACTGACCATTTAACCCCAACACTGACCATTTACCCCCAACACTGACTATTTACCCTCAACACTGACCATTTAACCCCAACACTGACCATTTAACCCCAACACTGACCATTTACCCTCAACACTGACCATTTAACCCCAACACTGACCATTTAACCCCAACACTGACCATTTACCCTCAACACTGCCCATTTACCCTCAACACTGACCATTTACCCCCAACACTGACCATTTATCCCCAACACTGACCATTTACCCCCAACACTGACCATTTACCCCCAACACTGACCATTTACCCCCAACACTTACCATTTACCCTCAACACTGACCATTTACCCCCAACACTTACCATTTACCCTCAACACTGACCATTTACCCCCAACACTGACCATTTACCCTCAACACTGACCATTTACCCTCAACACTGACCATTTACCCCCAACACTGACCATTTACCCCCAACACTGACCATTTATCCCCAACACTGACCATTTATCCCCAACACTGACCATTTACCCCAACACTGACCATTTACCCCCAACACTGACCATTTACCCCCAACACTGACCATTTACCCCCAACACTGACCATTTAGCCCCAACACTGACCATTTAACGCCAACACTGACCATTTAACGCCAACACTGACCATTTAACTTCAACACTGACCATTTAACCCCAACACTCACCATTTACATCCAACACTGACCATTTAACCCCAACACTGACCATTTACCCGCAACACTGACCATTTACCCCCAACACTGACTATTTACCCTCAACACTGACCATTTAACCCCAACACTGACCATTTACCCCCAACACTTACCATTTACCCTCAACACTGACCATTTACCCCCAACACTGACCATTTACCCTCAACACTGACCATTTACCCTCAACACTGACCATTTACACCCAACACTGACCATTTACCCCCAACACTGACCATTTACGCCCAACACTGACCATTTACCCCCAACACTGACCATTTACCCTCAACACTGACCATTTACCCCTATCACTGACCATTTACCCTGAACACTGACCATTTACCCTCAACACTGACCATTTATCCCCAACACTGACCATTTACCCCCAACACTGACCATTTACCCCCAACATTGACCATTTACCCTCAACACTGACCATTTACCCTCAACACTGACCATTTACCCTCAACATTGACCATTTACCCTCAACACTGACCATTTACCCTCAACACTGACCATTTATCCCCAAAACTGACCATTTACCCTCAACACTGACCATTTACCCCCAACACTGCCCATTTACCCCAACACTGACCATTTACCCCCAACACTGCCCATTTACCCCCAACACTGACCATTTACCCCCAACACTGACCATTTACCCCCAACACTGCCCATTTACCCCAACACTGACCATTTACCCCCAACACTGACCATTTATCCCCAACACTGACCATTTACCCTCAACACTGACCATTTACCCCCAACACTGACCATTTACCCCCAACACTGACCATTTACCCCCAACACTGACCATTTATCCCCAACACTGACCATTTATCCCCAACACTGACCATTTACCCCCAACACTGACCATTTACCCTCAACACTGACCATTTATCCCCAACACTGACCATTTACCTCCAACACTGACCAGTTACCCTCAACACTGACCATTTACCCCCAACACTGACAATTTATCCCCAACACTTACCATTTACCCTCAACACTGACCATTTACCCCCAACACTGACCATTTAACCCCAACACTGACCATTTACCCCCAACACTGACCATTTACCCCCAACACTGACCATTTAACCCCAACATTGACCATTTACCCCCAACATTGACCATTTAACCCCAACACTGACCATTTACCCCCAACACTGACCATTTACCCTCAACACTGACCATTTACCCTCAACACTGACCATTTATCCCCAACACTTTCCATTTACCCCCAACACTGACCATTTATCCCCAACACTGACCATTTATCCCCAACACTGACCATTTACCTCCAACACTGACCATTTACCCTCAACACTGACCATTTATCCCCAACACTGACAATTTATCCCCAACACTTACCATTTACCCTCAACACTGACCATTTACCCCCAACACTGACCATTTAACCCCAACACTGACCATTTACCCCCAACACTGACCATTTAACCCCAACATTGACCATTTACCCCCAACATTGACCATTTAACCCCAACACTGACCATTTACCCTCAACACTGACCATTTACCCCCAACACTGACCATTTACCCCCAACACTGACCATTTATCCCCAACACTGACCATTTACCCTCAACACTGACCATTTACCCCCAACACTGACTATTTGCCTCCAACACTGACCATTTACCCCCAACACTGACCATTTACCCCCAACACTGACCATTTACCCACAACACTGACCATTTACCCTCAACACTGACCATTTACCCTCAACACTGACCATTTACCCCCAACACTGACCATTTACCCCCAACACTGACTATTTGCCTCCAACACTGACCATTTATCCCCAACACTGACCATTTACCCCCAACACTGACCATTTAACCCCAACACTGACCATTTACCCCCAACACTGACTATTTACCCTCAACACTGACCATTTAACCCCAACACTGACCATTTAACCCCAACACTGACCATTTACCCTCAACACTGACCATTTACCCCCAACACTGACCATTTACCCCCAACACTGACCATTTATCCCCAACACTGACCATTTACCCCCAACATTGACCATTTACCCTCAACACTAACCATTTACCCTCAACATTGACCATTTACCCCTAACACTTACCATTTATCCCCAACACTGACCATTTACCCTCAACACTGACCATTTACCCTCAACATTGACCATTTACCCTCAACACTGACCATATACGCTCAACACTGACCATTTACCCCCAACACTAACCATTTACGCCCAACATTGACCATTTACCCTCAACACTGACCATTTACCCGCAACACTGACCATTTATCCCCAACACAGACCATTTATCCCCAACACAGACCATTTACCCCCAACACTGACCATTTACGCCCAACACTGACCATTTAACCCCAACATTGACCATTTACCCCCAACACTGACCATTTACCCCCAACACTGACCATTTACCCCCAACACTGCCCATTTACCCTCAACACTGACCATTTACCCCCAACACTGACCATTTAACCCCAACACTAACCATTTACGCCCAACATTGACCATTTACCCTCAACACTGACCATTTAACCCCAACACTGACCATTTATCCCCAACATTGACCATTTACCCCCAACACTGACCATTTAACCCCAACACTGACCATTTACCCCCAACACTGACCATTTACCCCCAACACTGCCCATTTACCCTCAACACTGACCATTTACCCCCAACACTGACCATTTGCCCTCAACACTTTCCATTTACGCCCAACACTGACCATTTACCCCCAACACTGACCATTTATCCCCAACACTGACCATTTATCCCCAACACAGACCATTTACCCCCAACACTGACCATTTACGCCCAACACTGACCATTTAACCCCAACATTGACCATTTACCCCCAACACTGACCATTTAACCCCAACACTGACCATTTACCCCCAACACTGACCATTTACCCCCAACACTGCCCATTTACCCTCAACACTGACCATTTACCCCCAACACTGACCATTTGCCCTCAACACTTTCCATTTACGCCCAACACTGACCATTTACCCCCAACACTGACCATTTATCCCCAACACAGACCATTTATCCCCAACACAGACCATTTACCCCCAACACTGACCATTTACGCCCAACACTGACCATTTAACCCCAACATTGACCATTTACCCCCAACACTGACCATTTAACCCCAACACTGACCATTTACCCCCAACACTGACCATTTACCCCCAACACTGCCCATTTACCCTCAACACTGACCATTTACTCCCAACACTAACCATTTACCCCCAACACTAACCATTTACGCCCAACATTGACCATTTACCCTCAACGCTGACCATTTAACCCCAACACTGACCATTTATCCCCAACACAGACCATTTATCCCCAACACAGACCATTTACCCCCAACACTGACCATTTACGCCCAACACTGACCATTTAACCCCAACATTGACCATTTACCCCCAACACTGACCATTTAACCCCAACACTGACCATTTACCCCCAACACTGACCATTTACCCCCAACACTGCCCATTTACCCTCAACACTGACCATTTACCCCCAACACTGACCATTTGCCCTCAACACTTTCCATTTACGCCCAACACTGACCATTTACCCCCAACACTGACCATTTATCCCCAACACTGACCATTTACCCCCAACACAGACCATTTATCCCCAACACTTTCCATTTACGCCCAACACTTTCCATTTACGCCCAACACTGACCATTTACCCCCAACACTGACCATTGAACCCCAACACTGCCCATTTACCCCCAACACTGACCATTTAACCCCAACACTGACCATTTATCCCCAACCCTGATCATTTACCCCCAACATTGACCATTTACGCTCAACACTGACCATTTAACCCCAACACTGACCATTTACCCCTAACACTTACCATTTATCCCCAACACTGACCATTTACCCTCAACACTGACCATTTACCCTCAACATTGACCATTTACCCTCAATACTGACCATTTACGCCCAACACTGACCATTTACCCCCAACACTAACCATTTACGCCCAACATTGACCATTTACCCTCAACACTGACCATTTACCCTCAACACTGACCATTTACGCCCAACACTGACCATTTACCCCCAACACTGACCATTTACGCCCAACACTGACCATTTACCCCCAACACTGACCATTTAACCCCAACACTGACCATTTATCCCCAACACAGACCATTTATCCCCAACACTGACCATTTACCCCCAACACTGACCATTTACGCCCAACACTGACCATTTAACCCCAACATTGACCATTTACCCCCAACACTGACCATTTAACCCCAACACTAACCATTTACCCCCAACACTGACCATTTACCCCCAACACTGCCCATTTACCCTCAACACTGACCATTTACCCCCAACACTGACCATTTGCCCTCAACACTTTCCATTTACGCCCAACACTGACCATTTACCCCCAACACTGACCATTTATCCCCAACACTGACCATTTACCCCCAACACTGACCATTTACCCCCAACACAGACCATCTATCCCCAACACTTTCCATTTACGCCCAACACTTTCCATTTACGCCCAACACTGACCATTTACCCCCAACACTGACCATTGAACCCCAACACTGCCCATTTACCCCCAACACTGACCATTTAACCCCAACACTGACCATTTATCCCCAACCCTGATCATTTACCCCAAACACTGACCATTTAACCCCAACACTGACCATTTACCCCCAACATTGACCATTTACCCCCAACACTGACCATTTACCCCAACACTCGCCATTAGCCCCCAACACTGACCATTTATCCCCAACACTGACTATTTATCCACAACACTGACCATTTACCCCCAACACTGACCATTTACCCCCAACACTGACCATTTACCCCCAACATTGACCATTTACCCCCAACACTGACCATTTACCCCCAACACTGACCATTGAACCCCAACACTGCCCATTTACCCCCAACACTGACCATTTAACCCCAACACTGACCATTTACCCTCAACACTGACCATTTACCCCCAACATTGACCATTTACGCCCACCACTGACCATTTACCCCCAACACTGACCATTTACCCCCAACACTGACAATTGAACCCCAACACTGACAATTGAACCCCAACACTGCCCATTTACCCCCAACACTGACCATTTAACCCCAACACTGACCATTTATCCCCAACCCTGACCATTTACCCCCAACACTGACCATTTAACCCCAACACTGACCATTTACCCCCAACATTGACCATTTACCCCCAACACTGACCATTTACCCCCAACACTGACCATTTACCCCCAACACTCGCCATTAGCCCCCAACACTGACCATTTATCCCCAACACTGACCATTTATCCCCAACACTGACCATTTACCCCCAACACTGACCATTTATCCCCAACACTGACCATTTACCCTCAACACTGACCATTTATCCCCAACACTGACCATTTACCCTCAACACTGACCATTTGCCCCCAACACTGACCATTTGCCCCCAACACTGACCATTTACTCCAACACTGACAACCTATCGGCTGCACTGTCCATTTTCCTTCAATTCAGAGCATTCCCCCCCCCCCCCCCCGCCCCCCCACCCCCGTCGCTCCGGCTAATGTCCAATTCTGACCTCCTTGCTCTTTTTGTCACCCGTGAAAACACGAACCATTCCCCCCCCCCCACACCGCCCCGGATATCGGCAGCTCACCTGTGATGATTCCATAATTCCGAACATTGGGAAAAGTAGCACAGGGAGAAGGGCAGTGACAGCCAGTGGGAGTGCTTCTGTGCACCAATATGTGGCCATGAGTATGATTGTGAAACCACAGGCAGCGACCTAAAAGAGAGAAAGAGAAGGTCTCTCAGTCACAACATCTGCCTTTCAACCTTTCACAATTACATCGAGAACCTTACCAGACGGTGGTAAACCCTGGTAGCTGTGCCAGTTCTATACCAGGGATGTCCATCGAATCCCATTCCCCTCTCTTCTTTCACCACCCTTTGCTTCATTTTCCAATATTTGGCCAATTTTCTTTTGGAAGTTTTTTATTGAATCAGCTTCCACTGCCCTTTCAGGCAGCGCCTTCCAACTCGCAGCGTAGAAATATCCTCACCCCCTCCTCTGGATAGTCCTCGAGTCACATTCCCCCTATCACTGAGGTGTATCTCCTCTGCCTCCTGCTGCCAATGTTTACTCAATTTACTCAATCTAAACCCTTCTTGATTTTGAACACTTCACAGAATCGCCGAATGTTTACAGTGCAGGAGCAGGCCATTCGGCCCACCCAGTCTGCACTGGCTCTCTGGGAGAGCATTCTACCTCGTCCCGCTCCCCTGCCTTATCCCCGGAACCTTGCACATTCTTTTTGGATAACAATCCAATTCCCTTTTGAATATCTCGATCGAACCTGCCTCCACCACCCTCTCAGGAAGTTCATTCCAGATTCCAACCACCCACGAAGTGAAAACAATTTCCTCACACATTTTTACCCATTTTGCCAATTATTTTGAATCTGTGTGTGGTGAATGTGTTATGGCAGCCATTAGCACTGTATTGCATTGTACTATGTTGTTGCTCTTGTGGGCTCCACCTATGGACCAGTGTATTGTATTACACCGCATTGTATCATATTGGTGCCCTTGTGGGCTCCGCCCCCTCGGGGGAGGTATATAGAGCTGCTGCCCTGCAGGCGGCTCTCAGTGCGGAGCAGGCGCAGGCAGGCACAGTTCTAGCTGATTCAAGCCACTGATCTCTTCAATTCTTCGTCTCGTGTGAATTGATGGTCGCATCACTGTGTCTAGTACTTGATGCTCTCTTGAGTGGGAACAGTTTCTCACTATTTACCCTGTCTAAACACCTCAGGATCTAGAATACCTCTGTCCAGTCTCCTCTCAGCCTTCTTTTCTCCCAGGAAAACAGTCCCAACCTCTCCAATCTATCCCCATAGCTACAGGTCTTTCTTGTGGAATCATTCTTGTGAATCACCTCTGTTCTCTCTCCAATGTCGTCACATCCTTCCTCGGGTCTGACACCCAGAACTGGACACAGTCTCCCGATGGGGCCTAACTAGTGTCTTATTGAAGTTCAACATGACCTACTTTTGCACTCAATGGGCGGGATTTTCCGCAATCGGCGCGATGTCCGCCGACCGGCGCCAAAAACGGCGTGAATCAGTCCAGCATCGTGCCGCCAACCGGCATGGCGTGATTCCCACCCCCGCCGAATATCCGGTGCCGGAGAATTCGGCAAACGTCAGGGGCGGGATTCACGCCAGCCCCCGGCGGGGGGTCGGAGAATCCCGCCCAATGTCTCTATCAACATGCCCTGCCATCTTCAAAGACTTGTGTAGATGTACACCGAGGTCTCTCTGATCCAGCACCTCCTTTAAAGTTGCTCTCTTTATTTTATACTGTTCCTCCATATTCCTGTCAAAATAAATCACCTCTGTCATGTGAGACTACCTTTAAGAAATGGGTGTTTACTACTGCAGTGATGTCAGAGAGTGGGTGGAGCTGGGCTGTCTGTCAGCTTTTTACTTTCATTTTTGAGCAGGCTCCAGGGTGTGTTTGAGTTTCATTTTCAGTGTTGGTGCTGAAGCCAGACAGAGCAGGTGTACTGCTGTTCTCTCTGTCATCAAAAGACTATCTCTTGATCATGTGGTGAATTCAGAATTATAAATGTTTTCAGTAGTGACTTTAAGCTGATGTGCTTCTGATAAAGGTTTTGGTTTTAAGTCGTATGGATGTTAAAAAGGAAAGCTTAAAGGATTACTTAGTGTTGTATTCTTTGGGGGTTGTATTTGAATTGATGGTTCCTAAGATGTTCACTGTATGTTTCAAAAAGGTTAACTTGAGTTCATAGAATAAACCTTTCCTCATAAGACCTACCCTCCAATCCAGGCAGCATCCTGGTAAATCTCCTCTGCACCCTTTCCAATGCTTCCACATCCTTCCCATAATGTGGTGACCAGAACTGCACACAATACTCCAAATGTGGTCTAACCAAGGTCTTGTACAGTTGCAGCATAACCCCGTGGCTCTTAAACTCAAGCCCCGTTAATAAACGCGAACACACTATAGGCTTTCTTCACGGCTCTATCCACTTGGGTGGCAACTTTCAGAGATCTGTGGACATGAACCCCAAGATCTCTCTGCTCCGCCGCATTCTTCAGAACCCTGCCGTTGACCCTGTAATCCGCATTCAAATTTGTCCGACCAAAATGAATCACCTCGCACTTAGCATGGTTAAACTCCATCTGCCACTTTTCAGCCCAGCTCTGCATCCTATCAATGTCTCTTTGCAGCCGACAAGAGCCCTCCACCTCATCCACTACTCCACCAATCTTGGTGTCATCAGCAAATTTACTAACCCACCCTTCAGCCCCCTCCTCCAAGTCATTGATAAAAATCACAAATAGCAGAGGACCCAGCACTGATCCCTGTGGTACATCGCTGATGATTGGGCTCCAGGATGAAAATTTACCATCTACCACCACCCTCTGTCTTCTATGTGATAGCCAGTTACTGATCCAATCGGCCAAATTTCCCTCTATGCCATGCCTCCTTACTTTCTGCATGAGCCGACCATGGAGCACCTTATCAAACGCCTTACTAAAATCCATGTATACGACATCAACTGCTCTACCTTCATCTATGTACTTAGTTACCTCCTCAAAGAATACAATCAAACTTGTGAGGCAAGACTTACCCCTCACAAATCCGTGCTGACTATCCTGGATTAAACTGTATCTTTCCAAATGATCATAAATCCTATCCCTCAGGACCCTTTCCAATAATTTACCTATGACCGAAGTGAGACTAACCGGCCTATAATTCCCAGGGTTATACCTATTCCCTTTCTTGAACAAGGGGACAACATTCACCTCTCTCCAGTTTTCTGGCACTATTCCTGTAGACAGTGAGGACATAAAGATCAAAGCCAAAGGCTCTGCAATCTCATCCCTCATCTCTCAAGGAATCCTAAGATATATCCCATCAGGCCCAGGGGACTTATCTATCCTCAGGCTTCTCAAAATTTCTAACACATCTTCGTTCCGAATATCTACCTCCTCCAGCCTACCAGCCTGTATCGCACTATCCTCCTCAACAACATGGCACCTCTCCTTTGTGAAAACTGAAGAAAAGTATTCATTTAGGGCTTCGCCTATATCTTCAGACTCCATGCACACGTTCCCACTACTGTCCTTGACCGGCCCTAACTTCACCTTGGTCATTCTTTTATTCCTCACATAAGTGTAAAAAGCCTTGGGGTTTTCCTTGATCCTACCCGCCAAGGACTTCTCATGCCCCCTCCTAGCTCTCCTAAGCCCTTTCTTGAGCTCCTTCCTAGCTATCTTGTATCCCTCAAGTGCCCTAACTGAACCTTGTTTTCTCATCCTTACATAAGCCTCCTTCTTCCTCTTGACAAGACGTTCAACCTCTTTTGTAAACCATGGTTCCCTCATTCGACCATTTCCTCCGTGCCTGACCGGGACATACATATCAAGGACACGCAGTATTTGCTCCTTGAACAAGCTCCGCATCTCAATTGTGCCTATCCCTAACAGTTCCTGTTTCCATCTTATGCTCCCCAATTCTTGCCTAATCGCATCATAATTACCCTTCTCCCAATTATAAACCTTGCCCTGCCATATGTTCCTATCCCTCTCCATTGCTATAGTGAAAGTCACCGAATTGTGGTCACTATCTCCAAAGTGCTCTCCCACAACCAAATCTAATACTTGGCCCGGATCATTACCCAGTACCAAATCCAATGTGGCCCCGCCTCTTGTCGGTGATCATATTGTGGGTGCTTTTCAGGTGTGGTATTTTAGTTTAAGTAGGGAGTGTGTTATGGACAGTGGCTCTTTCAGAGGCTCTTATGTTTTTGGGGGTGGACACGGTCCCACGCAGTACCTTACGGACAGAGACTAAAAGCAGACTGTTAGATTTGGCAAAAACATTGCAGTTAGCATTACCTGACAAAATGTGAAAAGATGAGGTCATTATGGAGGTGGCTAAGCATTTAAAATTGCCTGAGCTACAGTTTGACTCATTGGAATTGGCAAAAATTCAGTTACAAATTAAACAAATGGCACATGAGAAAGAATTAAAGCAGCTTTGGAGGCTGCTTCGTGCAGGGGCACTAGCTTAGCAGCCCTGGTCACGATGCCTCTGCCGCTTTTGCCGGCACGGTACTCCACCAGCCCAATAGTGGTGGCGGCTCTTCGGATCTGGGGCCAGTGGAGGAGGCATGTAGGGGAGGTAAGAGCATCGGTGTGGACCCCAATCTGCAGCAACCACCGATTTGCCCCGGGGAACATGGACGGGGGGTATCGACTGTGGAGGAGGGCGGGGATTGTGAGGATGGGGGATCTGTTCCTGGAAGGGAGCTTTCTGAGCATGAGGGCGCTGGAGGAGACGTTTGGGCTGGCGAGAGGGAACGACTTTAGATACTTACAGGTGTGGGATTTTGTACGCAGACTGGTGCCGTCCTTCCCACGTCTCCCGCCGAAGGGGAGGCAGGACAGGGTAGTTTCTAGGGGAGAGGTGGGAGAGGGTAGAGTCTCAGACGTCTACAAGGAACTAATGGGAGCTGAGGATACGCAGACCGAGGACCTGAAGCTTAAGTGGGAAGAGGAGCTTGGGGGTGGGGGGGAGATGAAGGATGGTGTTTGGGCAGAATCCCTGAGCAGAGTAAACACGACCGCAACATGCGCCAGGCTCAGCCTGATCCAGCTTAAGGTCGTGCACCGGGCCCTCATGACGGTGGCCCGGATGAGCAAATTCTTCGGGCTGGAGAAGTGTGCTAGATGCGCCGGAAGGCCGGCTAAGCATGTACACATGTTCTGGTCATGCCCTAAACTCAGGGGGTATTGGCAGGGACTCGCAGATGTCATGTCCCGGGTATTGAAAATTGAGGTGGTAATGAGCCCTGAGGTGGCAATCTTTGGGGTTTCGGAGGACCCGGGAGTCCAGGAAGAGAGAGAGGCCGACGTTCTGGCCTTTGCTTCACTGGTAGCCCGGCGACGAATAAAGTTGGCATGGAGGGACTCAAAGCCCCCGAGGGCTGAGGTGTGGCTATCGGACATGGCGAGCTTTCTTGGCCTAGAGAAAGTCAAGTTCGCCATGAGAGGTTCGCTACCAGGGTTCGCCCGAAGGTGGCACCCATTTATTGACTTCTTCGCAGAGGATTAAGCATCAGCAGGGGGGGGGGGTGGATAGGCTAGAGTAGAGTAGGATAGGGGGATATTGAGGCAGGTCCGTGCGTGAACAGAGCCGTGGTTTGCACTATGTTTAATCTGTGTCTTGACTTTTTTTTTGTATTGTACAATGTCACTTTTTATATATGCCTAAAATACCTCAATAAAATTGTTTGTTAAAAAAAAAAGAATTAAAGCAGCTTGAATACATAAGAGAGAAAGAGGAAAAAGAAAGATAAAGAGAGAGAGAGGAAAAAGAGAGAGAAGAAAGGAAAACAGAAAGAATAGCCCTAGCAGAATAAAAAGAAAGAGAAAGGGAGATACAGATCAGGGAAAAAGATAAAGAGAAAGCGTTTGAACTTCAGAAAATGGCCATGAAACATGACAGTCGGTTAAAATTGGCAGGCGTAAAGGGAAACGTACAGTTGGATGATAGTGATGAGGATAGTGAGAAAGAGCGTCATAGTCAAAGGCTTGGTGGGAATCTATTTAAATATGCCCAAGCATTGCCAAGGTTTGGCGAGAAGGAGGAAGAAGCCTTTTTCATTTCATTTGAGAAAAACAAATGAAATGGCCACAGACATGTGGGTATTACTGATTCAAACAAAGCTGGTAGGTAGGGCTAGTGAAGTGTTTGCATCACTACCGGAGGAGGTATCTGGAACGTATGAGGAGGTGAAAAATTCCATCTTAGGTGCATATGAACGAGTGCCTGAAGTCTACAGACAAAGGTTTAGAAGTTTAAGGAAATAATTTGGTCAAACATGCATGGAGTTTGAAATGATCAAACAGAGTAATTTTGATAGGTGGATAAGGACTTTGAAAATAGACCAAACGTATGAAGCTCTCAGATAAATTATACTTTTAGAGGAGTTTAAAAATTCAATTCCTGATGTAGTGAGAACTCATGCGGAAGAGCAGAGGGTTAAAACTGCGAGATTAGCAACAAAAATGGCAGATGATTATGAATTAGTTCATAAATCAAAGCTTAGTTCATAAATCAAAGTGAAGCGAAGGAGGTGCAAAAGATTGTACAGCCTGAGCAAGAGGTGATTGATAAGAAGGTGCCGGAACTATTTAAAGAATTTACTTGTGTGGGTAAAGTTTACTCATGTGTATCAGGAGGAGCAGGTAAAGAAGGGTGAGAGGAGTAGTGTACCATTATATAAGGTAAGGTTGGAAAGTCCAGTGAAGAGTGGTGAAGTGGTAGTAGGAGTAACAGGGAAACTATCTTGTCTAGGAATACAGTTTATCTTGGGTATTGATATAGCTGGATCGCAGTTGGGAGTGATGCCTACTGTGGTTGATATGCCAGTGGAAAATCAGACAACTGAAGTGTTGAAGGACGAATATCCTGGGATTTTTCCGGATTGTGTAGTAACAAGGTCGCAAAGTCACAGGTTAAGACAAGAGGAGAAATCAAAGAGTGAAGATGAAGTTGAAGTGCAATTATCAGAAACGGTTTTTGATCAGGTGGTTGAAAAAGAACAAGAACAGGTGGAGGATGAGGCAGATATTTTTAGTTCAGGAAAATTGGCGGAGTTACAACAGAAAGATATAGAAATAAAACGGATATATCAGAAAGCATACACGGAAGAGGAATCTGAGTGTATACCAGAGTGTTATTACCGTAAAAGTGATGTCTTGATGAGAAAATGGAGACCTTTACATATGCAGGCGGATGAAAAGTGGGCAGAAGTTCATCAAGTTGTATTGCCGGTAGGGTATAGAAAGGAGGTGTTGCGAGTGGCACATAAGGTACCAGTGGGAGGTCATTTGGGAATAAGGAAAACTCAAGCTAAAATCCAAAAACATTTTTATTGGCCTGGACTACATAAGGATGTAATTAAATTTTGTCAATCGTGTCACACATGTCAAGTGATAGGGAAACCTCTTGCAGTGATAAAACCAGCGCCCTTAATACCCATTCCAGCATTTGAGGAACCTTTTACAAGGGTCCTAATTGATTGCGTAGGACCGCTTCCTAAAACGAAAAGTGGGAATCAATATCTTTTGAGGATAATGGATATGTCTACTAGGTTTCCAGAGGCCATTCCAGTACGTAATATTACAGCTAAAAAGATTGTGGAGGAGTTACTTCAATTCTTTACTAGATATGGACTACCCACAGAAATACAATCGGATCAAGGATTGAATTTTACCTCAAGGTTATTCAAAGAAGTTATGGATTTGCAATTAGGGATACACCTAATGAGTCAACCAAATTCAGTCCTTTTGAATTAATTTTTGGTCACGAGGTAAGAGGACCACTTAAATTGATTAAGGAAAAATTGGTGAGTGAGAAATCGGAAATTACATTGTTGGATTACGTGTCAAATTTTAGGGTTTGATTAAATAGAGCAGGTGAATTGGCTAGACAGCATTTAAAAGTTGCACAAAATGTGATGAAACGGGTAGCGGACAAGAAATCCAAAGTTTGTAGTTTTGCCAATGGGGATAAAGTTTTAGTGTTGTTACCAGTGGTAGGTGAACCTTTAAAAGCTAGGTTTTGTGGACCTTATCAGATTGCAAGGAAATTAAGTGAGGTGAATTATGTGGTAAAAACGCTGGATAGAAGGAAGACTCACCGAGTGTGTCGTATGAATATGCTTAAAGGTACTTTGAAAGTGAAGGAGAGAAAAAGGAGGAGGTTTTAATGATTCTAACTCAAAGTGACAAACCATATCCAGATGACTGTGAATTTGACATACCTCAAATTAAATTGGAAAACGAGGATTTTCTTAAAAATTGGGGTAAATTGTTGAGTTACCTTCCAGAGGAAAAACGAACTGACCTGAAAGAGTTATTGATATCGCATGGGCAAGTTTGTGGAGATCAATTGGGAGTACTAAAATGGCTATACATGATGTCGATGTGGGAAATGCTGTTCCAATCAAACAACATCCATGTGTAGACTTAACCCTTTAAAATTGGCACAGGTTAACAAAGAGATTGAGAGTATGCTTAAAAATGGCGTAATTGAAGTGGGTTGCAGCCAATGGAGCTCACCCATAGTGATGATACCTAAACCAGATGGTACCCAACGGTTGTGTGTGGACTATAGAAAGATTACTGCAGTTACAAGAACGGATTCTTATCCTATCCCATGTTTGGAGGATTGCATTGAGAAAGTGGGACAAACAGCTTTTATTTCCAAACTGGATTTACTTAAAGGTTACTGGCAGGTACCTTTGTCCGAAAGGGCGAAGGAGATTTCAGCTTTTGTGACTCCAGATGGTATATACCAATTCAAAGTTATGCCATTTGGCATGAAAAACGTCCCAGCCACATTTCAACCGTTAACTAATAAAGTTGTTTCAGGATTACCCAATTGTGCGGTATACATCGACGATCTGGTAATTTTCAGCCAGACATGGAAAGAACATTTAAAACATCTGATGGAGTTACTCGATCGACTTCAGGAGGCGAATTTGGTGGTAAACCTAGCCAAAAGTGAATTTAGAAAAGCCCAAGTCACTTTCCTTGAGGAGTTTTCGATACCCTTGAGTCGAAGGGAAATAATGCGATTTCTTGGCATGAGTGGATTTGATCGAACATTTGTCCAAAGTTTTTGTAGCGTGGTGGCTCCACTGATGGACTTGCTGAAGAAACGTCGAAAATTTCAGTGGACAGCGGATTTTCAACAGGCATTTGGCTGCCTGAAAGCTGTGATAACCAATGCTCCTGGTGTTGGAGTATTTCAAGGGACTCTGCGATCAGATTGAACTTTAAACTGACTTTAAAGAGAAATGCCGAGGTGTAGAGAAATGGATGGATCGTGCAGAGTCCTTCTTGTTCAAAGAGACTCAATCGAGAAGGATTTCGGTTGGAGGAAGAAGAACAAAAGAAAATGGACTAAATTATTATACCTGTGGTTTTTTGTGTTTTTTGAAACATAAAGTATATTTACTGTGTGCATTTCTTAAAGGATAGTGAAAAGGTGAAAAATGAAACCATCTTGAAGTTGTTGGTTTATTTTTTTTTCTTGGGCGAAGTGTCATGTGAGAGTACCTTTAAGAAATGGGTGTTTAAGAAATGTACCTTTAAGAAATGGGTGTTTATCAGTGATGTCAGAGTGTGGGTGGAGCTGGGCTGTCTGTCAGCTTTTTACTCTTGTTTTAGGCTGTTTGTTGCAGGGTGTGTTTTAGTTTTGTTTTCAACGTTCGAGCTGAAGCCTGACAGAGCACGTGCACTGTTGATCTCTCTGCCGGTGTTCGGGCCGGAAAGTGGAGCTGAGTCCACAAAAGATCAGCCATGATCTCATTGAATGGTGGAGCAGGCTCGAGGGGCCAGATGGCCGACTCCTGCTCCTAGTTCTTATGTTCTTATGTTCACTGTATGTTTTAAAAAGTGTAACTTGAGTTCATAGAATAAACATTGTTTTGCTTTTTAAAAAGACTTTTCCATTTCTGCTGTACCACACCTGTAGAGTGGGCCGTGTGCTCCCCATACCACAATCTATTAAAAGTTGTGGGTCAGGTGAACTCCATCATACACTTTGGGGTTCTCTAAACCCTGGCCCTTAACACAAGATCGGACATGATCATATTGCATGGCGGAACATACTCGATGGGCTGAATGGTCTCCGCCTGCTCCTATTTCTTGTGTTCAGTGTCAACACAGATTTAGCAAAAGGACAATTTAATAATAATAATCGCTTATTGTCACAAGTAGGGCTTCAATGAAGTTACTGTGAAAAGCCCCTGGTCGCCACATTCCGGCGCCTGTTCGGGGAGGCCGGTACGGGAATTGAACCCGCGCTGCTGGCCTTGTTCTGCATTATAAGCCAGCTGATTAGCCCACTGTGCTAAACTGTGAACAAACCTGTGAGAGATTTTTGCTGAAGTGAAGGGGAACCAGTAGATGTTGTGCATTTGAATTTTCCAAAAGGTGTCACACAAAAGGTGCTACGAACGTACGCCTTAGAAGCAGGAGCCGGTCACTATAGCCTGCCCTCTGCTTGACTCCAGAACGTGACTCCGGAAAATGCCCTAGTCTCCACATTCCGGCACCTGTTCGGGTACACAGAGGGAGAATTCAGAATGTCCAATCCACCTAACAGCACGTCTTTCGGGACTTGTGGGAGGGAACCGGAGCACCCGGAGGAAACCCACACAGACACGGAGAGAACGTGCAGACTCCGCACAGACAGTGATCCAAGCCGGAATCGAACCTGGGACCGTGGCGCTGTGAAGCAACCAGTGCTAACCAATGTGCTACTGATTTGAGGATGGCTTGACAGACAGAAAATAGAGAGGGTAGGAATAAACAGGTCATCTTCGTGTTGGCAGCTTGTTAGTAATGTGGTACTGCAAGGACCAGTACTGGGGCCTCAGCTATTTACAATCAATATGTACAGATGAGGGGATCGCGATCATCTATCCAAGTTTGCTGATGATACAAAGCTAGACGGAAAATTAAGCCGTGTGGAGAATACAAAAAGGTTCCAAAGGCACATACGCAGGAAAAATGAATGGGTTAGAAGTGGTAGATGGAATATAATGTGTGACCCCAGTTGTGGTCCGTGATCTTGTCTTGTAATGATTCTACAGAACTGCTGTTGACTGAGCCAGAAGGATGATTTATTAATGTACACGTGGTAAGGTAACGATCAAGTTATGACAGGGTTATATTAGACTATCCTGGAACAAGCCTTATGTGCGACTGTCCTCGTGTATGCCTTACATCCTTCTGCAGACAGTGTAGAGGGAGCTTTATTCTGTATCTAACCCATGCTCTACCTTTTCTGGGAGTGTTTGATGGGGACAGTGTAGAGGGAGCTTTACTCTGTATCTAACCCCGTGCTGTACCTGTCCTGGGAGTGTTTCATGGAGACAGTGTAGAGGGAGCTTTACTCTGTATCTAACCCCGTGCTGTACCTGTCCTGGGAGTGTTTCATGGAGACAGTGTAGAGGGAGCTTTACTCTGTATCTAACCCCGTGTTGTACCTGTCCTGGGAGAGTTTGATGGGGACAGTGTAGAGGAAGCTTTACTCTGTATCTAACCCCGTGTTGTACTGGTCCTGGGAGAGTTTGATGGGGACAGTGTAGAGGAAGCTTTACTCTGTATCTAACCCTTTGCTGTACCTGTCCTGGGAGTGTTCGATGGGGACAGTGTAGAGGGAGTTTTACTCTGTATCTTACGCCGTGCTGTACCTGTCCTGGGAGTGTTTGATGGGGACAGTGTAGTGGGAGCTTTACTCTATATTTAACCCCGTGCTGTATCTGTCCTGGGAGAGTTTAATGGGGACAGTGTAGAGGAAGCCTTACTCTGTATCTAACCCCGTGTTGTACCTGCCCTGGGAGTGTTTGATGGGGAAAGTGTAGAGGAAGCTTCACTCTGTATCTAACCCCGTGTTGTACCTGTCCTGGGAGTGTTTGATGGGGACAGTGCAGAGGAAGCTTTACTCTGTATCTAACCCCGTGTTGTACCTGTCCTGGGAGTGTTAGATGGGGACAGTGTAGAGGGAGCTTTACTCTGTACCTTGCCCCGTGCTGTCCCTGTCCTGGGAGTGCTTGATGGGGAGACTGTAGAGGGAGCTTTACTCTGTATCTAACCCCGTGCTGTACCTGTCCTGGGAGAGTTTGATGGGGACAGTGTAGAGGTAGCTTTACTCTGTATCTAACCACATGTTGTACCTGTCCTGGGAGTGTTTGATGGGGGCAGTGTAGAGGGAGCTTTACTCTGTATCTAACCCCGTGCTGTACCTGTCCTGGGAGAGTTTGATGGGGACAGTGTAGAGGGAGCTTTACTCTGTATCTAACCCCATGTTGTACCTGTCCTGGGCGTGTTTGATGGGGACAGTGTGGAATGAGCTTTACTCTGTACCTAACCCCGTGCTGTGCCTGTCCTGGGAGTGTTTGATGGGGAAAGTGTAGAGGGAGCTTTACTCTGTATCTAACCCCGTGATGTACGTGTCCTGGGAGTGTTTGATGGGGACAGTGTAGAGGGAGCTTTACTCTGTATCTAACCCCGTGCTGTACCTGCCATGGGAGTGTCTGATGGGGACAGTGTAGAGGGAGCTTTACTCTATCTAACCCCGTGCTGTACCTGTCCTGGGAGTGTTTGATGGGGACAGTGTAGAGGAAGCTTTACTCTGTATCTAACCCCGTGCTGTATCTGTCCTGGGAGTGTTTGATGGGGACAGTGTAGAGGGAGCTTTACTCTGTATCTAACCCCGTGCTGTACCTGTCCTGGGAGTGTTTGATGGGGACAGTGTAGAGGGAGCTTTACTCTGTATCTAACCCGTGCTGTACCTGCCCTGGGAGTGTCTGATGGGGACAGTGTAGAGGGAGCTTTACTCTGTATCTAACCCCGTGCTGTACCTGTCCTGGGAGTGTTTGATGGGGACAGTGTAGAGGAAGCTTTACTCTGTATCTAACCCCGTGCTGTATCTGTCCTGGGAGTTTTTGATGGGGACAGTGTAGAGGGAGCTTTACTCTGTATCTAACACCGTGCTGTACCTGTCCTGGGAGTGTTTGATGGGGACAGTGTAGAGGGAGTTTTACTCTGTATCTAACCCGTGCTGTACCTGTCCTGGGAGTGTTTGATGGGGACAGTGTAGAGGGAGCTTTACTCTGTATCTAACCCCGTGCTGTACCTGTCCTGGGAATGTTTGATGGGGACAGTGTAGAGGGAGCTTTACTCTGTATTTAACCCCGTGCTGTACCTGTCCTGGGAATGTTTGATGGGGACAGTGTAGTGGGAGCTTTACTCTGTATCTAACCCCGTGCTGTACCTGCCCTGGGAGTGTTTGATGGGGACAGTGTAGAGGGAGCTTTACTCTATCTAACCCCGTGCTGTACCTGTCCTGGGAGTGTTTGATGGGGACAGTGTCGAGGAAGCTTTACTCTGTATCTAACCCCGTGCTGTATCTGTCCTGGGAGTGTTTGATGGGGACAGTGTAGAGGGAGCTTTACTCTGTATCTAACCCCGTGCTGTATCTGTCCTGGGAGTGTTTGATGGGGACAGTGTAGAGGGAGCTTTACTCTGTATCTAACCCCGTGCTGTACCTGCCCTGGGAGTGTTTGATGGGGACAGTGTAGAGGGAGCTTTACTCTATCTAACCCCGTGCTGTACCTGTCCTGGGAGTGTTTGATGGGGACAGTGTCGAGGAAGCTTTACTCTGTATCTAACCCCGTGCTGTATCTGTCCTGGGAGTGTTTGATGGGGACAGTGTAGAGGGAGCTTTACTCTGTATCTAACCCCGTGCTGTACCTGTCCTGGGAGTGTTTGATGGGGACAGTGTAGAGGGAGCTTTACTCTGTATCTAACCCCGTGCTGTACCTGTCCTGGGAGTGTTTGATGGGGACAGTGTAGAGGGAGCTTTACTCTGTATCTAACCCCGTGCTGTACCTGTCCTGGGAGTGTTTGATGGGGACAGTGTAGAGGGAGCTTTACTCAGTATCTATCCCTGTGCTGTACCTGTCCTGGGAGTGTTTGATGGGGACAGTGTAGAGGGAGCTTTACTCAGTATCTATCCCCGTGCGGTACCTGTCCTGGGAGTGTTTGATGGGGACGGTGTCGAGGGAGCTTTACTCAGTATCTATCCCCGTGCTGTACCTGTCCTGGGAGTGTTTGATGGGGACAGTGTAGAGGGAGCTTTACTCAGTATCTAACCCCGTGCTGTACCTGTCCTGGGAGAGTTTGATGGGATGTTGTTGTGCTGTCTGTTGAGGTCTCCCCCAAATGTTGACCATCTGTTGGGAAGTTTATTATCTATGTGGATTGCTGATTTGGTTCCAGGCTGCTGATGTTTCCAGATATTTATGATTTGGTGGTGAGGATGATGCCCTGGTGATTCTAATATTGGTCAACCAGAGAATCAGCAAACACTATGGATCATTGAGCATATCTGAAATTCCTTAGTAATATTCACGCTGTTGTCCTGCCAAAAGTATTAATTGTGTCTGCACCTTCTCACATTATGTAAGACCGGACAGACAGGATGTGGCTGTGTGCATGCCTGCCTCGAGTGCAGTGCCTTTCCCCCTCAATGAAGGCATTCAATAGAAGAAACTTAATGAATGACTGTTTTTCAAGAGTTTTTTTTCAGACATCCTACTTTACATTATAGGGTTCATTGGTCCTCGAAAGTGTTGAGTTGGTCGTTCCCCCCCCCCCCCCCCCCCCCGCTTAAGGTGCAACATGGTAAGCAACCTGCGACCCAGGGCCACATGCGGCCCATCTGGGTTCCGAGTGTGGCCCACAAGACATTTTGTTGACTGCCTCCCAGGCGCAGGGTCGCCACATTCCGCTGATTTCCATCAGTGTAAGTTTTTTCCGACCAGTATGACGGAAGTGATTGAAGCGTGTAAAAGCGAGAGGACGTGAAGTGAGGGAGAACACCCACAGTGAAGAAGGAGGCCATTTTGCCCCTCAAGCCTGCATCAACCCTATGAAACAGCACCCTGGTATAAAGAGCACCAAAGCATATCCTTCCTTACATAAGGAGATCAAACTGTTCACAATGTGGTCGCACCAAGATACTGTTTAATTGCAGCAAGATATCTTTGCGCTTAATTCCAATCCCATTGGATTAAGGGCTGACATTACATTTTCTCTCCTATTTGTTTGTTAATGTTCTGTGATCTGTGCAATGACACCCAGATCCCTCTGACTATCAATATTACCAAATATCCCAGAATATTCTGCTGTTCTACTGTTCCCATTGTAGTGGGTTGTGGTGATACGCCTGTAGATAGTCAGGTGGTGTCAGACATCAGTCAGGTGACATCCGGCTACCAGCAGAAGGATGTAAGACGTACACGAGGACGGCCGCACATAAGGGTAGTTCCGGGAGAGTCTAATGTAACTCTGTAACAACTTGGCCTGGATAAGATTCTGATCGTTACCTTACCATTTGTACATCAATAAATCATCATTCTGGCTGAGTCACCAGCAGTTCTGCAGAATCATTGCAAGACAAGATCACGGAACACAACATGGTACCAGGTGTACTGAAGATTTGAGAGTAACGTCGGAAAAGGCGAAGTTAAATCGGCTGAAGAACCAACCTGGTGAACTGTGACCATTGGCGATCAATGCAGTAAAAGACATTGAAGTTCAAGATGGAAGGTTTAAAGGCGCCCCACCAGCTTCAAGTATCGGGTAATGTAGACAAAAACTGCCGTGCCTTCAAGCAGCAGTTTAAGCACCATGTATCGGCCCTTGGCCTGCAGGCACAGCCTGTGAAAGGCGGTTTGCGTTGCTGCTCACGGTGGCGGGTCCACAAGCAATTGAAATATATAATACTTTTGCTTTTGATAATGAAAAGGAGAGCAAGAGATGCGGTGAAGTCATTTAGTACTTTGATCGGCATTGCTCCCTCAAAACGAATGAAACATTTGAGAGATACATGTTTCGTACACGCACCCACAAACCTGGTGAATCTTTCGACAGTTTTGTCACGGACTTGAGGCTGAAGGCCCAGTCCGGAAATTTCAGTAGTCTGAAATCTTCACTTATCCGTGACCAAATTGTGTTTGGTATATCAAATGATAAGCTCCGTGAGAGGTTGCTGCGTGAAGAAGATTTGGTATTGGAACAAGCAATAAAGATTTGCCATGCATGTGAGTTAGCTGCACAGCAAATCAGCGCACTCAGCTCAAAGCCAACGTAGAGGAAGATGCCAGCGCCATTAACGCTGTGATGCACGCCATAAAGAAACGTGGTCTCCGTGCGTGCAGCCGTTTTAAGCGGCCCACAGGAGCCGTCACCTTGTGCCAGAAATGTGGCAACCGACATGGCCCATGGCAAAGCCTGGCCTCTGGACAAGTCTGTTCCAGGAGCGGCCTTGTTGCTCATTTTGCAAAACAGTGTTTCTCGCGTCCGACAGTGGACCAGTCGACCAGATGGAGTTGATAAATGCAGTTAATGAGATGACCCTTGATGAATTATTTTTTGTGGCTTCAATCTCAACCAAAGACAATATGTGTCCGAAGTCGGAAGAAGAAGGAGTTTTGATGATTAATTGGAGCGACAGTTCTAATCCAGCTGATGCCATTGAAAGCAGATGGACTATTCCAGTGATGTTAAACGACACACTGATAAAATGCAAACTTGACACAGGAGTGAAGGCAAACGTCCTCAGTCTGGGTGACCTGCATGGTCTGTGCATGCAGCCGAAAGTCGTAACCCGGCCACGAACGCTGGTCGACTACAGTGAGAATAAATTTGAGGCATTGGGGAAATATGAACTTGAAGCTCGGGTATACAATAGAAGACACATCGTACCATTCTCCATTGCGGACAGAAAACGGGAATCCATCCTAGGGGTGGATGCGTGGGAGACCCTGAACCTGGTGGAGCGGATGTACGTCCCAGTCAGCGAGCCGACAGAAAGTTACAGCGACTCGCAGCCTGCCACAGTGGTGCAATTATCCGATGAGATACGAGCGATAGTGAACGTGGAGGAAGATCAGCCAGGGACTGAAATGGAGAACCCAAAGGATATTGCACAGTACCGGTTATCAGGCTTTGAAAATGAGGACAGGCTCAGAGGCATGATACAGGAACATGATGAGCCCGTTCAAAGCATCTACAGGATGTTGCAATAAACGTTTCGGATCCCGGACAGCCAATGAGCTTCACTCTGGAGCTCAAGTTTGAATCGAATGAGTACTTCACGAATGACATGCTCTTAAAAAGATACCAGATGGAGTCACGGCCTGATGGGGCAAGGTTCTTCGCATTTACAATTACGGGGTGCACAGGCTGCCACATCCACTGGAAGAATGGAAAAAATGTCACAATGAAAACCATTAGGATTGAACCAGTCGCATGATACTTGTAAAGCAGGCACGAGAACTGGGGTAACTAATTCCTTTTTCACTTTCTTCACTCCATCTGAGGTTGCGAAACATGAAATGTGAAATAGAAACTCTTCAGCAAGACTCACTGCTGATTTAGAAATAGGTCAATTCCTGCATGAGCCCATGCTTCCACAAGCCACATTATACTTCATGGAAGATATTGATGATGAGTACGCGGATATTGATGATGAGTACGAGGATATTGATGATGAATACGAGGATATTGATGATGAATACGAGGATATTGATGATGAGTATGAGGGTATTGATGATGAGTACGAGGATATTGGTGATGAGTATATTGATGATGAGTGCGAGGATATTGATGATGAGTACGAGGATATTGATGATGAGTACGAGGATATTGATGATGAGTATATTGATGATGAGTACGAGGATATTGATGATGAGTACGAGGATATTGATGATGAGTATATTGATGATGAGTGCGAGGATTTTGATGATGAGTACAAGGATATTGATGATGAGTATGAGGATATTGATGATGAGTATGAGGGTATTGATGATGAGTATATTGATGATGAGTGCGAGGATATTGATGATGAGTACGAGGATATTGATGATGAGTATGAGGGTATTGATGATGAGTATATTGATGATGAGTGCGAGGGTATTGATGATGAGTACGAGGATATTGATGATGAGTGCGAGGATATTGATGATGAATGCGAGGATATTGATGATGAGTGCGAGGATATTGATGATGAGTATGAGGGTATTGATAATGAGTATATTGATGATGAGTGCGAGGGTATTGATGATGAGTACGAGGATATTGATGATGAGTGCGAGGATATTGATGATGAGTATGAGGGTATTGATGAGTATATTGATGATGAGTACGAGGATATTGATGATGAGTGCGAGGGTATTGATGATGAGTGCGAGGATATTGATGATGAGTGCGAGGATATTGATGATGAGTATGAGGGTATTGATAATGAGTATATTGATGATGAGTGCGAGGGTATTGATGATGAGTACGAGGATATTGATGATGAGTATGAGGGTATTGATGATGAATATATTGATGATGAGTGCGAGGATATTGATGATGAGTCCAAGGATATTGATGATAAGCATGAGGATATTGATGATGAGTATGAGGGTATTGTTGATGAGTATATTGATGATGAGTGCGAGGATATTGATGATGAGTACGAGTATACTGATGATGAGTATGAGGGTATTGATGATGAGTATATTGATGATGAGTACAAGGATATTGATGATGAGTACGAGGATATTGATAATGAGTATGAAGATATTAATGATGAAAACGAGGGTTTTGATGATGGTTATGAGGATATTGATGATGAGTACAAGGATATTGATGATGAGTAGGGCAGCACGGTAGTATAGTGGTTAGCACAGTTGCTTCACAGCTCCAGGGTCCCAGGTTCAATTCCCAGCCTGGGTCACTGTCTGTGCGGAGTCTGCACGTTCTCCCCGTGTGTGCGTGGGTTTCCTCCGGGTGCTCCGGTTTCCTCTCACAGTCCAAAGATGTGCAGGTTAGGTGGATTGCTGGGTTATGGGGGTAGGGTGTGGGCTGAGGTGGGGTGCTCTTTCCAAGGGCCCGTGCAGACTTGATGGGTCGAATGGCATCCTTCTGCACTGTAAATTCTGTAAATTCTATGATTCACAGCGCCAAGGTCCCAGGTTCAATTACCGGCTTAGTCACTGTCTGAGCGGAGTCTACACATTCTCCCCATGTCTCCCTACTCCGGGTGCTCCAGTTTCCTCCCACAAGTCCCGAAAGACGTGCTGTTAGGTAATTTGGACATTCTGAATTCTCCCTCTGTGTACCCGAACAGGCGCCGGAATGTGGCGACTAGGGGGTTTTCACAGTAACTTCATTGCAGTGAAGCCTATGAGCCTACTTGTGACAATAAAGATTATTATTATATTGATGATGGTATGAGGATATGAGTATGAGGATGGTAAGGGGATGTTTAGCACAGGGCTAAATCGCTGGCTTTGAAAGCAGACCAAGGCAGGCCAGCAGCACGGTTCGATTCCCATGACAGCCTCCCCGAACAGGCGCCGTAACGTGGCGACTAGGGGCTTTTCACAGTAACTTCATTTGAAGCCTACTTGTGACAATAAGCGATTTTCATTTCCTTTCATATTAATGATGAGTACAAGGATATTGATGATGAGTATGAGGGTATTGTTGATGAGTATATTGATGATGAGTGCGAGGATATTGATGATGAGTACGAGTATACTGATGATGAGTATGAGGGTATTGATGATGAGTATATTGATGATGAGTACAAGGATATTGATGATGAGTACGAGGATATTGATAATGAGTATGAAGATATTAATGATGAAAACGAGGGTTTTGATGATGGTTATGAGGATATTGATGATGAGTACAAGGATATTGATGATGAGTAGGGCAGCACGGTAGTATAGTGGTTAGCACAGTTGCTTCACAGCTCCAGGGTCCCAGGTTCAATTCCCAGCCTGGGTCACTGTCTGTGCGGAGTCTGCACGTTCTCCCCGTGTGTGCGTGGGTTTCCTCCGGGTGCTCCGGTTTCCTCTCACAGTCCAAAGATGTGCAGGTTAGGTGGATTGCTGGGTTATGGGGGTAGGGTGTGGGCTGAGGTGGGGTGCTCTTTCCAAGGGCCCGTGCAGACTTGATGGGTCGAATGGCATCCTTCTGCACTGTAAATTCTGTAAATTCTATGATTCACAGCGCCAAGGTCCCAGGTTCAATTACCGGCTTAGTCACTGTCTGAGCGGAGTCTACACATTCTCCCCATGTCTCCCTACTCCGGGTGCTCCAGTTTCCTCCCACAAGTCCCGAAAGACGTGCTGTTAGGTAATTTGGACATTCTGAATTCTCCCTCTGTGTACCCGAACAGGCGCCGGAATGTGGCGACTAGGGGGTTTTCACAGTAACTTCATTGCAGTGAAGCCTATGAGCCTACTTGTGACAATAAAGATTATTATTATATTGATGATGGTATGAGGATATGAGTATGAGGATGGTAAGGGGATGTTTAGCACAGGGCTAAATCGCTGGCTTTGAAAGCAGACCAAGGCAGGCCAGCAGCACGGTTCGATTCCCATGACAGCCTCCCCGAACAGGCGCCGTAACGTGGCGACTAGGGGCTTTTCACAGTAACTTCATTTGAAGCCTACTTGTGACAATAAGCGATTTTCATTTCCTTTCATATTAATGATGAGTACAAGGAAATTGATGCTGAGTATGAGGGTATTGATAATTAGTACAAGGATATTGATAATGAGCACAAGGGTATTGATGATGAAAACGAGGATATTGATAATAAAAACAAGGATATTCATGGTGAGTACGAGGGTATTGATGATGAGCACAAGGGTATTGATGATGAGTATGAGGATATTGATGATCAGAATGAGGATATTGATGGTGAATACGAGAGTATTGATGATGAGTTTGAGAGTATTGATGATGAGTTTGAGAGTATTGATGATGAGTACGACGATATTGATGGTGAGTACGAGGATATTGATAATGAATATGAGGATATTGATGATGAGTACGAGGAGTACGTGGTGCAGCACGGTAGCATTGTGGATAGCACAATTGCTTCACAGCTCCAGGGTCCCAGGTTCGATTCCGGCTTGGATCACTGTCTGTGCGGAGTCTGCACATCCTCCCCGTGTCTGCGTGGGATTCCTCCGGGTACTCCGGTTTCCTCCCACAGTCCAAAGATGTGCAGGTTAGGTGGATTGGCCATGATAAATTGCCCTTAGTGTCCAAAATTGTCCTTAGTGTTGGGTGGGGTTGCTGGGTTATGGGGATAGGGTGGAGGTGTTGACCTTGGGCAGGGTGCTCTTTCCAAGAGCTGGTGCAGACTCGATGGGCCGAATGGCCTCCTTCTGCACTGTAAATTCTATGATATCTATGATATTAACTCTGATGAAGAGGACTATGAGGACACATCCGAAGAATATGAATATGATGAAGAAAATGACGACTCTGAGAGTGAGTTAGCGAAGGCCGATGACAAAGCACTGGTAAGATGGTTTCAGGGGCATGATGAGATGATAGCATTGCACATGATGCCAATGGTGAAGGAACTGCCTCCAGAGACACAGGGTGAATCGTCTCAGGGCTCTGAAATGGTTCCGGTAGTCGATTCCCTGATCCTCGAGGCTACTCCACCGGAAGATGAGTTACAGGAGCTGATGACTATATCGCCATGTCGCTCGGCGGATCACACATATATACTCGAGCAAGGCCAGGATGAACCATGGCCTGAATCGTCAGTGCCAGAGAACATATGTATCGCACTCTCCAGTCATGAGGAGCCATTAATCGCTGTTCCAACAAGCCAAGAAGGAACAACACCTGATGTTGTAGATGTGACCTGCACCCAGGCACCAGAGAGCGTGGCTCTCCTACCTCCATTTGAGGGCACAGAAATGGGTATGGCTAGGCAATCCCTCGGCAGCACGCCGGCAAAACAGGTCCCTACTGAGGGTCCACACACTTCTATGCACAGGGTGCAGACCAGCAGTGAAACAGCGATTGCCAAACCCCAACGTAGGAAGAAAACAGGCGCCGGAATGTGGCGACGAGGGGCTTTTCACAGTAACTTCATTTGAAGCCTCCGTGTGACAAGAAGCGATTTTCATTTTCATTTAATTTCATTTCACGTTCAAAAGTACTCGCCAGATGACCATTAAAACAGAAATAGAGGAAGAGGAGAAGAGGGGGAGAGCTCGCACATCCCACTGATGAAAAGAAAAGAGAAGACGTCGGAGTTGTGACTGGCAAGCCAGACACAGAGAACAACACACAACGAAGAAACAAACAGCGTTGTGGGAAGAAGCAAAAAAACAAAAGGCTGGTGACACAGTGGCCATCAAGGGGACATGTCTTCAAAAGGCAATGTGCCAACAGGACACAGAGCAAGAGTCCGGCACGCAAACCAGCCCTCAAAAAGGATGGCAGCAACCCGAGTGACCACAGGGGATAACCGTGAGGCAACCACAAAGAGCTGAGCAAAAACGCTGTTTCCTTCCATAACACTTGCCGTACGTGCATGTTAACATTAAGTTCCTACAGGTACAGCACGGGGTTAGATACAGAGTAAAGCTCCCACTACACTGTCCCCATCAAACACTCCCAGGACAGGTACAGCACGGGGTTAGATACCGAGTAAAGCTCCCTCTACACTGTCCCCATCAAACACTCCCAGGACAGGTACAGCAGGGGTTAGATACAGAGTAATGCTCCCTCTACACTGTCCCCATCAAACACTCCCAGGACAGGTACAGCACGGGGTTAGATACAGAGTAAAGCTCCCTCTACACTGTCCCCATCAAACACTCCCAGGGCAGGTACAGCACGGGGTTAGATACAGAGTAAAGCTCTCTCTACACTGTCCCCATCAAACGCTCCCAGGGCAGGTACAGCACGGGGTTAGATACAGAGTAAAACTCCCTCTACACTGTCCCCATCAAACACTCCCAGTACAGGTACAGCACGGGGTCAGTTACAGAGTAAAACTCCCTCTACACTGTCCCCATCAAACACTCCCAGGACAGGTACAGCACGGGGTCAGTTACAGAGTAAAACTCCCTCTACACTGTCCCCATCAAACACTCCCAGGACAGGTACAGCACGGGGTTAGATACAGAGTAAAGCTCTCTCTACACTGTCCCCATCAAACGCTCCCAGGGCAGGTACAGCACAGGGTTAGATACAGAGTAAAACTCCCTCTACACTGTCCCCATCAAACACTCCCAGGACAGGTACAGCACGGGGTTAGATACAGAGTAAAGCTCTCTCTACACTGTCCCCATCAAACACTCCCAGGACAGGTACAGCACGGGGTTAGATACAGAGTAAAGCTCTCTCTACACTGTCCCCATCAAACACTCCCAGGACAGGTACAGCACGGGGTTAGATACAGAGCAAAGCTCCCTCTACACTGTCCCCATCAAACACTCCCAGGACAGGTACAGCACGGGGTTAGATACAGAGTAAAGCTCCCTCTGCACTGTCCCCATCAAACACTCCCAGGACAGGTACAGCACGGGGTTAGATACAGAGTAAAGCTCCCTCTACACTGTCCCCATCAAACACTCCCAGGACAGGTACAGCACGGGGTTAGATACAGAGTAAAGCTCCCTCTGCACTGTCACCATCAAACACTCCCAGGACAGGTTCAGCACGGGGTTAGATACAGAGTAAAGCTCCCTCTGCACTGTCCCCATCAAACACTCCCAGGACAGGTACATGATGGGGTTTGGTACAGAGCAAAGCTCCCTCTACACTGTCCCCATCAATAACTCCCAGGACAGGTACAGCACGGGGTTAGATACAGAGCAAAGCTCCATCTACACTGTCCCCATCAAACATTCCCAGGACAGGTACAGAACGGGGTTAGATACTGAGTAAAGCTCCCTCTACACTGTCTCCATCAAACACTCCCAGGACAGGTACAGCACGGGGTTAGATACAGAGCAAAGCTCCCTCTACACTGTCCCCATCAAACACTTCCAGGACAGGTACAGCACGGGGTTTGGTACAGAGCAAAGCTCCCTCTACGCTGTCTCCATCAAACACTCCCAGGACAGGCACACGATGAGGCTTGGTACAGAGCAAAGCTCCCTCTACACTGTCCCCATCAAACACTCCCAGGACAGGCACAGGACGGGGTTTGGTACCAGAGCAAAGCTCCCTCTACACTGTCCCCATCAATAACTCCCAGGACAGGTACAGCACGGGGTTAGATACAGAGTAAAGCTCCCTCTCCACTGTCCCCATCAAACACACCCAGGACAGGTACAGCACGGGGTTGGATACAGAGAAAAGCTCCCTCTGCACTGTCCCCATCAAACACTCCCAGGACAGGTACAATACGGGGTTAGATACAGAGTAAAGGTCCCTCTGCACTGTCCCCATCAAACACTCCCAGGACAGGTACAGCACGGGGTTAGATACAGAGTAAAGCTCCCTCTGCACTGTCCCCATCAAACACTCCCAGGACAGGTACAGCTCGGCGTTAAATACAGAGTAATGCTCCCTCTGCACTGTCCCCATCAAACACTCCCAGGCCAGGTACAGCATTGGGTTAGATACAGAGTGAAGCTCCCTCTACACTGTCCCCATCAAACACTCCCAGGACAGGAACAGCACAGGGTTAGATACAGAGTAAAGCTCCCTCTACACTGTCCCCATGAAACACTCCCAAGACAGGGACAGCACGGGATAAGAGACAGAGTAAAGCTCCGTCTACACTGACCCCTTCAAACATTCCCAGGACAGGTACAGCACAGAGTTAGATACAGAGTAAAGCTCCCTCTACACTGTCGCCATCAAACACTCCCAGGACAGGTACAGCACGGGATAAGATACAGAGTAAAGCTCCCTCTACACTGACCCCTTCAAACACTCCCAGGACAGGTACAGCACGGGGTTAGATACAGAGTAAAGCTCCCTCCACACTGTCCCCATCAAACACTCCCAGGACAGGTACTGCACGGGGTTAGATACAGAGTAAAGCTCCCTCTACACTGTCCCCTTCAAACACTCCCAGGACACGTACAGCACGGGGCTAGATACAGAGTAAAGCTCCCTCGACACTGCCCCATCAAACACTCCCAGGACAGGCACAGGACGGGCTTTGGTACAGAGTTAAGCTCCCTCTACACTGTCCCCATCAAACACTCCCAAGACAGGTACTGCACGGGGTTAGACACAGAGTAAAGCTCCCTCTACACTGTCCCCATCAAACACTCCCAGGACAGGTACTGCACGGGGTTAGATACAGAGTAAAGCTCCCTCTACACTGTCCCCATCAATAACTCCCAGGACAGGTACAGCACGGGATAACATACAGAGTAAAGCTCCCTCTACACTGCCCCCTTCAAACACTCCCAGGACAGGTACAGCACAGTGTTAGATATAGAGTAAAGCTCCCTCTACACTGTCCCCATCAAACACTCCCAGGACAGGTACTGCACGGGATTAGATACAGAGTAAAGCTCCCTCTACACTGTCCCCATCAAACACTCCCAGGACAGGTACAGCACGGGATAAGATACAGAGTAATGCTCCCTCTACACTGTCCCCATCAAACTCTCCCAGGACAGGTACAGCACGCGGTTAGATACAGAGTAAAGCTCCCTCTACACTGTCCCGATCAAACACTGCGAGGTCAGGTACATCACGGGGTTAGATACAGAGTAAAGCTTCCTCTACACTGTCCCTATCAAACACTCCCAGCACAGGTAGTGCATGGGGTTAGATACAAAGTAAAGCTCCCACTACACTGTCCCATCAAACACTCCCAGGACAGGTACAGCACGGGGTTAGATACAAAGTAAAGCTCCCACTACACTGCCCCATCAAACACTCCCAGGACAGGCACAGCACGGGGTTTGCTGCAGAGTAAAGCTCACTCTACACTGTCCCCATCAAACATTCCCAGGTCAGGTACAGCACGGGGTTAGATACAGAGTAAAGCTCCCTCTACACTGTCCCCATCAAACACTTCCAGGCCACATACAGCACGGGGTTAGATTCCGAGTGAAGCTCCCTCCACACTGTCCCCATCAAACATTTCCAGGACAGGTACAGCAGGGGGTTAGATACAGAGTAAAGCTCCCTCTACACTGTCCCCATCAAAGACTCCCAGGCCAGGTACTGCACGGGGTTCGATACAGAGTAAAGCTCCCTCTACACTGCCCCATCAAACACTCCCAGGACAGGCACAGCACGGGGTTTGCTACAGAGTAAAGCTCACTCTACACTGTCCCCATCAAACATTCCCAGGTCATGTACAGCACGGGGTTAGATACAGAATAAAGCTCCCTCGACACTGTCCCCATCAAACACTCCCAGGACAGGTACAGCACGGGGTTAGATACAGAGTGAAGCTCACTCTACACTGTCCCCATCAAACACTCCCAGGACCGGTACAGCACAGGGTTAGATAGAGAGCAAAACTCCCTCAACACTGTCCCCATCAAACATTCCCAGGACAGGTACAGCACGAAGTTAGATACAGAGTAAAGCTCCCTCCACACTGTCCCCATCAAACACTCCCAGGACAGGTACAGCACACGGTTAGATAGAGATTAATGCTCCCTCTATACTGTCCCCATCAATCAATCCCACGATAGGTACAACACGGGATAGATACAGAGTAAAGCTCCCTCTACACAAATCAACATCTGACATGTGGGAGGCTTTCAAGTGTCAGTTGAAAGGAATTCAGGACCGGCATGTTCCTGTGAGGAAGAAGGATAAATACGGCAATTTTCGGGAACCTTGGATAACAAGAGATATTGTTGGCCTCGTCAAAAAGAAAAAGGAGGCATTTGTCAGGGCTAGAAGGCTGGGAACAGACGAAGCCTGCGTGGAGTATAAGGAAAGTAGGAAGGAACTTAAGCGGGGAGTCAGGAGGGCTAGAAGGGGGTCACGAAAAGTCATTGGCAAGTAGGGTTAAGGAAAATCCCAAGGCTTTTTACACGTACATAAAAAGCAAGAGGGTAGCCAGGGAAAGGGTTGGCCCACTGAAGGATAGGCAAGGGAATCTATGTGTGGAGCCAGAGGAAATGGGCGAGGTACTAAATGATTACTTTGCATCAGTATTCACCAAAGAGAAGAAATT
The DNA here is from genome assembly GCF_047496885.1 of Scyliorhinus torazame. Classification (NCBI taxonomy): domain Eukaryota; kingdom Metazoa; phylum Chordata; class Chondrichthyes; order Carcharhiniformes; family Scyliorhinidae; genus Scyliorhinus; species Scyliorhinus torazame. The sequence goes on along the minus strand of NC_092718.1, from coordinate 219,336,868 downwards.
GGTAGATGTTGAGTCTGGAGAAGGGTGTGTAGATAGCCTGGGTCACATTGAGATCCAAAAAGACGAGGTGTTGGGTGTCTTAAAAAATATTAAGGTAGATAAGTCCCCAGGGCCTGATGGGATCTACTCCAGAATACTGAAGGAGGCTGGAGAGGAAATTGCTGAGGCCTTGACAGAAATCTTTGGATCCTCACTGTCTTCAGGGGATGTCCCGGAGGACTGGAGAATAGCCAATGTTGTTCCTCTGTTTAAGAAGGGTAGCAAGGATAATCCAGGGAACTACAGGCCGGTGAGCCTTACTTCAGTGGTAGGGAAATTACTGGAGAGAATTCTTCGAGACAGGATCTACTCCCATTTGGAAGCAAATGGACGTATTAGTGAGAGCCAGCATGGTTTTGTGAAGGGGAGGTCGTGTCTCACTAACTTGCTAGAGTTTTTCGAGAAGGTCACTAAGATGATTGATGCAGGTAGGGCAGTGGATGTTGTCTATATGGACTTCAGTAAGGCCTTTGACAAGGTCCCTCATCGTAGACTAGTACAAAAGGTGAAGTCACACGGGATCAGGGGTGAGCTGGCAAGTTGGATACAGAACTGGCTAGGTCATAGAAGGCAGAGAGCAGCAATGGAAGGATGCTTTTCTAATTGGAGGGCTGTGACCAGTGGTGTTCCACAGGGATCAGTGCTGGAACCTTTGCTCTTTGTAGTATATATAAATGATTTGGAGGAAAATGTAACTGGTCTGATTAGTAAGTTTGCAGACGACACAAAGGTTGGTGGAATTGCGGATAGCGATGAGGACTGTCAGAGGATACAGCAGGATTTAGATTGTTTGGAGACTTGGGCGGAGAGATGGCAGATGGAGTTTAATCCGGACAAATGTGAGGTAATGCATTTTGGAAGGTCTAATGCAGGTAGGGAATATACAGTGAATGGTAGAACCCTCAAGAGTATTGAAAGTCAAAGAGATCTAGGAGTACAGGTCCACAGGTCATTGAAAGGGGCAACACAGGTGGAGAAGGTAGTCAAGAAGGCATACGGCATGCTTGCCTTCATTGGCCGGGGCATTGAGTATAAGAATTGGCAAGTCATGTTGCAGCTGTATAGAACCTTAGTTAGGCCACACTTGGAGTATAGTGTTCAATTCTGGTCGCCACACTACCAGAAGGATGTGGAGGCTTTAGGGAGGGTGCAGAAGAGATTTACCAGAATGTTGCCTGGTATGGAGGGCATTAGCTATGAGGAGCGGTTGAATAAACTCGGTTTGTTCTCACTGGAACGAAGGAGGTTGAGGGGAGACCTGATAGAGGTATACAAAATTATGAGGGGCATAGACAGAGTGGATAGTCAGAGGCTTTTCCCCAGGGTAGAGGGGTCAATTACTAGGGGGCATAGGTTTAAGGTGAGAGGGGCAAGGTTTAGAGTAGATGTACGAGGCAAGTTTTTTACACAGAGGGTAGTGGGTGCCTGGAACTCGCTACCGGAGGAGGTGGTGGAAGCAGGGACGATAGTTACATTTAAGGGGCATCTTGACAAATACATGAATAGGATGGGAATAGAGGGATACGGACCCAGGAAGTGTAGAAGATTGTAGTTTAGTCGGGCAGCATGGTCGGCACGGGCTTGGAGGGCCGAAGGGCCTGTTCCTGTGCTGTACATTTCTTTGTTCTTTGTTCTTTGTACATTGTCCCCATCAAACTCTCCCTGGTCAGGTACATCAAGGGGTTAGATACAGAGTAAAGCTTCCTCTACCCTGTCCCCATCAAACACTCCCAGGACAGGTAGAGCATGGGGCTAGATACAGAGTAAAGCTCCCACTAATCTGTCCCCATCAGCACTCCCAGGACAGGTACAGCACGGGGTTAGATACAGAGTTATGCTCCCCCTACACTGTCCCCATCAAACACTCCCAGGACAGGTCCAGCACGGGGTTAGATACAGAGTAAAGCTCCCTCTACACTGTCCCCATCAAACACTCCCAGGACATGTACAGCAAGGGGTTAGATGCAGAGTAAAGCTCCCTCTACACTGTCCCCACCAAACACTCCCAGGACAGGGAACAGAACGGGGTTAGAAACAGAGAGAAGCTTCCTCTACACTGTCCCCATCAAACACTCCCAGAACAGATACAGCATGGGGGTTAGATACAGAGTAAAGCTCCCACTGCACTCTCCCCATCAAACACTCCCAGGACAGGTACAGCACAGGGTTAGATACAGAGTAAAGCTCCCTCTACACTGTCCCCACCAAACACTTCCAGGACAGGTAGTGCATGGGGTTAGATACAGAGTAAAGCTCCCACTACACTGTCCCCATCAAACACTCCCAGGACAGGTACAGCTAGGAGTTAGATGCAGAGTAAAGCTCCCTCTACACTTTCCCCATCAAACACTCCCAGGACAGGTACAGCATGGGGTTAGATACAGAGTAAAGCTCCCTCTACACTGTCCCCATCAAACACTCCCAGGACAGGTACAGCACGGGGTTAGATACAGAGTAAAGCTCCCTCTACACTGTCCCCATCAAACACTCCCAGGACAGGTACAGCACAGGGTTAGATACAGAGTAAAGCTCCCTCTACACTGTCCCCATCAAACACTCCCAGGACAGGTACAGCACGGGGTTAGATACAGAGTAAAGCTCCCTCTACACTGTCCCCATCAAACACTCCCAGGACAGGTACAGCACGGGGTTAGATACAGAGTAAAGCTCCCTCTACACTGTCCCCATCAAACACTCCCAGGACAGGTACAGCACGGGGTTAGATACAGAGTAAAGCTCCCTCTACACTGTCCCCATCAAACACTCCCAGGACAGGTACAGCACGGGGTTAGATACAGAGTAAAGTTTACTTTTTCTCACTTTCAATGTCTCTTTTCTGTTCTGCTTTTATCCACTTCCAACAAACAGAATGCTCCCTCTCACCCCTTCTCCCCTTCTTTAAGAGACTCCTTAAACCCCACCTGACTGATCATGCTCTGGTCACTTGCCCTGATATCACCCTACGTCGTTCAGTGGTCATGCTTTGCTTTCAAACGCTGCGAAGCCTCTGAGGTGGTTTATTACCTTAAAGGATTTGACCTATTTCTATTCGCAGTAACCATGGTGCTTGAGTCTGGATGAAAAATTGCAGATTCATGTTTATAAAGGGAAACACTCCTCCACCCAGCCAACAGGCCGCATGAGCACTGGGATTAGTGCCACCCTCTCTCCCACATGCCGATACTTATTAAACACGCCTGCACTGCTGCCAGCCGCTGCCCGCACATGAGGTCGCTGGCATCCTCTGAGGACTGTCTGCTTACCTTTGTCGGAATAACCACGGGCAGGGGTAGCAATAGAATTGGAACCAGGAATATAATCAGCTGGTTCCTGAAAGCCCAAACTATTCTCCAACGGGAGCCCATTGTTTCAGGCGTTGTCTGAACACACTCGTCTTCAACACTGTGTGAGCGCTATCAGAGCAGAGGGCAGGAGTGATTTATGTGTAACAGGAACATAATTAAACATTAACCGTCCCATGTTTTATCTGCAGAATATTTTGACCTGAATGGAAGGGGCAGGCATTACAGAATTTATGAAATAGCTTCCCAGGGAGCAAAGTGTCCTCCCAGAATGTCTGACTGTTCACACCGGCACCTCGACCTCCCTGGACTCATTCAAATGTCACTCCTTCCCCCTCGGGGATTTCAGGTAAAGGTTTGTTTGGATCATTCCCACTCCTTTTCCCTCTGTTCACAGGAAGCAGACTGGGGGCTCTTTCTTCTGAGGAATGACCTGATAGAGGTCTTTAAAATGCAGAGCGAGGCCAGCAGCGTGGGTTCAATTCCTGTACCCGCCAACGTTACTCATGAAGGCCCCCCCCTTCTCAACCTTGCCCCTCGTCTGAGGTGTGGTGACCCTCGGGTTAAATCACCACCAGTCAGCTCCCCCCCTCAAAGGGGAAAGCAGCCTCTGGCCCTCGAGGGCTACGGTAGCTTTCGTATCAACGGACGAATTAGGCGCAGGCCATTCGGCCCCTTGAGCCTGCTATCCCTGTGGCTGATCTGATTGTAACTTTAACTCTCATTTCTTTCTACCATTGTTAACCTTTCACCTTTTTGTTAATCTAAATCCTATCCAACTCTCCCTTAAACTCTGTTTCCACTGCCTTTATAGGGAGAGAGTTCCAGGAAGCCACAACCCTTGGAGAGAAAAAGATTCTCCTATAATAAAAATAATGTTTATTAGTCTCACAGCAGGCTTACATTCACACTGCAATGAAGTTACTGTGAAAAGCCCCGAATCGCCACATTCCGGCGCCTGTTCGGGTACACAGAGTGAGAATTCAGAATGTCCAATTCACCTAACAAGCACGTCTTTCGGGACTTGTGGGAGGAAACCGGAGCACCCGGAGGAAACCCACGCAGACACATGAGCCGGGATTCTCCAGCCCGACGCCGGCCTCCCTATTCTCCGGCGCCGTTTTACGGGAGGCGGTGGGATCGCCAGCACGCCGATCGGGGGCCGTTGACAGCGGCCCCGCTGGCGACTCCCCGGGCCTCGATGGGCCGACAGGTTTTGCCCAGTCCCGCCGGTGTGGATTAATCACCTCACACACGGCGGGCTCTGGAATTAAGTGTGCGGGGGCCGTCCGGGGGTGGGAGGGATCTGAGCCCGGGGGAGGGGGGGGACTCCCACGGTGGCCTGGCCCACGATCGGGACCTACCGATCGACAGGCGGGCTGGTACCGTGGGAGCCTACTTTACTCCACGCCGGGCCCCTGTAGGTGTCCGCCATATTGCCTGGGGGCCGGCGCGGAGAAGGGAACCACGCGCATGTGCGGGAATACGCCGGCCGTTCCACGTATGCGCGGACTTGCATGCGGGCCGTTCCTCACCGGCTGGACCACTCCGGCGGCAACCTAGCCCCCTAGAAAAGTGATAATTCCTCACTTTCGGGGGCCGTTAATGCTGGAGTCATTGGCGCCAGTTTTCCTGCCAGTGTGGGGACATAGCCCCATTTTCAGAGAATCCCGCCCATGGAGAACATCCTCATCACCGTTTTAAATGGGTGACCCCTAATTTTTAAGCAGTGTCCCCTCATTCTAGATTCTCCCACAAGAGGAAACATCCTCTCCACATCCCCTCTGTCAATACCCCTCAGGGTCTTAAAGGTTTAGATCAAGTTGCCTTTTACTCATCTAAACTCTCGTGGTACAAACCTAAGCTCTCCAAACTTTCCTCATAAGACAACCCACCCAGTCCTGGTAAACCTTCTCTGAGCTGCTTCCAACCCACTTACACCTTTCCTTAAATAAGGAGACCAGTGCTGTCCACAATACTCCAGATGTGGTCTGACAACAAAGTGTGACCCAGGACACACAGGGAAATATCAGGTCAGGTGGCCAAAGCTTGATAAACAAAGTCGATTTTCAAGAGAATCCACTTTAGAAAGTGAACAACTAAAGACCCAACCACCCATGGTGGAGTGTTTAAAGTGAGGGCTGATCAAGGGGCAGCAATGGAGAAGTGCAGCGATCTCACAGGGTTGTTGGGTTGGAGGAGATTACAGAGGTGGGGAAGGACGAGGCCGTGTTGAGGGATTTGAAAACGGTGAGAATTTTAAAATTAAGACGCAGCTTGACTGGGAGTGTACAGCACTCCCTCTGTTCTGATTCAGAATGTTGAGGGTTCAAGTCCCACTTGAGCACAGGAATCAAGGCTGACACTCTCGTACAGTACCGAGGGAGTTCTGTGCTGTCACACAGCCTCTCTTTCAGATGAGACGTTAAATTGAGGCCCCTCCTGCCCTCTCAGATCCCTCTCTATTCTGGGGAAGAGAAGGAGAGTTCTCCCCAGTGTCCTGGCCAATACCTACCCCTCAAACAGCATCACACGTGCAGATTACGGGTGGGTGTTGACTGGAGGATGTCACTGTGCACAAATTGGCACCCATGTCCCTTCCGTTACAACAGGAATGGCAAAGCTCCCCCGTCACCCATAGGGGCATCCAATAGTTGTGAAAGGCGGCTATGGAAATGAAAATCTTTCTTTCTTTCTGTAGCCAATCCTGCAGAGAGTAGAGAGCGGGAAAGGGTTAAGCAAGCTGTCCCAGTCTGCTAACCCTTATTAGTATAATTATTAATCATTTCCTTTCACCTTCAACTTATTGTCTTTTGCTCTTAAGTGAGAAAATATCAATCAGTTTAGATGCAGCGACCAATGCAGTTTAATCACTTGTTTGACACCATAAATTACCATCTAGAAGAATGAAATGCTGTTTCCCTCTCTGTCCAGACTGTTGTGATTGGTCAGTCCAAGGGGTGTGTCCGTTGGTCAATTTATTTGGTGGGTGGAGTCTGGCTGCACTCAGCCCCAAATGTTACATCATTTTGAAACACCTAATTAACCAATCACCACCCCACTGGGATGGAACAAACTCACCGTGCATAAAAATGCAAGGCAAACAGTACACCTGTGTGGGAAACTGGCATGAAGACATCGCAGGAAATTGTCAAACTGAAAACTAAAAGTTTATAGAGAGGGATAAGGGATGTATTGGGGCAGCACGGTAGCACAGTGATTAGCACAATTGCTTCACAGCTCCAGGGTCCCAGGTTCGATTCCGGCTTGGGTCACTGTCTGTGCGGAGTCTGCACATCCTCCCCGTGTCTGCGTGGGTTTCCTCCGGGTGCTCCGGTTTCCTCCCACAGTCCAAAGATGTGCAGGTTAGGTGGATTGGTCATGCTAAATTGCCCTTAGTGTCCAAAATTGCCCTTAGGGTTGGGTGGGGTTACAGGGATAGGGTGGAGGTGTGGGCTTGGGTAGGGTGCTCTTTCAAAGAGCCGGTGCAGACTCGATGGGCCGAATGGCCTCCTTCTGCACTGTAAATTCTATGTATTCATTGAGGATTTTAGCATTTTGAATGGATAGGTTGGTATAAAATCTTCAGGAGACCCGGGAAGGTGTTACAAACACAGGTTTGTTCCTAAGGCAAAAGTAAAGGCACATGGGGGGCAGCGACCGGGTGGCGGAACACATATCCATGGGGGGCTCCCAATGTTTGTGTGGGCCTGAAGGGGGTGGGGGGCTTTAATTTTACTTTGAGATTGGGGCATGCTGGAGCAGTGCAGCGGTTAGCACTGTTGCCTCACAGTGCTGAGGACCCGGGTTCAAATCCAGACCCAAGTCACTGCCTGTGTAGAGTTTGCACATTCTCCCCGTGTCTGCGTGAGTTTCACCCCCACAACCCAAAGATGTGCAGGGTAGATTGGCCAGGCTAAATTGCCCTATAATTGGAAAAAAATAATTGGGTTCTCTAAACTTAAAAAAAAAGAGATTGGGGCATGCTTTAAAAATGGCATACAGCACACAGACCCCACCCGGGACTACCGATCATGCTGGTCGCAATCCAGACCGGGATTTAAGTGTTAGTTTCACGCTCCCCAGTTGCTAGGCCTCCCCTCCCCCGCCACTCAGTGGGGGAGCTCATATACCATGGGCCCAACAGGGAGATCAATTGGGTCACCCCCGTGGGTCTCGGGTCTCGTGAGGGTTATTAAAGGGGGACAGAGAGAAACATTTCTCACTGGTGGGAGAGTCTAGGACCAGGGGACTCAACCTCATAATCAAGATCCATTGACGAGAGGAGTTTGGAAATACCTGTTCACACAAAGGAATAGTAAAATTGTGAAACTCTCTCTCACACAAAGCAGTAGATTCTGGAGCAAATTAATCATTTTACATCTGAGGTTGATAATATTTCGTTAGGCTAGGGTATCAAAGGTTACAGAACCCAGACAGCTGATTAAAGTTACTGGGTACAGGTCAGCCATGATCTTACTGGAGGGTGTAACAGGCTCGAGGGGCAGAATGGCCTCCTCCTATCCTGAAAGACGGGTTTCAACGGCAGGTGGAAGAATACATGGGCCTGGTGCCGGGACAGGCAAGGTGAGCCCATTGCTGATCCTCCACGCAATGAGTGGGTTTTGTAAATGTAAGAAAGGGCTTTAGCGGAATGGGGGAGCTGTTTACCCATGATGCACAGCGGTAGAGAAACCGCTCTATATCTGGGACCAAATCAAGCAAGCTTTCATATCCTGTGACCTGCATGCCTTTTGTTCTAAATATACATACTTGACGGGATTTATGTTTAACTCCCAGTCAACATTACTGATCGAAAAGATGAAATAGGCATGATCGCATTGCTGGGAGCTTGCTGTGCACAAATTAGCTGTTGCGTTTCCTACATGACAACAGTAACTATACTCCAAATAATCTCATTGGGTGTAAAGCACGTTGGAGTATCCTGATGTTCTACATGGCGCTATAGAAATAAAAGTCTTGCTTTATGTTGTTCATATCAAACAAAGAACAAAGAAATGTACAGCACAGGAACAGGCCCTTCGGCCCTCCAAGCCCGTGCCGACCATGCTGCCCGACTAAACTACAATCTTCTACACTTCCTGGGTTGGAATCCTCCGCATCCCTCATATTTTAAACCCCTCTTAACCTCCACTCGCACGTAAAGTGCCTCAGTTGGGGCTGGTTTAGCACAGGGCTAAATCGCTGGCTTTGAAAGCAGACCAAGGCAGGCCAGCAGCACGGTTCAATTCCCGTACCAGCCTCCCCGAACAGGCGCTGGAATATGGCGACTAGGGGCTTTTCACAGTAACTTCATTTGAAGCCTACTTGTGACAATAAGCGATTTTCATTTCATTTCATTTTTTTTCGGTTACTCTAACCTCGCCTCCTGACCCAGGCCTCTTGTCCCCGGTATCACCTCAATGAATATTTGCTGGATAGATATGCAAATACTGTGCTCAGCGGTGCAAAGTGCCCCTGGAGATTCCGAGGCAATAATCTGTAATAAAAGACATTCACCAACGTCCTCACCCGTAAAGGAAATTTTTCCTTGCTTGAGTTATAAGCCTGAGTTCCGAGATGACACTCTCTTTGCGACTGTGTCTCAATTAAGTGCTCAGGTGTCAAGCTCTCTGGGAGTGAAGACATCGAAACAACATTTGACCAAGTGTGGCCTCAAGGAGCCCTCCCGAAATGATGTCAGTATGAGTCACGCCAGCACAAGGGAAGATGAGACACAGGAGATTCAGCCCAACAATTCTGCTCCGTCATTCACTGAGATCATGACTGACTTTCTGTGATACCCCTCAACTCCACTTTCCCGCCTTACCCCCATCACCCTCGATTCCCTCACTGATTAGAATTCTGTCTGTCTCAGCCTTGAACTTAGTTAACGACCCAGCCTCTACAGCTCTCTAAAGAATTCCACAGATTCCCTCCCCCCGAGAGAAGAAATTCCTCCTCATCTCGGTATTCAATGGGAGACCCCCTCACTCTGATGGTTGTTGGAGGGAGGGTTGCACATGTGTTGGTGTGGGGAGGGCCGGAGATTGTCAAAGGTGGGGGGGGGAGGGGGTCAGTGCCAGTGGGGGAGGGGGGTCTCGATGTCAGGGGATCTTGTTTTAGGTGGGGGCGGCGGCGGGGGGGGGGGCATATCTGTGCCCCCCCCCCCCCAGCTGTTGTGGGGGCCTGAGAGGGAGGGGGGCTTTAATTTTACTTTGAGATTGGGGCATGCTTTAAAAATGATGGCCTCCCCCACAGGGTGTTGTTTAATCAGGCGGGAAAGGCGTCTGTGAGTTCGGCGAGTGTGACAAAGCGTTCCTCACCTGATCCAGCACTCACTCTGTGCAATTTGGGGACACATCTGCCCAAGAGCCACAGCAAGAGGCTCTTCAGCCCACTGTCTCTGCAGTGGCCTTTAAGCACCTCGCTATTCTAATCCCATTTTCCAGCACTTGATCCGTAGCCTTGTGCTGTGGCGTTCCAGGCAGTGAGTTCCAGATTCCCACCACCCCCTCGGCAAAAACGTTTTTCCTCAAATCCCCTCTAAGTCTCCAGGCCCTGATCTTAAATCCACGTCCCCTGGTTATTGGCCCGTCTACTGAGGGAAATATTCCTTATTTACCCTATGGGTACGATCCAACGGCCACGCTGGGCCAGAAAAGCAGCCGGCCACGGTGCAGTGTGGGCAATAAAAACCGGGAGACCCCGCTCCCGGGATCTACCTGCTCGCAACGCCTCGCCAGATCCAACGCGATCTCACGAGATGTTGCGATGGGAATCTCGCCCACAATGTCTCTCAGAATTTTGTACCTCAATCAGGTCCCCCCTCGGCCTTCGCTGCTCTAAGGAGAACAACCTCAGTCTAACCAGCCTCTCCCCATAGCGGAAACACTCCAGCCCAGGCAACATCCTGGTGAATCTCCTCTGCACCCTCTCTAGTGCAACCACATCCTTCCTAGCTGTGACCTAACGAGCGTTTTATACAGCTCCATCACAACCTCCCTGCTCTTATATTGTATGCATCAACTCATGAAGGCAAGCATCCCATACGCTTCTTAACCACCTTATCTACCTGTCCTGCTGCCTTCAGGGATCTTTGGACATGCACCCTAAGGTCCCTCTGGTCCGCTGTGTTGTGTTCTACCGCATGGACAATGATTGAGTCAATGCACCAAAGAACACCTAGTTCTAGACTAGTCAAATTTATTATTGTGTAACAAACCATGGGTTGGAAACTAATATTAACAAACTGGAACAATCACAAACACAACTAACCACAACAACTTCTTCTACAGACTCCCCCAAGGTTGCTGTGTCACATAGTATAACTTTCCTGCCACCTAGTGGTCGGAGGTTGAACATATTTACATGTACAATTGCTTATGCATATCTCTACATCCCCTTTCCTTGAGATTTTGAACAAAAACACATATACGTCTTTTCAATAAATATTATATATGATATGCATAGCACAATAATTTATATCATGTACAGCTATATTGTCCAATATATATTCAGTCTTTCAGGTTTCTTTCTGTGCCTTGTTGATCTTCTGGGTTTTGATAGGTCTGATGAATCTGCTTGGCAGTCTTGCATTTCTGTAGGTGCAACTGGTACGACCATATCACTGTTTGGAACTTCAGACTGCGGCGTGAGATTTGATTATTCCTCTGGTTGTGTTGGTTTTGAAGAATATAAGTTTTCTTTTTTTTTTATTACTTTATCAGAGTTACAAAGCCAGAGTGTGGACAGGGGTGAATCCCTAATCCAGCTCCCTGCCTGCTCCAAAAACCAATTCAAATTGAATCCAATTCATGGTCCCCACAAGAGAGACGTACCAGATCCAGGCATTGCACCTGACCTCACGCTCATCTTAGCCAAAAGGCTGGGAAGCGATAGAATATAAGATTTCACAGACATCGTCCGCTTGCAGTTGAGTAACAGGTTGTTTAACTTTGAGAAAAGCTCACCTGTTTCTCCACAGTACCTGTCCGTGCTCCGTGATTAGTGTAAGATCTCACACCTATTTTCTGTGATACTGTTGCACATTTTGACCAGCAATCGGGATCCTCCACCCTCACTACCTCTTCTGATTCTTCCATTGCGATTGCAGCTGATTCCTTATCTTGGGATTTACTTGCTGTATGATTTGGCAAGTGTTTGTAGCTTTCGATTCATCAACAGTTCTGTTGGCGACAAACCACAACTTAAAGATGAGAGTACCTTTAAGAAATGGGTGTTTACAAATGGGTGTGTATATAAATATCTGTAGTGAGAGAAATGGGTGTTTATTACTGCAGTGATGTCAGAGAGTGGGTGGAGCTGGGCTGTCTGTCAGCTTTTTACTTTCGTTTTTGGGCAGGCTGCAGGGTGTGTTTTAGTTTTGTTTTCAGTGTTGGAGCTGAAGCCAGACCAAGCAGGTGTACTGCTGTTCTCTCTGCCATCAAAAGACTATCTCTTGATCATTTGGTGAATTCAGAATTATAAATGTTCTCAGTAGTGAATGTAAACCTAATGTGCTTCTGTTAAAAGGGGTTTCTTAAGTCGTATGGGTGTTAAAAGGACAGCTTACGGATTACTTAGTGTTGTAGTCTTTGGGGGTTGTATTTGAATTAATGGTTGCTAAGATGTTCACTGTGTGTTTGAAAAGGTTAACTTGGGTTCATAGAATAAACATTGTTTTGCTTTAAAAAATACTTTTCCATTTCTGCTGTCCCACACCTGTAGAGTGGGCCGTGTGCTCCCCATACCACAATCTATTGAAAGTTATGGGTCAGGTGAACTCCATGATACACTTTGGGGTTCTCTAAACCCTGGCCCATAACAGTCGGTAGCTGAGCAATGTTAGTTATGGTTCATCTGGACTGTCCATGGATTTCTTTCAGTACTTGTTTGACTATCTGCAAGCCTTTTACTGCCTTTCTATTAGGCTGAGGATACAATGGACTCGGTGTGACATGTCTGAAGTCAGAACGCTGTGCAAATGCCTTCCATCCTTGACAATGAACATTGACCATGTCACTCATGACAACTTGAGGAATGCCCTGACGTGCAAATAATGCTTTTGTGAGCATAATATCGCAATTGGCTGACGAGCTTGACAACTGTGCCACTTCAGGATAGTTTGAGTAGTAGTCGACGACTGGCAAATATTCTTTCCCTTCAAGGTAGAATAGGTCTATCTGCACCTTTTGCCAAGGAGCTGACACAATTTCACCCATCTTCATCGCTTCCTTTGCTTGTCGATATTGGTATCATTGACAAGTGGTACACTTTTCCACCATTGTCTGTATATCTTTATTTATCCCTGGCCAATATACCGTATCTCACGCTCTTCTCTTCCATTTCTCAATCCCAAGGTGACCCTCATGAATCTTTTGCAGTATTTCTTTGCGCAGGGACTGTGGAATAACGATTCTCTGCTGTCTGAGTAACAAATCATTTGCTACACTTAGCTCTGATTGTGATACTTGCGCCTGACCCTTTTGGCCATCCATTGTTGAGATTACGTATCACCATTTGTAATACTTCATCTTTCTCTGTGTCTGCAACAATCAGTTTTGACTTTGCATCTGACACTGGTAGTGTCTCTGTGATCATGTCCACATGAACTTGCACATCCTCACCCATGGAATTGTCATCCAGTGCTGCTGAAACTCTGAATAGCGCATCAGCTACTACAATGTGCTTGCCCAGTGTATAGATCAAGTCAAAGGCATACTGCTGAAGTTTCATTGTCATCTTTTGGATGCAAGGTGACATTTCACCATTTTGCTTTGACTATGGCTACCAATGGTCTCTGATCTGTTTCTACAAGGAAAGTAGGCAGGCCATACACATAACTATGGATTATCTCTAATCCGTTGACTAACCCAAGACATTCTTTTTCATTTGAGCACAGTGCCACATTCCGGCGCCTGTTCGGGTACACGGAGGGAGAATTCAGAATGTCCAATTCACCTAAAACACATCTTTCGGGACTTGTGGGAGGAAACCGGAGCTCCCGGAGGTAACCCACGCAGACACGGGGAGAACGTGCAGACTCCGCACAGTGACTGTGGTGGTATGTATTAGGGGTAATACGGTACACCACGTGTCGACAGGCTATTGGTGGAGGGATGCCTGGTCCTGATAGGATCTGCCACCGACTGGACTCCACCCAGAAATGCCGGTATAAGAACCCAGTTTTCCCTCCATTTCCCTCAGCAGCTGCATTCTGTAACCACGCTGCTGGGGATAAAGTTCTGCTTAATAAAGCATTCAATTGACATTACCTCAACCTGCCTCACGTCATATTGACGGTGCTACAATTTCTTAAGCAGAATTTAAATTACCCAAGCCGAGAATCGAACCCGGGTCCCTTACGCTGTGAAGCAACAGTGCTAACTACTGTGCTACCGTGCTATTGGGCATGGCACCACCCTAACTCCGATGACCTCGGACATAGTCTTGAAGAAGGTGGTCCAGTATCTGGTCAGCCTTGGTCTGTGGGTGTGGTTAGCCGGACCCCCCTGTTTCCATAGTTGTTATTCCTGGAACAGGTCACAAGTCACAGGTCGCCAGGGGTTATATTGGACCTCAAGTGTGGATGGTTTAGAGGCAACGTGTCAGGTACGAGTATGCAGTTTGGGGGGAGCGGGGGGATTGCAGGAGTGGGTGTGACTCGAATAGCAGAGGAGTTTGCAAAAGGTGAGAGTGGAGGGGTGATCGGAATGGGGAAAGGGGAGGATAACCTCCTTCCTAATGGTGGTGGTGATACCACCTCTGCCTGTCCCCTTTCACCTCCTCCACCAGGCTGGGCAGGTCCCAATTGTGGAGCCACGTCCAGTTGTGGGCTATCTGGATCCAGATCCTGGGGTCCATCAGGGAGATTTTGCTCTTGCTCAGGTTGAACTTATATCCTGGGAAGGCCCTGAACTCTCTCAGGGGTCCCATTATCTTCCCCATGCTGGCTAGGGGATTGGCCATCCGCATAGAGAGAGTCTGTGCTCCCTGTCTCCTCTGTGAATGCATCTCGACCCCTGGGCTGATCTGAGCGTGATGGATAGTGGCTCAATAGCCAGTGCGAACAGCAGTGGGGACAATGGGCATCCCTGCCACATGCCTCTGTGCAGCTGGAAGTAATTTGATCTGGTTCCGTTCGTCTGTACACTCGCCATGCCAGTGCTGTATCACAGAAGTGGGGCAGTTTGCAGAATGCTGGCTACCTGGAATTGCAGATGGTATTTGATAAAGTGCTACATGAAAGACTTATTCGTAAAGTTATGTCTGTGGGTTTCAAAGGTGAAATATGACGTGTTAAGGGATGGTTTGTCAATAGTCCTGCTGGAGGAGGACAGATTCCGTGCCCTGCACTGTTCCCCTGGCGTACGGCTTTCCATTAACAATTAAATGTTTTCTCATCGCTCTGATTGAAACATTATTTTTATCATTTGCGTTGTTAAAGTTTATTACCTGCTGCAAACCCAAGGACAAAAGACAATTCAGAGGACACTTCCGTGAAACATCTATCTCATAAAGTTGCTTAATGCCAGTCAGCTAAATTCATCTGGAAAAGTTATTACTCCTGGCCTGTCTCCCACCTCTACTCCCACAAACTTCAGCTCAATGGAAAGGCTGATCCACGGGTCTGAGTGCGCACCAATCCCTGTTCACCCATCACCCCCTGTGCCCACTGAGCTCCATTGGCTTCTGGTCCAACAACGCCTCAATTTCAAAATTCTCACCCTCATGACCGAATCCCTCTATGGCCTCTGCTATCTCGTCCAGCCATGCAGTCCTCCAAGATCTCGGTGTTCCTCCCAATTCCAGGCTCTTGAGCAATCCTGAACTAAATTGCTCCATCTTTGCTGATCCAGCTCCCAAAGACCCAGGGACTGGATTCTCCGATCCTGCGGCTAAGTGCCGACGCCGGTGTGGGAACTGTGGCATTTTCCGATGCCAAAATTGGCACCAAACTCTCACCGATTCAGGGACTGGTGAGGGACTAGCAGCGGCGCCGGGTAAAACTCCTGGCTCCTGCGCCAAAAACGGCTGGGTCTGTGGCCGCGCATGAGCACGGCGGCGACCGTACAACGTGGCGCCGGCCATGCGCAGACCCGACCTGGCAAATACAGCCCCACAGGACAACACCTGGCCAGCCCCCGCCAGTCCCCCCAGCCCTCACGGAAGCCCCCCCACCCCGGCCAGCGGCACAGCTGTCAGCCGACTGTGGTGGTGCTGGACATAGTCCGCGGCCGCCACGCCTGGTTCCCAACCGCTGAGACCACACATCAACCGTGGGGTCAGGGACTCGAGGGGCAATTAGGGATGGGCAATAAATGCTGGGCCCGGCCAGCGACACCACAGCCCATGAATGAAAATGAAAAAATACTCACACCATCAATAGGAAGGAGGTTATCCTCCCCTTTCCCCATTCCGATCACCCCTCACCCCTCCACTCTCACCTCCTTTTGCAAACTCCTCCGCTATTCGAGTCACACCCACCCACTCCTGCAATCCCCCCGCTCCCCCCAAACTGCATACTCGTACCTGACACGTTGCCTCTAAACCATCCACACTTGAGGTCCAATATAACCCCTGGCGACCTGTGACTTGTGACCTGTTCCAGGAATAACAACTATGGAAACAGACAAAAATCTGGCTTATTGCAGATACCATATCAGCCGCAATCCTCAGGAACGGTGGAAGGGGCGGATGGAATAATTAAAACTGCAGTTACAAAAGTGTGTCAACAGAATGGGCTGCTATGGCCAGATGCCACACCCATAGTGATGTATGCCCTGCAAAATCAGAGAAATCGTAATACGGGTTTAACCCCGTATGAGATATTAATGGAACGTCCCGTGACAACTGGAACTAAACCCCCAATGACTCCAGCGGCAGTAGCCATAATGTGGGCAGATGAGGCATCACTAAAATATGCCCAGGCCATGTGTGAAACCGCTGAAAAAAATAAATAAATAAAACATGAAAAGGTGCAACAGGCTCAGATACATCCAGAAGAGGGAAATAAACACCCTTTAAACCTGGAGATCAAGTGTATGTGAAAGCACTAAACAAAGATTATTTTTCTCCGGGGTGGAATGGACCCTACCAAGTGCCGCTAACGACCCAAACAGCCATTAAAGTAAAAGAAAAGCCACTTGGGGTCCACGCAACTCGTGTAAACTACATCATCCAGAACTTTGAGAGTACCAGCGAAACGCTGACTTGAAGAGAATGACGGCGTTGATGTTTTTATATTATCATATTAATCCAACATCATGTAGAGGGTAAACTGAACACTAACACCTTGGTATACATGTCCCACTCCTACGCAGAGAGGGTAAATAAATCCAGTTGTTGGGTTTGTACACAAATTCCCAGATGCTTGGGGGAGGGATTCCCTGTGCGACCTATCCCATTCGCCAGTAACGAGATAGCAGAATGGACTCTAAGACAAAAGGCTGGTTGGGGCTGGTTAGCACATTGGGCTAAATCGCTGGCTTTTAAAGCAGACCAAGGCAGGCCAGCAGCACGGTTCAATTCCCGTACCAGCCTCCCCGAACAGGCGCCGGAATGTGGCGACTAGGGGCTTTTCACAGTAACTTCATTGAAGCCTACTTGTGACAATAAGCGATTTTCATTTTCATTTCATTTCATTTCAAATATTACAGGACGTGGTGAAGATACACAGAATATGTTCGATGGGAGATTAGCTGGATACAATATGAATAGGTTTGAGGAATGGTGGGCGCCTAGGTTTAATGTAACACGTCAAACGCCCTGTTTGATCCTTCCAATTATACTGGAGTCCCAAAGGGTAGCATATGCTTTAGGAAACATAAAACATATGGGACCTACCCAGTCGGCACGAGTCAGTGCGACCAGACCTTGAATTGGCAACGCCCTATGCTCCGCCTTACAGCTAAAGGATTATTCATCTTTGATTGGTCAGGAGTTGAAAATCAAACGAGTGAAGGCTCCTGGGAAGGGGATCGATTAGACTAATGATGACTGATAGTAAAGGAAACCTGACCGCATATAACGGCACGTATTTTATCTCTGGCCATACCAGAAAATTGGGAGGGCTCCTGCTAGTTGGGATAGGTACTCCCTTTTGTGCATCACATTCAGCAACTGCAGGACCATCCCCATCACAGGACGACACACAGTGTAATGACATGGGGACAAATGCTGGGAATAATGATACCACCATTAGGAATAGCCACTAATGCATACGAACTACGTGAATCACGAGACATCCTTGAGCAGGTAGCGAATGACACTGCACAAGCTGTTAACCAGATAGAAACTGAGATGGTTGCTACCAGAGCGGTTGCCCTGCAGAATAGAAGGGCCCTTGATTTCTTGTTAGCTGAAAAGGGAGGCACTTGTGCCCTGATTGGAAGTGACTGTTGCACATACATCCCTGATAACTCCGAAAAATTGATAACTGGGGTTCACATTCGTAGAGAGGTGACAAGATTACATGAAAATGAGGGATGGGACTTTGGCTTTGGGTGGTTAGGATCGTCAGAACAGAGGATTGTGTTCTGGATTATAATCGCCATTGTAATCTTGATTGTCGTATGGTTACTGTTTTAATATTGCGCAAGATATTTTTATTATACGAACATGAGAGAACAGCCCGAGCCGCCTTGCCTCCTTGCCACCAGCTCATAACACGCAGGGAACTGTCATACGTCCGTTCCCCTTGCATTATAAACCACCCTTCTCGACAGAGGACACGATAATTTACGAAAAGGTGTTGATCAAAAGATCAACAAGGAGGGAATTGTGGAAGGGAAGTTAATGACTTACCAATTTAGAAGCATGCTGGGAATATTAACTATATTTTAACACTGCTTTTGAGCAAACATAAGTAGGTCAAGTAATGTAAACTAAATACTGCTTAGTATTCGGTACTTTGCATCATTATGATAATAAGTTGTTCTTCCGAAGGACAACAAAATGCGACTCGAATTGTTTTTAAACCAAGGGCAAAACATTCATATTTCCTCTTGCGTATGTTCCCAAGCTTTATCTTTTCAAAGTTGTTTATTTCACACTGTAAATAAAATGGTTTTCGACTGTATAACTCAGAGTGCAGTGCCTTGGCTTTGCAGCTAGAACACTCTCTCTCCGCAAATATAACTGCGTGAATAAATTTCCTTAAATCGAACCTCGAGGAATTTGTCTTTGTTATGATTTCCGCGACACCCCCACTGTGCTGCTAGGGAGGGAGCTGCAGGATTTGGACCGAAAGTAGACTGATGGAGCGGTAATTGGCCGGGTTGGATTTGGCCTGCTTTTTGTTCTCTAACTGACGCCTAACCAATGATTTATAAAGCGTCCTTGGTTTTGTACTCTAGGCCTTAAAACTGGGATAGCTAGGAATCGCGGCTTCCAGAGAGCTGCCGAGAGACCCGGTGTTATAACCTGCCTGCCTACCATTGGCTGGGGACTAATGACAATCCCACAATCCTGTGGGAGTATGAGCTTCCCCAATGAGGGGGGGGCGGAGAAACCATTAGTAAACTCCATGTATAAATAAAGCTGGCCAGTTTGGAACCAGCAGGAAGGAGTGTGCAGCAAGGGAAGTTGCTGCTGCTGTTATATATATATATATATGTTATTGTAAATAAATGTTATTACTTTGTATCCTTAAAACTCGTGCTGGATTGTTCGTGGCCCTCACAAAACTGGCGACGAGGGTTAAAGTGAATAGCTGTCTACACTGCTGAAGCCACCTCCCTGGATTTTTGTTGGATACAGGTTGGAAGTTGTTTTCTATGATACCATGCCTCTGTACGGGCGTTTGGATGTTTTTGATGCTGCGCTGGAAAGCTGGAACCAGTACACACAACGGATGCGTTACTATTTCCGGGCAAACAATATCACCGAAAACGAGCGCCAGGTGGTCATATTGCTCACCGCCTGCAGCCTGCATACGTTTGGGGTGATTAGGAGCCTTACGTACCCAGCTGCGCCGGACACCAAAACGTTCGATGAACTTGTGAATATAGTGGGGCAACATTTTAACCCAACCCCATCCACGATAGTCCAGCGTTACCGGTTTAATACCGCTGAGAGGACCCCTGGAGAATCCCTTGCCGATTTTCTATCCGGGCTACGCAGGATTGCGGAGTACTGTGACTATGGTGAGACCTTGTCAGAAATGTTACGCGACCGTTTGGTTTGCGGTATTAACAATGCGGCCACCCAGAGAAAGTTGTCAGCTGAGCCAACATTGACTTTTCAACAGGCCATTCAAATAGTATTGTCCCGAGAGAGCACAGAACGAGGAGTGCAGGAGCTACAGGGAATGGAAGTGCATGCCTTGGGGCGCAACCCCTTCCGTCCGAAAACGTCCCCCCGCACTCCTGCGGTACCTTGGGCGAGGCAACGTCCGGACCGACGCCAGTGGCCGTCGGACATTCCTCCCCGAAAGGAGCCTTCTCCAGAGCCAATGGATGAGGAGCCATGTCCGTGTCAGACTTGTAGGCGCCGACCCCGTCGCGGACGCCGGTCCTGGGGGCGCCAAAGGCGCCATCGTTCCGACCGAAACTGGGACCAGACCAGGGGCCGTAACTGGGACCAGCCCAGAGGCCGTACCTTCCATGTGGATGAACCTGTGGCGACTACTCCTGAGGACGTGGAGACGGAGGACGACTGCCTGCAGCTGCATTGTGCGGCAGCTCCCCGTGTGGCCCCCATTAAGGTGACAGTACGGGTCAATGGTCACCCGCTTGAGATGGAGTTGGATACTGGCGCAGTGGTCTCCGTGATCGCCCAGAGGACATTCGACCGCATCAAGCAGGGTATACAGACCCTTACATTAACCGACTCACAGGCCAGGTTGACCACATACACGGGGGAACCACTGGACATTGCAGGAACTACAATGACCCCTGTTGTTTATGGATGCCAGGAGGGGTGTTTCCCACTTATCGTGGTGCGCGGCCATGGGCCCAGCCTGTTGGGTCGGGACTGGTTGCGCCATTTGCGGTTGCAATGGCAGCACATCCTCCAAATAGTTTCTGGAGGGTTGACTGAGGTGCTAGGACGATACCCAGATGTATTCCAGCCTGGTTTGGGGAAAATAAAAGGGGCCGTAGCCTGTATCCAAGTTGAACCAGGAGCCACGCCGTGCTATTTCCAGGCGCGCCCGGTGCCTTACGCCTTGCTCGAGAAGGTAGAAGGGGAGCTCACTCGTTTGGAGAGTTTGGGTATTATCAGGCCCGTCCGTTTTGCTGACTGGGCAGCACCAATTGTACCTGTAATGAAGCCAGATGCCACAGTTCGCTTGTGTGGCGACTATAAACTTATAGTGAATACGGTTTCCCGACTCGACCGATATTCAATGCCTCGCATAGAGGATCTCTACGCAAAACTTGCAGGTGGACTCTCATTCACAAAATTAGATATGAGTCACGCCTACCTACAGTTGGAGCTGGACCCTGCCTCCCGACCATATGTAACGATTAATACACACCGGGGCCTGTATGAATATACACGGTTGCCCTTTGGAGTATCCTCTGCCTGCGCTATTTTTCAACGTGTTATGGAGGGCATTTTGAGAGGCTTACCACGTGTTGCTGTCTACTTAGATGACGTTTTGATTACAGGGACGTCGGAGCAGGAACATTTGGAAAATCTGGAGGCTGTCCTGAGACGCTTTTCGGAGGCTGGAGTCCGTTTACGTTGCACAAAGTGCGTATTTCAGGCAAAGGAAGTAGTCTACCTAGGTTATCGGGTGGACCGCGAAGGTTTGCACCCCATCGCAGAGAAGGTGCGTGCGATTCAACAGGCCCCCGCCCCGACTGACACTTCGCATCTTCGTTCTTTTCTCGGTCTCGTAAACTATTACGGGAAGTTCCTCCTCAATCTGGCAACTACGCTGGCCCCTTTGCACCTTCTGCTAAAGAAAAATCACACCTGGGTTTGGGGTCAGCCGCAAGAAACCGCTTTCCGGCGGGTAAAGCAACAATTGTCGTCGTCTGGGTTACTAACCCACTATGACCCTGGAAAGCCTTTGCTCATCACATGTGATGCATCCCCGTATGGTATTGGGGCCGTCCTGTCCCACAAGATGGAGAACGGGGCCGAGCGACCGATAGCTGTCGCCTCCTGCACATTGACTGCAGCGGAGGAAAAGTACGCGCAGATCGAGAAGCAGGGCCTGGCAGTGGTTTTTGAGGTGAAACGCTTCCACCAGTACGTGTATGGCCGCCATTTCACTATTGTGACTGATCATAATCCTCTGCTGGGACTTTTCAGAGAGGATAAGCCAATACCGCCCATTGCTTCCGCACGGATCCAGCGCTGGGCTTTGTTGCTTGCTGCATACGAGTATTCTCTGGAGCACAAACCAGGAACGCAGATAGCAAATGTCGACACACTGAGCCGATTGCCTTTATCGACCGGCCCCATGTCGACCCCCACGACCAGTGAGGTGGTTGCAACCCTAAATTTTATGGGCACCTTGCCTGTCACGGCATCACAGATCCGTGAGTGGACCCAGACGGAGCCAGTCCTGTCAAAGGTTCGGCACATAGTCCTGTATGGTGGGCAGCATAGACAGCTCCCAGGCGCGTTGCGGGCATTTTCCTCCAAGCTGTCAGAATTCAGCGTGGAAGACGGCATCCTCTTGTGGGGGACGCGTGTGATTGTCCCGGAAAAAGGCCAGGAGCTGATACTAACAGACTTGCACAATGGGCATCCAGGTGTGACCAAAATGAAAATGTTGGCGCGGAGTTATGTCTGGTGGCCAGGCCTCGATACTGACATTGAGAAGGTGGCCCAAAACTGCTCCATTTGCCAGGAGCATCAGAAGCTTCCGCCGGCCGCGCCCCTACATCACTGGGAATGGCGAGGGCGGCCTTGGGCACGCTTACATGCAGATTTCGCAGGCCCTTTTCAAGGATCCATGTTCCTTCTATTAATCGACGCCCAGTCTAAATGGCTAGAGGTGCAGAAGATGCAGGGGACAACGTCCTGCGCAACAATTGAAAAGATGCGTTTAGTACTCATGGCCTCCCCGAGGTGCTGGTCACGGATAACGGTACTCCATTCACGAGTGAGGAGTTTGTGAGGTTCACGAAGATGAACGGCATACGCCATATCCGCACTGCCCCTTATCACCAGGCTTCAAATGGGTTGGCAGAGCGCGCAGTGCAGACATTCAAAAGAGGCCTAAAGGAGCAGTCTTCCGGATCAATGGACACGAGACTGGCTCGCTTTTTGTTTACGTATAGGACCACCCCCCATGCAGTGACTGGGGTAGCTCCCGCAGAACTCCTAATGTGCCGGAGACTTCGCACCCGCCTTAGTATGGTTTTCCCAGACATTGCCGCAAAAGTACGCCGCACACAAGAACGGCAGGGACAGGGATTTTCTCGGCATCGGCCGATTCGGCAGTTTGCGCCCGGTGACCCAGTGTTCGTTCGGAATTTTGCTGGTTGTGCCCAGTGGGTTCCTGGCGTAATCTTTCGCCAAGCGGGCCCTATATCTTACCAGGTGTAAGCCCAGGGTCGTCTCCAGCGCAAACATGGAGACCACGTTCGGTCCAGAAGACTATCCCCTCCAAAGATTCCCCGCCCCCGGAGCTCATTTCTACAGCCGCAGAGACCAGAGACAAGGGAAGGTAGTTCTCACAATCTTCCACTGGTGCCTCACTCGAAACCTGCGCAGGTCGTTACGGAACCGAATGGAGATAGAGATGCTGACATGACGGAGGCAGCAGACTCTGACTCCGAGATGGAGACACAGGACGCATCAGAGGGGGAATCCTCGGGTCCACGGGCTGTGGATGTACAACCGTTGCGCCGTTCATCACGGAAGCGCCGGTCTCCGTCTCGTTACACGCCGCCTATCCAGCGCCGCGTGCAAATGGTGTCCGGCCTGCAGCAAAACGAGTCCGACGCCCTCCTTTGCCAGGGTCTTCGGTGTTTCCTTGGACTTTGGGGGGAAGGGATGTTATAACCTGCCTGCTTACCATTGGCTGGGGACTAATGACAATCCCACAATCCTGTGGGAGTATGAACTTCCCCAATGAGGGGGGGGCGGAGAAACCATTAGTAAACTCCAAGTATAAATAAAGCTGGCCAGTTTGGAACCAGCAGGAAGGAGTGAGCAGCAAGCGAAGTTGCTGCTGTTGTTGTATATATATGTTATTGTAAATAAATGTTATTACTTTGTATCCTTAAAACTCGTGCTGGATTCTTCGTGGCCCTCACAAAACCTGGGATATTCCTCAAAGCCAGGTTTCTCAAAGTTAAACATCCAGAAGAACACAGGAATTAGGAGTGGGCTATTTGGCCCCTCGAGCCTGCCCCTTCGCTCAATAATCTGATGCCTGATCTGATTGCTCCCTGAACTCCACACCCCAGCCTTCCCCCTGTGGAGTCCAACAAAGAGAGACAGGAACACACGGAAGTATAATATGAACTCAGGTTCATTTAGATACACACAACTAACTCTCCTTGGCCTGAAGGGGCACCCTCCTCGACCTGCACCCAGGTTGGGTTTTTTTTATACAGTGAGGTTCCCCCTTGGTCAGGGGAAACCCCGCCCTGTTTCACCGGGTGAGTTCATACTCAGTGGTTGTCGCAGAGGTCCATGGTCCCAGAGAGGGTCCTAACACCTCCCCTAACCCTTGACCTCCTTGTCCATCAAAAATCTGTCCAACTCAGCCTGGAATATATTCAATGACCCAAAGCCTCCTCTGCCGTCTGGGCAATAGAATCCCACAGACTAACCACCGTGAGAGAAAATATCCGCCCACCTCCGGCTTAAATGGGGGACCCCTAATTCTAGGGGTCTGCACATCTTAGTTCCAGATTCCCCAATGAGGAGAAACATACTCTCAGCCTCACGTCTGTGTTCCTCATTGTCAGTTTTTCCTTCTGAATACTGGGCTAATCTGGGCAGTACTGGAGTGTAATAGGCTGTGCTGGAGTGTACTGGCTGCACTGGAGTGTAATGGGCAATACTGGAGTGTAATGGGCAGCACTGGAGTGTAATGGGCAGCACTGGAGTGTAATGGGCAGCACTGGAGTGTAATGGCTGTGTTGGAGTGTACTGGATTGTGTTGGAGTATAATGGGCTGCATTGGGGTGTACTGGCTGTACTGGAGTGTAATGGGCTGCGTTGGAGTGTACTGGCTGTACTGGAGTGTAATAGGCTGTGCTGAAGTGTACTGGGCTGTGTTGGGAGTGCACTGGGCTGTATTGGAGTGTAATAGGCTGTGTTGGAGTGTACTGGACTATACTGGAGTGTAATAGGCTGTGTTGGAGTGTACTGGGCTGTACTGGAGTGTAAGGGCTGTGCTGGAGTGTATTAGGCTGTAGTGGAGTGCATTGGGTTGTACTGGAGTGTAATAGGCTGTGCTGGAGTGTACTGGGCTGTAATGAGCTGTGCTGGAGTGCACTGGGCTGTACTGGAGAGTAATAGGCTGTGCTGGAGTGCACTGAGCTGTATTGGGATGTAATGGACTGTGCTGGAGTGCACTGGGCTGTACTGGAGTGTAATGGGTTGTGTTGGGGGGAAATGGTCTGTGCTGGAGTGTACTGGGCTGTGCTGGAGTGTACTGGGCTGTGCTGCAGTCTACTGGGCTCTGCTAGAGTGTACTGGGCTCTGCTGGAGTGTACTGGGCTGTACAGGGAAATTTTGAGTTATGCAGAATGCGGATTTTAAACTGAGAAAAAAAATGCCACACACAATATCAACATTACCTGATGATATTGTAACTGAATCCAATTACAAACCACATAAAACACAGACATTCAAAATTAGCACTCGACTCTCTCTGAAGAAGTTGTGCATTTATTAGCAACTTCCCTTGTGCTGGTATGACTCCAACCAGCAGAGACCTTTCACTCCATTCACACTGGCTTCAATTTAGCTCGGGCTCCTTGGAGCTACATTTCTTCAAATGTTGTTTTGATGTCTTCACTCCCAGAGCTCTCATGGCACGTACACCTTTGGACTTAATTGAGACACAGTCACAAAGACAGTGTGATCTCGGAATTCAAACTCAAGGAAGTAAAAATGTCCTTTTTAGGTGATGCTGTCAGATCTTGATGCCAATCACAAGTGTAAATATTTTCAGATAAATAGAGCTGACTGGCATTAAGAAGCTTTATGAGTTAGATGTTGCTTGTCGGAAGTGCCCTCTGAATTGGTTTCTGTCCTTGGGTTTGTATCAGGTAATAACCTTTAACAACGCAATTGACATGAATTAGCTTCAATCAATGATGATCAACGTTTCATTGTTAATTGAAAACAGTACGCCAGCGGAACAGTACAGGGCACGGAATCTGCCTCCTGCAGCAAGACTAACAATAAACCATCCCTTAACAATCATTTTCACCTTTGAAACCCACAGACATACCTTTATAAAGAAGTCTCTCATGCAGCACTTTATCAAATGTCTTCTGCAATTCCAGGCAGCCAACATTCTGTGAACTGCCCCTGTAAGTTTGGTTGTTCTCTCCTTACATGCATCTATGAAGTTCCTCAATAAGGCACCTCCCTGAAAATAAATTTTCCATCATTCCTTTCTGTACTTCATCCCACTTCTTCCACCTCAATTCTGCTCATTGAACTGGTTCATTTTCCAATTATTGAAGTCAAAGTTCAACACAGGCCTGTACTTTCCAGCTGCACCTTTCAAAATGGCCTCGAGCTGTCCTGGGAGTGTTTGATGGGAACAGTGTAGAGGGAGTTTTACTCTGTATCTAACCCCTTGCTGTACCTGTCCTGGGAGTGTTTGATGGGGACAGTGTAGAGGAAGCTTTACTCTGTATCTAACCCCGTGCTGTACCTGTCCTGGGAGTGTTTGATGGGGACAGTGTAGAGGGAGCTTTACTCTGTATCTAACCCCTTGCTGTACCTGTCCTGGGAGTGGTTGATGGAGACAGTGTAGAGGGAGCTTTACTCTGTATCTAACCCCGTGCTGTATCTGTCCTGGGAGTGTTCAATGGGGACAATGTGGAGGGAGCTTTACTCTGTATGTAACCCAATGAGAATACTCATGACAAAGAGTCGTCCAGACTCGAAACGTTAGCTCCATTCTCTCTCCACAGAAGCTGTCATATAACATGGAGCACGATCTAACTGAATTGGAACAGAATCCCGTGATGAGTGCGTTTAGCTGGGTGCCTCCCGGCACTCGCAGCGCCGAAGCACCGCGCTACTCAACGGGCCGGTGTCTCAGCGCAGAACACCCCATCGAGGCCGCACTTCGTCCCCGCACTGGAAGGCTGGTTTAGCTCAGTGGGCTAGACAGCTGGTTTGTGATGCCAAGCGGGGCCAGCAGCGCGGGTTCAATTCCCGTACCGGCCTCCCCGATCAGGCGGCGGAATGTGGCGACGAGGGGCTTTTCACAGTAACCTCTTGCAGTGTTAATGTTAGCCTACTTGTGACAATATAGATTATTTATTTAAGGAGCTCCGCTTGTCAGAACCCCCTCAGTGCAGGAAATCGTGATGCTATTTTTTAAAAAGGGGTCCTCGGGCCCCTCCCGCACCCCACCTCGCACGGACAGGGCACACCGGGTCTGATCGCGCTGTGGGGAAAATGCCAGCCTGGCACCGCCCTGCTACCTGGCAGGGCCACCTGGGCACCCGCTGGCATTGCCCGGCTAGCAGTTTTGAGTTTAATTTCCTATCCGAGGTCCTGTTAGGTTTTGAACGCGTGAACATGACGTTGTCAAACTGCAATTTTGAGCCTGTTAATCTTTCCAGCGCTTGCACGCAATTCTCCAAATGCAAATAATCAGTGTGAAGATATAAATTAATTAAATAATGCTGAGTTACACCCTTTAGCAAGTACAAGAGTTGACAGGTCATGTTACAGTTGTATAAGACTTTGGTTCGGCCACATTTGGAATACTGCGTGCAGTTCTGGTCGCTACATTACCAGAAGGATGTGGATGCTTTAGAGAAGGTGCAGAGGAGGTTCACCAGGATGCTGCCTGGTGTGGAGGTGCTAGCTATGAAGAGAGGTTGAGTAGATTAGGATTATTTTCATTAGAAAGACGGAGGTTGAGGGGGGACCTCATTGAGGTCTACAAAATCATGAGAGGTATAAACAGGGTGGCTAGCAAGAAGCTTTTTCCCCCAGAGTGCAGGACTCAATTACTAGGGGTCACGAGTTCAAGGTGAGAGGGGAAAAGTTTAAGGGAGATATGCGTGGAAAGTTCTTTACGCAGAGGGTGGTGGGTGCCTGGAACGCATTGCCGGCGGAGGTGGTAGAGGCTGGCATGATAGCGTCATTTAAGATGTAACTAGACAAATACAAGAATGGGCAGGGAGCAGAGGGATACAGATCCTTAGACAATAGGCGACAGTTTTAGATAGAGGATCTGGATCGGCGCAGGCTTGGAGGGCCGAAGGGCCTGTTCTTGTGCTGTAATTGTTCTTTGTTCATTGAAGGTGAAACAGCAAAAGAGTAGAGACGGTAATACTGTCTTGGACCAAGCGAGGGTAAACGAGGTGTTTAAGGACTTCAATAGTAAATTATATGAGTCGGAACCCCCGGCTGGGGCTGAGACAATTTCTGGATCAGTTGAGGTTCCTGAGGGTGGAGGAGGACCTGGTGGAAGGGCTGGGAGCCCCAATTGAGGTTGAGGAAATAATCAAGGGGCTGGAGGGCATGCAGCCGGGTAAGGCCCCGGGGCCTGACGGCTACCCGGTGGAATTCTATAAGAGGTTTTCAGAGATATTGAGCCCACTGCTGGTGAGGACATTTAACGAAGCATGAGAGAAGGGAGTCCTCCCCCCAACAATGTCGCAGGCCTCAATTTCATTGATCCTGAAACGGGAGCAGGATCCGGAGCAATGCGGGTCATACAGGCCGATTTCTCTACTGAATGTGGACGCCAAACTGCTGGCTAAGATACTGGCCACAAGGATAGAGGACTGTGTCCCGGGGGTGATAGGGGAAGACCAGACGGGATTTGTTAAGGGCAGTCAACTCAAGGCCAATGTTTGTAGGCTTCTCAATGTTATTATGATGCCCTCAGAAGGAGAGGAGGCCGAGGTGGTGGCTGTGATGGATGCGGAGAAGGCTTTTGATCGAGTGAAGAGGAATTACCTGTGGGAGGCGCTGGGAAGGTTTGGGTTTGGTGAGGGCTTTTTTGACTGGATGCAGTTACACTACCAGGCACAAGTAGCGAGTGTGTGTACGAACCGGCTGAGGTCGGGGTATTTTAAACTACACCAAGGGACGAGGCAAGGGTGCCCCCTCTCCCCGTTACTGTTTGCTCTGGCCAGAGAGCCATTGGCCAATACATTGAGAGCCTCTAGGAACTGGAAAGGGCTGGTTCGGGGGTGGGGGGCGTGGGGGGGGGGGGGGGGGGGGGGTGGTGGAGCACCGGGTCTCACTCTACGCAGATGACCTGCTCTTGTACATTTCGGACCCGTTGGAGGGGATGAGGGAAGTCATGCGAATCTTGGGGGAATTTGGCAATTTTTTGGGGTATAAATTGAACATGGGGAAAAGCGAGATGTTTGCGATCCAGGCAAGAGGACAGGAGAAGAGACTGGGAGAGCTGCCGCTTAGAACGGTAGGGAAGAGCTTTCGATATCTGGGAATCCAGGTGGCCTGAGAATGGGAGTTACTGCACAAGTTAAACCCATCCCGGTTGGTAGATCAAATGGAAGGGGACTTTAAGAGATGGGACATGCTCCCGCTGTTACTGGTGGGGAGGGTACAGACCGTGAAAATGACGGTCCCCCCCAGATTTCTGTTTGTCTTTCACTGACTCCCCATCTTCATCCCCAAGGCCTTTTTTAAGCGGGCGAATAAGGTTATTTTGGAAACTCCGGTGGAGGAGCTTAAGGGCAGGTGGGAGGACGAGCTAGGAGGAGAGATAGAGGCGGGTCTTTGGGCAGATGCCCTAAGCAGGGTTAATACCTCCTCATCATGTGCCAGGCTTAGCCTGATACAATTTAAGATAGTCCACCGGCACACATGGCAGTGGCTAGGATGAGCAGGTTTTTCGGGGTAGAGGACAGGTGTGCGAGGTGCACAGGAAGCCCAGCAAATCATGTCCACATGTTTCGGGCATGCCCGAAGCTTGGAGGGTTTTGGCAGGGTTTTGCTGAGGCAATGTCCAAGGTACTAAAAATACGGGTGGTGCCGAGTCCGGAGTGTCGGAAGAGCCGGGAGTTCAGGGGGCGAAAGAGGCCGACGCCCTGGCCTTTGCCTCCCTGGTAGCTCGGAGACGGATCTTGTTACTGTGGAGGGACTCGAAGCCCCCGAGTGTAGAAACCTGGGTTAGTGACATGGCTGGGTTTCTCAGTCTCGAGAAAACAAAGTTCACCTTAAGAGGGTCAATGTTAGGGTTCTCCTGGGGAAAATTAAAATGTCAGCAGATGCAGTATTCCGTGGTGGGGGGGGGGGGGGGGGGGGGGGAGAGAGAGGATTGTTGTTGTATGCTTGAGGTGTGTGAAGATTGGGCTGGGGGGGGGGGGGGGAATGTTTATTTTACCATGTTGATGTCATTGTTTATGTTAGTTATAACATTTTTTCAAATACCTCAATAAAATATTATTTTTAAAAAGGTGAAACTGCAGCTCAATTTACAAATTTACAGTTAACAATGCAGAAGTGGCAACAACGAGTGTGAGGTTTTTAAGAGTAACTATGGAGAATCTTTTGTGAGTGTGGCGTGGATCACAAGAATCGTCCATTTTGTTAACGTGGGTCACCGGAATAAAAGTTTGAAAAATACTGCACTAAAGGACAATTTAGCGCAGCCAATCCACCTAACCTGCACAACTTTGGACTGTGGGAGGAAACCGGAGCACCCGGAGGAAACCCACGCAGACACGGGGAGAACGTGCAAACTCCGCACAGACAGTGACCCAGCGGGGAATCGAACCTGGGACCCTGGTGCTGCGAGGCAGCAGTGCTAACCACTGTACCACCCTAGTTCTTTCATGGGATGTGATCTCCACCAGCTGCCGTGGTGGGATTAGAATCCATTTCCCCAAAACATTAGCCTGGGCCTCTGTACTGGTGCCATGATCAAGTTCAGGCCTGATAGATGCTGATTTACAGGACAGTATGCCCAGCTCTGTGCAAAGAGACCTTCATCACGGACATTTGAAACTATTTCGAGAGATGGCTTTCACATCGGAGCTGGTAGAGGGACCAATCACCGCCTGGTGTCTAAGCTAGCCGTGCCCTTAACTTGAATTGTGCCTCCATAGCCACCCTAACCTATCCTGTGCAATGAGAAACTCACATCAACGCAGTCCAGTCACTTAATTATTGTATAAACATTGATCAAAGTGAGCGGTCTAGTGTTGATCACAGAAATGTGTTGCAGACAAGTGTGCAAAATGCTGCATGTTGAAAGGGGGAAATCGCCAAGATCTCACCCACACCAGGACTGTTGGAATGGGAAAGCGAAATGTCAGCCTGCAGTCTTTATACACAATGAAATCTGACTGCAGGAGGGTGCACACAGGAGTGAGTTGGCCACTCTGCAGCCTCAAGCATCAGGAATAATTGTCCAGTGTATACGATGGGCAAGCCGTCTGTAACCGCCCGGCAACCCAGCCAGCACCGTGGGTGAGGCCAGTGGATGATGAAGCACCATCGTTTCCAATGTCAGTGCACCAAACCGTGCTGCACTCTGGCTGCACCAGAATGGGTCCAATTCAGTCACTGGGACACAAGGGAGATATTCAACCACAACAGGCGGCACAGTGCCAATTGCAGGGTCTTGGGTCGGGGATAGTGGGCAGAGCTGGGGCCACAGAACACCATGGTGAGGGAGGGGGCATTTTACCAAAGTCAACACCATATTCAATTCGGGGCTAATCTGGGCGGGGTTTATGGGGCGGGCTCCTCCCCCCCCCCCAGGCCCAGCCCCCTATTGTGATGAACGGTTACTGCCTTATCATCATGTAAGGTGATGTCCCCTTTAAGACCAGGCTTGGAACCCTGGGGACTCCGCCTCTGGCTCCGCCCATCTGGGAGCCATACATAAAGGCCTGCCTCATGGTCTGTATAGCAGTCAGCTCTCGTCCAAATCTGTAGCATAGTTATTAGCCTAATAAAGCCTTTTTTACAGTTTAATCTCTAAGCATCATTATTGAGGGTACCTCAATTTATTAGGCTAAACTAGATTCAGGATGGACGCAGGCCTAAAACCAGAGAAGCTCAATCTGGAAGCACGAACGCCGGAGGCAAAGGAAATTTTTTAATACTGGCTGCAGTGCTTCGAGGCCTACCTGGACTCCACAGAGACTCCCATCCTGGGGCCACGCAAGCTGCGTCTACTCCACGCCCGGCTGAGTCACAGAATCTCCGCCACGCTCGAAAAGGCAACGATTTATGAGGAAGCGATTGAGTTGCTCCGCAAGCGGTTTGTCAAACCCGTCAATGAGGTGCACGCCCGGCATCTGCTCTCTACCTGCCAGCAGCGCTCGGGGGAATCGCTCGACGAGTTTGTTGAAAAACTCACCGCGCTGGCCAGGGACTGTGACCATCAGGATGTGACAGGGGAAGTCCATATGAACCTGCACATCAGAGATTCTTTCGTGTCCGGCATCCGCTCGACCTACATCCGGCAGCGACTGCTCGAAAACGGGGCAAAAGACCTCCAGGAGACGCTAACGCTCGCCTCCTCGCTGGAGGTGGCCCGACATAACTTGGGTACGTACCCCGCGGACTCTGCCAGCCCCCCCCGGACTTCCTCAGACTCGCCCGTATTACAGGCCTGCGCCACGCGGCGACCCGCTCACCATGGGGGCACACCTTGCTACTTCTGCGGGCAGGGCCAGCACCCACGCCCACGCTGCCCAGCCCGCTCCGCGATCTGCAGCGACTGCGGGAAGAAAGGGCACTTTGCGAGGGTCTGCTTGGCCAGACCCAGGGGCCAGAAAAACAAAGAACAGCCGGCCCGAAAATCAGGCTCTCAGGCCAGCAGGCCTCGCAATGCGGCTGCGCACCGACCCGACACGCCCCCTTCTGATGCGTCATCAGCCTCGTGCGAATCATGGGAGCGGCCATCTTGTCGGCGGCCATCTTCTCGACCCGACACGTGCGACCGACGGCGGCGGCCATTTTACGACTCCGACTACCCGCGACTGGGTGCGATCACCCTCGATCAAACTCGGCCAAAACACCTGCAGAACTCCATGATGCAGGTCCAGGTCAACGGGCACGACACTGCATGCCTCTTCGACTCCGGGAGCACGGAGAGCTTTATCCACCCTGAAACGGTAAGGCGCTGCTCCCTACGCATCCATCCCACATCCCAAACCATAGCCCTCGCATCTGGGTCCCACTCGGTACAACTCACGGGGTACTGTATTGCGGATCTCTCGATCCAGGGTGCCAAATACACCCGTTTCAAATTTTATATCCTCCCTCACCTCTGTGCCCCCCTGCTGCTCGGACTGGATTTCCAGTGCAGCCACCGAAGCCTGACACTGAAGTTCGGCGGACCCTTGCCCCCCCTCACGGTGTGCTGCCTTGCGACACTGAAAGTCGCACCCCCCTCGCTATTCGCTAACCTCACTCCCGACTGTAAGCCCGTCGCCACCAGGAGCCGGCGCTACAGTGCCCAAGATATGGCTTTTATCAAGTCAGAGGTCCAGCGTTTACTGGGAGAGGGGGTCATCGAGGCTAGCAACAGCCCTTGGAGAGCGCAAGTGGTGGTAGTCCGGTCCGGGGAGAAGAAACGGATGGTCGTGGATTATAGCCAGACTATAAACCGATTCACGCAGCTTGATGCGTACCCCCTTCCTCGCATCGCGGAAATGGTAAATCGGATCGCCCAATACCGAGTCTTTTCCACGGTCGACCTCAAATCTGCCTACCACCAGCTCCCCATCCGACCAAAAGACCGCCTCTATACTGCCTTCGAAGCAGCCGGCCGGCTCTTCCACTTCCTCAGGGTCCCCTTTGGTGTCACAAATGGGGTCTCCGTCTTTCAAAGGGCGATGGACCAAATGGTGGACCAGTATGGTTTGCGGGCTACATACCCGTACTTGGACAATGTCACCATCTGCGGCCATGATCAGCAGGACCATGACGCTAACCTCAAAAAGTTCCTCCAGACCGCCCGAGCCCTTAACCTGACCTATAACGAGGGCAAATGCGTTTTCCACACCACCCGGCTGGCCATCCTCGGCTATGTCGTGGAAGACGGGGTCCTAGGTCCCGACCCCGACCGCATGCGCCCCCTTAAGGAACTCCCTCTCCCCCGCAGCCTCAAGGCCCTCAAACGGTGCTTGGGGCTTTTCTTCTATTACGCCCAGTGGGTCCCCAAGTATGCGGACAAAGCCCTAAAGACCACCACTTTTCCCCTCTCGGCTGAGGCTCAATCGGCCTTCAACCGCATCAAGGCCGACATCATCAAGGCCGCCATGCACGCGGTGGACGAAACCATCCCTTTCCAGGTAGAGAGCGATGCATCAGACATCGCCCTGGCTGCTACCCTCAATCAAGGAGGCAGACCAGTAGCGTTCTTCTCCCGAACCCTCACCGCCTCCGAGATTCGACACTCTGCAGTCGAAAAGGAGGCACAAGCCATTGTGGAGGCTGTGCGGTGCTGGAGACACTACCTCGCCGGTAGGAGGTTTACCCTCGTCACCGACCAACGGTCGGTCGCCTATATGTTCGATAACACGCAACGGGGCAAAATAAAAAACGATAACATTTTGAGGTGGTGGATCGAACACTCCACCTACTCGTACGATATCAAGTATCGTCCAGGGGAGCTCAACGAGCCCCCAGATGCCCTGTCCCGCGGCACATGCGCCAACGCGCAGGAGGACCGCCTGCAAGCCATCCACAATGACCTCTGCCACCCGGGGGTTACCGTGCTCGTCCATTTCATCAAGTCCGCAACCTACCTTACTCAACCAAGGAGGTCAAGGCCATGGTCAGGGCCTGCCAGGTCTGTGCGGAGTGCAAACCGCACTTCTATCGGCCAGACAAGGTTCGGCTCGTGAAGGCCTCGGGCCCCTTTGAGCGACTGAGCGTGGACTTCAAGGGGCCCCTCCCGTCCACCAACCGTTATGCCTATTTCCTCACCGTGATCGATGAGTTCTCCCGTTTCCCATTCGCCATTCGCTGCACCGACATGACCTCAGCCACGGTGATTAAGGCACTGCACAGCATCTTCACCCTGTTCGGTTTCCCTGCTTATACCCACAGCGACCGGGGTACATCATTCATGAGCGATGAACTGCGTCAGTATCTGCTCAGCAAAGACATCGCCTCGAGCAGAACGACCAGCTATAACCCACGGGGAAACGGGCAGGTGGAGAGGGAGAACGCGACCGTGTGGAAGGCTGTCCTTCTGGCCCTGCGGTCGAGAAATCTCCCAACCACCCGCTGGCAGGAGGTCCTACCCGATGCCCTACACTCCATTAGGTCACTCCTCTGCACGGCCACAAATGAGACCCCTCATGAGCGATTGTTCCTCTTCCCCAGGAAGTCTACCTCCGGGGTCTCGCTTCCACCTTGGCTGACGGCTCCGGGACCTGTTCTTCTCCGGAGGCACGCGAGGAGCCATAAAACGGACCCCCTAGTTGAAAAGGTCCAACTGCTCCACGCCAACCCCAGTTACGCCTACGTGGAGTACTCCGACGGCAGGCAAGATACGGTTTCCCTCCGGGATCTGGCGCCCGCTGGATCCTCCACCACAGATGCTCCTTCCCGCGCCGCTCCCCTGCAGGACCCGTCGCCCCCTACAACACACCCCCTTCCGGCCCTACACCCGTTGGTGAGCTCCTACCGTGCGCCCCCCCCTTGCGCCCCCCCCTTTACACACCCCACCGGCGCCGGCTCCGCTACCCCCGGCCCTGCCTAGTTCCTCTGCCCCGACCCGGACCGAAGCTCCGACCGCTGTGCTCCCGGATGTGCCCTCAACCGGGACGTCCATGTCCGCCGCACCACCGTCCGAACTGAGGAGATCGAGGAGGACGATCCGGCCGCCGAGACGGATGGACCTATGATGGCACTTCACCCCCCGCCGGACTCCTTTTTAAACAGGGGGTGAATGTGATGAACGGTTACTGCCTTATCATCCTGTAAGGTGATGTCCCCTTTAAGACCAGGCTTGGAACCCTGGGGACTCCGCCTCTGGCTCCGCCTCTGGCTCCGCCCATCTGGGAGCCATACATAAAGGCCTGCCTCATGGTCTGTATAGCAGTCAGCTCTCGTCCAAATCTGTAGCATAGTTATTAGCCTAATAAAGCCTTCTTTACAGTTTAATCTCTAAGCATCATTATTGAGGGTACCTCACCTATCCAAGATGGTGGACACTGATTCGGATTCCCCTGACCCACTCCCTTGCCCTGCCCCATCTCCCAAGGCCCCACCCTCTCTCCCCTGACCCCTAACCCCCCCACCCCTATCCCCTTCCCTCTCTACCCCCCTCCTCTCCGACCTGCCCCTCTCCCTGGCCCCGCCCTCTCACATTGCCCCACCCTCACCTGGCACCACCCCCTCCCTTGGCCCTGCCCCTCTCCCTGCCCCTCTCCCCTTACCCCACCCTTTCCCCCCAGGCTCCACCCGCCCTCCATTGACCCCGCCCCCTCTCCCCTGGCCACGCCCCCCTCAACCCTGGCCACGCCCCCTCAACCCTGGCCACGCCCCCCTCTCCCCGGGCCCCTCTCCCTTCTCCAGGCCCTGCCCCCATCTCCACAGACCCCACCCTCTCTCCCCTGACCCCCTACCCCCCATCTCCCCCAATCCCCTCCCATCCATCTCCCCCGTCCCCTCCCTCTCCCCGACCTCCTCCCCTCCCTCTCCCCCGACCCCCTCCCCTCCCTCTCCCCCCGACCCCCTCCCCTCCCTATCCCCCGACCCCCTCCCCTCCCTATCCCCCGACCCCGTCCCCTCCCCCGACCCCCTCCCTCTCCCCCGACCCCCCTCCCCTCCCTCTCCCCCGACCCCCTCCCCTCCCTCTCCCCCGACCCCCTCCCCCCCGACCCCCTCCCCTCCCTCTCCCCCGACCCCCTCCCTCTCCCCCGACCCGCTCCCTCTCCCCCGACCCCCTCCCCTCCCTCTCCCTCAACCCCCTCCCCTCCCTCTCCCCCGACCCCCTCCCCTCCCTCTCTACCGACCCCCCTCCCCTCCCTCTCTCCCGACCCCCTCCCCTCCCTCGACCCCCCTCCCCTCCCTCTCCCCCGACCCGACCCTCCCTCGACCCCCTCCCCTCCCTCTCCCCCGACCCCCTCCCCTCCCCTCCCTCGGCCCCCTCCCCTCCCTCTCCCCCGACCCCCTCCCTCTCCCCCGACCCCCCTCCCCTCCCTCGGCCCCCTCCCCTCCCTCTCCCCGACCCCCTCCCCTCCCCTCCCTCGACCCCCTCCCCTCCCCTCCCTCGACCCCCTCCCCTCCCTCTCCCCGACCCCCTCCCCTCCCCTCCCCTCCCTCGACCCCCTCCCCTCCCTCTCCCCTGATCCCCTCCCCTCCCCTCCCTCTCCCCCGACCCCCTCCCCTCCCCTCCCCCGACCCCCTCCCCTCCCTCGACCCCCTCCCCAACCTCTCCCCCGACCCCCTCCCCTCCCTCTCTCCCGACCCCCTCCCCTCCCTCTCTCCCGAGCCCCTCCCCTCCCTCGACCCCCTCCCCTCCCTCGACCCCCTCCCCTCCCCCGACCCGACCCTCCCTCGACCCCCTCCCCTCCCTCTCCCCCGACCCCCTCCCCTCCCTCGGCCCCCTCCCCTCCCTCTCCCCCGACCCCCTCCCCCTCCCTCGGCCCCCTCCCTCGACCCCCTCCCCTCCCCTCCCTCGACCCCCTCCCCTCCCTCTCCCCCGACCCCCTCCCCTCCCTCGACCCCCTCCCCTCCCCTCCCTCGACCCCCTCCCCTCCCCTCCCTCGACCCCCTCCCCTCCCTCGACCCCCTCCCCTCCCTCGACCCCCTCCCCTCCCTCGACCCCCTCCCCTCCCTCGACCCCCTCCCCTCCCTCGACCCCCTCCCCTCCCTCGACCCCCTCCCCTCCCATCCCTCGACCCCCTCCCCTCCCCTCCCTCGACCCCCTCCCCTCCCTCGACCCCCCTCCCCTCCCTCGACCCCCTCCCCTCCCTCGACCCCGACCCCCTACCCTCCCCTCCCCCGACCCTCTCCCCCTCCCCCGACCCTCTCCCCTCCCTCTCCCCGACCC
Organism: Scyliorhinus torazame; assembly: GCF_047496885.1. Taxonomy (NCBI): domain Eukaryota; kingdom Metazoa; phylum Chordata; class Chondrichthyes; order Carcharhiniformes; family Scyliorhinidae; genus Scyliorhinus; species Scyliorhinus torazame. The sequence goes on along the minus strand of NC_092718.1, from coordinate 219,299,398 downwards.
CCGACCCCGACCCCCTCCCCTCCCTCGACCCCCTCCCCCTCCCTCGACCCCGACCCCCTCCCCTCCCTCGACCCCCTCCCCTCCCTCTCCCCCGACCCCCTCCCCCCCGACCCCCTCCCCCCCCGACCCCCTCCCCTCCCTCTCCCCCGACCCCCTCCCCTCCCTCTCCCCCGACCCCCTCCCCCCCGACCCCCTCCCCTCCCTCTCCCCCGACCCCCTCCCCTCCCTCTCCCCCGACCCCCCTCCCCTCCCTCTCCCCCGACCCCCTCCCCCCCCCGACCCCCTCCCCTCCCTCTCCCCGACCCCCTCCCCTCCCTCTCCCCCGACCCCCTCCCCTCCCTCTCCCCCGACCCCCTCCCCTCCCTCTCCCCCGACCCCCTCCCCCTCCCTCTCCCCCCGACCCCCTCCCCTCCCTCTCCCCAGACCCCCTCCCCTCCCCCCGACCCCCTCCCCTCCCTCGACCCCCTCCCCTCCCCCCCGACCCCCTCCCCTCCCCCCCGACCCCCTCCCTCTCCCCCTCCCCCGACCCCCTCCCCTCCCTCTCCCCCGACCCCCTCCCCTCCCTCTCCCCCGACCCCCTCCCCTCCCCTCCCCTCCCTCTCCCCCGACACCCTCCCCTCCCTCTCCCCCGACCCCCTCCCCTCCCTCTCCCCCGACCCCCTCCCCCGACCCCCTCCCCCGACCCCCTCCCCCGACCCCCTCCCCTCCCCCGACCCCCTCCCCTGACCCCCCTCCCCCGACCCCCTCCCCTCCCTCTCCCCCGACCCCCTCCCCCGACCCCCTCCCCTCCCTCTCCCCCGGCCCCCTCTCCCCCGACCCCCTCCCCTCCCTCTCCCCCGACCCCCTCCCCCGACCCCCTCCCCTCCCTCTCCCCCGACCCCCTCCCCTCCCTCTCCCCCGACCCCCTCCCCCGACCCCCCTCCCCTCCCTCTCCCCCGACCCCCCTCTCCCCCGACCCCCTCCCCTCCCTCTCCCCCGACCCCCTCCCCCGACCCCCTCCCCTCCCTCTCCCCCGACCCCCTCCCCTCCCTCTCCCCCGACCCCCTCCCCTCCCTCTCCCCCGACCCCCCTCCCCCCGACCCCCTCCCCTCCCTCTCCCCCGACCCCCTCCCCTCCCTCCTCCTCTCCCCTCCCTCTCCCCCGACCCCCTCCCCCTCCCCTCCCTCTCCCCCCCTCCCCTCCCTCTCCCCCGACCCCCTCCCCTCCCTCTCCCCCTCCCCTCCCTCTCCCCCCTCCCCTCCCTCTCCCCCCTCCCCTCCCTCTCCCCCCCTCCCCTCCCTCTCCCCTCCCTCTCCCCCGACCCCCTCCCCTCCCTCTCCCCCGACCCCCTCCCCTCCCTCTCCCCCGACCCCCTCCCCTCCCTCTCCCCCCGACCCCCTCCCCTCCCTCTCCCCCGACCCCCTCCCCTCCCTCTCCCCCGACCCCCTCCCCTCCCTCTCCCCCGACCCCCTCCCCTCCCTCTCCCCCGACCCCCTCCCCTCCCTCTCCCCCGACCCCCCTCCCCTCCCTCTCCCCCGACCCCCTCCCCTCCCTCTCCCCCCTCCCCCCTCCCCTCCCCTCCCCCCCTCCCCTCCCTCTCCCCCCTCCCCTCCCTCTCCCCCGACCCGACCCTCCCTCTCCCCCGACCCCCTCCCCTCCCTCTCCCCCGACCCCCTCCCCCTCCCTCTCCCCTCCCTCTCCCCGACCCCCTCCCCTCCCTCTCCCCCGACCCCCTCCCCTCCCTCTCCCCCAACCCCCTCCCCTCCCCTCCCTCTCCCCGACCCCCTCCCTCTCCCCCGACCCCCTCCCCTCCCACTCCCCCGACCCCCTCCCCTCCCTCTCCCCCGACCCCCTCCCCTCCCTCTCCCCCGACCCCCTCCCCCGACCCCCTCCCCTCCCTCTCCCCCGACCCCCTCCCCCCGACCCCCTCCCCTCCCTCTCCCCCGACCCCCTCCCCTCCCTCTCCCCCGACCCCCTCCCCTCCCTCGACCCCCTCCCCTCCCTCGACCCCCCTCCCCTCCCTCGACCCTCCCTCTCCCCGACCCCCTCCCCTCCCTCTCCCCCGACCCCCTCCCCTCCCTCTCCCCCGACCCCCTCTCCCCCGACCCCCTCCCCTCCCTCTCCCCCGACCCCCTCCCCTCCCCTCCCTCTCCCCTCCCTCTCCCCCGACCCCCTCCCCTCCCTCTCCCCCTCTCCCCTCCCTCTCCCCCGACCCCCTCCCCGCCCTCTCCCCCTCCCCTCCCTCTCCCCCTCCCCTCCCTCTCCCCCCCCTCTCCCCCGACCCCCTCCCTCCCTTTCCCCCGACCCCCTCCCTCTCCCCCCCCCTCTCCCCCGACCCCCCTCCCCTCCCTCTCCCCCCTCCCCCCTCCCCTCCCTCTCCCCCCTCCCCTCCCTCTCCCCCCTCCCCTCCCTCTCCCCCCTCCCCTCCCTCTCCCCCGACCCCCTCCCCTCCCTCTCCCCGGACCCCCTCCCCCGACCCCCTCCCCTCCCTCTCCCCCGACCCCCTCCCCCGACCCCCTCCCCTCCCTCGACCCCCTCCCCTCCCTCGACCCCCCTCCCCTCCCTCTCCCCGGACCCCCTCCCCCGACCCCCTCCCCTCCCTCTCCCCCGACCCCCTCCCCCGACCCCCTCCCCCGACCCCCTCCCCTCCCTCGACCCCCTCCCCTCCCTCGACCCCCTCCCCTCCCTCTCCCCTCCCTCTCCCCCGACCCCCTCCCCTCCCTCTCCCCCGACCCCCTCCCCCTCCCTCTCCCCCGACCCCCTCCCCTCCCTCTCCCCCCGACCCCCTCCCCTCCCCTCCCTCTCCCCTCCCTCTCCCCCGACCCCCTCCCCTCCCTCTCCCCTCCCTCTCCCCCGACCCCCTCCCTCTCCCCCGACCCCCTCCCTCTCCCCCGACCCCCCTCCCCGCCCTCTCCCCCTCCCCTCCCTCTCCCCCCCTCCCCTCCCTCTCCCCCGACCCCCTCCCCTCCCTCTCCCCCGACCCCCTCCCCTCCCTCTCCCCCCCCTCTCCCCCGACCCCCTCCCTCTCCCCCCCTCCCCTCCCTCTCCCCCGACCCCCCCTCCCCTCCCCTCTCCCCCGACCCCCTCCCCTCCCTCTCCCCCCCCCTCTCCCCCGACCCCCTCCCCCTCCCTCTCCCCCCTGCCCCCTCCCCTCCCTCTCCCCCCTCCCCTCCCTCTCCCCCCTCCCCTCCCTCTCCCCCCTCCCTCTCCCCCCTCCCCTCCCTCTCCCCCGACCCCCCTCCCCTCCCCTCCCTCTCCCCCGACCCCCTCCCTCTCCCCCGACCCCCTCCCTCTCCCCCGACCCCCTCCCCTCCCTCTCCCCCGACCCCCTCCCCTCCCTCTCCCCCCTCCCCTCCCTCTCCCCCCTCCCCTCCCTCTCCCCCCTCCCCTCCCTCTCCCCCGACCCCCTCCCTCTCCCCCGACACCCTCCCTCTCCCCCGACCCCCTCCCCTCCCTCTCCCCCCCTCCCCTCCCTCTCCCCCGACCCCCTCCCTCTCCCCCGACACCCTCCCTCTCCCCCGACCCCCTCCCCTCCCTCTCCCCGACCCCCTCCCCTCCCTCTCCCCCGACCCCCTCCCCTCCCTCCCCTCCCTCTCCCCCCTCCCCCCTCCCCTCCCTCTCCCCCGACCCCCTCCCTCTCCCCCGACCCCCTCCCCTCCCTCTCCCCCGACCCCCTCCCCTCCCTCTCCCCCTCCCCCTCCCCTCCCTCTCCCCCGACCCCCTCCCCTCCCTCTCCCCCCCTCCCTCTCCCCCCGACCCCCTCCCCTCCCTCTCCCCCGACCCCCTCCCCTCCCTCTCCCCCGACCCCCCCTCCCTCTCCCCCGACCCCCTCCCCTCCCTCTCCCCTCCCTCTCCCCCGACCCCCTCCCCTCCCTCTCCCCCGACCCCCTCCCCTCCCTCTCCCCCGACCCCCTCCCCTCCCTCTCCCCCGACCCCCTCCCCTCCCTCTCCCCCGACCCCCTCCCCTCCCTCTCCCCCGACCCCCCCTCCCCTCCCTCTCCCCCGACCCCCTCCCCTCCCTCTCCCCCGACCCCCTCCCCCCTCCCCTCCCTCTCCCCCGACCCCCTCCCCCTCCCCCCCGACCCCCTCCCCTCCCCCGACCCCCTCCCCTCCCCCCCTCCCCTCCCTCTCCCCCTCCCCCGACCCCCTCCCCTCCCTCTCCCCCTCCCCCTCCCCCGACCCCCTCCCCCGACCCCCTCCCCCGACCCCCTCCCTCTCCCCCGACCCCCTCCCCTCCCTCTCCCCCGACCCCCTCCCCTCCCTCTCCCCCGACCCCCTCCCCTCCCTCTCCCCCGACCCCCTCCCCTCCCTCTCCCCCTCCCCTCCCTCTCCCCCGACCCCCTCCCCTCCCTCTCCCCCGACCCCCTCCCCCTCCCTCTCCCCCGACCCCCTCCCCTCCCTCTCCCCCCCTCCCCTCCCTCTCCCCCGACCCCCTCCCCTCCCTCTCCCCCCTCCCTCTCCCCCGACCCCCTCCCCTCCTCTCCCCCGACCCCCTCCCCCGACCCCCCTCCCCTCCCCCGACCCCCTCCCCTCCCTCTCCCCCGACCCCCTCCCCTCCCTCTCCCCCGACCCCCTCCCCCGACCCCCTCCCCTCCCTCGACCCCCTCCCCTCCCTCTCACCCGACCCCCTCCCCTCCCTCTCCCCCGACCCCCTCCCTCTCCCCCGACCCCCTCCCCTCCCTCTCCCCCGACCCCCTCCCCTCCCTCTCCCCCGACCCCCTCCCCTCCCCTCCCTCTCCCCCGACCCCCTCCCCTCCCTCTCCCCCGACCCCCTCCCCTCCCTCTCCCCCGACCCCCTCCCCTCCCGACCCCCTCCCCTCCCTCTCCCCCGACCCCCTCCCCTCCCTCTCCCCCGACCCCCTCCCCTCCCTCTCCCCCGACCCCCTCCCCTCCCTCTCCCCCGACCCCCTCCCCTCCACCCCCTCCCCTCCCTCGACCCCCTCCCCCCCCTCTCCCCTCCCTCTCCCCCGACCCCCTCCCCCCCCCCTCTCCCCTCCCTCTACCCCGACCCCCTCCCCTCCCCCGACCCCCCCCCCTCCCTCTCCCCGACCCCCTCCCCTCCCTCTCCCCCCTCCCCTCCCTCTCCCCCGACCCCCCTCCCTCTCCCCCGACCCCCTCCCTCTCCCCCGACCCCCTCCCTCTCCCCCGACCCCCTCCCTCTCCCCCGACCCCCTCCCCTCCCTCTCACCCGACCCCCTCCCCTCCCTCTCCCCCGACCCCCTCCCTCTCCCCCGACCCCCTCCCCTCCCCCGACCCCCTCCCCTCCCCCGACCCCCTCCCCTCCCTCTCCCCCGACCCCCTCCCCTCCCTCTCCCCCGACCCCCTCCCTCTCCCCCCTCCCCTCCCTCTCCCCCGACCCCCTCCCCTCCCGACCCCCTCCCCTCCCTCTCCCCCGACCCCCTCCCCTCCCCTCTCCCCCGACCCCCTCCCCTCCCTCTCCCCCGACCCCCTCCCCTCCCTCTCCCCCGACCCCCTCCCCTCCCTCTCCCCCGACCCCCCTCCCCTCCCTCTCCCCCGACCCCCTCCCCTCCCTCTCCCCCGACCCCCTCCCCTCCCTCTCCCCTCCCTCTCCCCGACCCCCTCCCCCCGACCCCCTCCCCGACCCCCTCCCCCCCCCCTCTCCCCCGACCCCCTCCCCGACCCCCTCCCCCCCCCTCTCCCCCGACCCCCTCTCCCCCGACCCCCTCCCCTCCCTCTCCCCCGACCCCCTCCCCTCCCTCTCCCCCGACCCCCTCCCCTCCCTCTCCCCCGACCCCCTCCCCTCCCTCTCCCCGACCCCCTCCCCCGACCCCCTCCCCGACCCCCTCCCCCCCCCTCTCCCCCGACCCCCTCCCCTCCCTCGACCCCCTCCCCCCCCCCTCTCCCCCGACCCCCTCCCCTCCCTCGACCCCCTCCCCCCCCCCTCTCCCCCGACCCCCTCCCCCCCCCCTCTCCCCCGACCCCCTCCCCCCCCCTCTCCCCCGACCCCTCCCCTCCCTCGACCCCCTCCCCCCCCCCTCTCCCCCGACCCCCTCCCCCCCCCCTCTCCCCCGACCCCCTCCCCCCCCCGGACCCCCTCCCCCCCCCCCCCGACCCCCTCCCCCCCCCCCCCGACCCCCTCCCCCCCCCCCGACCCCCTCCCCCCCCCCCCGACCCCCTCCCCCCCCCCCCCCGACCCCCTCCCCCCCCCGACCCCCTCCCCCCCCCCCGACCCCCTCCCCCCCCCCCCCGACCCCCTCCCCCCCCCCCCGACCCCCTCCCCCCCCCCCCCCCGACCCCCTCCCCCCCCCCCCCGACCCCCTCCCCCCCCCCCCCCCCCGACCCCCTCCCCCCCCCCCCCCCCGACCCCCCTCCCCCCCCCCCCCCCGACCCCCTCCCCCCCCCCCCCCCGACCCCCGACCCCCCCCCCCCCCGACCCCCTCCCCCCCCGACCCCCCTCCCCCCCCCCCCCCCGACCCCCTCCCCCCCCCCCGACCCCCCTCCCCCCCCCCCGACCCCCTCCCTCCCCCCCCCCCGACCCCCTCCCCCCCCCCGACCCCCTCCCCCCCCCCCCGACCCCCTCCCCCCCCCCGACCCCCTCCCCCCCCCCCCGACCCCCTCCCCCCCCCTCTCCCCCGACCCCCCTCCCCCCCCCTCTCCCCCGACCCCCTCCCCTCTCCCCCGACCCCCTCCTCTCCCCCCGACCCCCTCCCCCCCCCCCCTCTCCCCCGACCCCCCTCCCCCCCCCTCTCCCCCGACCCCCTCCCCCCCCCCTCTCCCCCGACCCCCTCCCCCCCCCCCCCCCTCCCCCGACCCCCTCCCCCCCCCCCTCTCCCCCGACCCCCTCCCCCCCCCCTCTCCCCGACCCCCTCCCCCCCCCCTCCCCCGACCCCCCCCCGACCCCCCTCCCCCCCCCCCCCGACCCCCCTCCCCCCCCCCCCGACCCCCTCCCCCCCCCCCCCCGACCCCCTCCCCCCCCCGACCCCCTCCCCCCCCCCCCCCCCCGACCCCCTCCCCCCCCCCTCTCCCCCGACCCCCTCCCCCCCCCCTCTCCCCCGACCCCCTCCCCTCTCCCCCGACCCCCTCCTCTCCCCCGACCCCCTCCCCCCCCCCCCCCCTCTCCCCCGACCCCCTCCCCCCCCCCCCCCTCTCCCCCGACCCCCTCCCCCCCCCCTCGACCCCCCTCCTCTCCCCCGACCCCCTCCCCCCCCCCCCTCTCCCCCGACCCCCTCCCCCCCCCCCCTCTCCCCCGACCCCCTCCCCCCCCCCTCTCCCCCGACCCCCTCCCCCCCCCCTCTCCCCCGACCCCCTCTCCCCCGACCCCCTCCCCCCCCCTCTCCCCCGACCCCCTCCCCTCTCCCCCGACCCCCTCCCCCCCCCCCTCTCCCCCGACCCCCTCCCCCCCCCCTCTCCCCCCCCCTCTCCCCCGACCCCCTCCCCCCCCCTCTCCCCCCCCCTCTCCCCCCGACCCCCTCCCCCCCCCCCTCTCCCCCCCCTCTCCCCCGACCCCCTCCCCCCCCCCCTCCCCCCCTCCCCCCCCCCCTCTCCCCCGACCCCCTCCCCCTCTCCCCCGACCCCCTCCCCCCCCCCTCTCCCCCCACCCCCTCCCCCCCCTCTCCCCCCCCCTCTCCCCCGATCCCCCCCCCTCTCCCCCGACCCCCTCTCCCCCCCCTCTCCCCCTATCCCCCCCCCCCTCCCCCTATCCCCCCCTCTCCCCCTATCCCCCCCCCCTCCCCCTATCCCCCCCCCCCCTCCCCTCTCCCCCCCCCCCTCCCCTCTCCCCCCCCCCCCTCCCCTCTCCCCCTATCCCCCCCCCCCTCCCCCTATCCCCCCCCCCCCTCCCCTCTCCCCCCCCCCCCTCCCCTCTCCCCCCCCCCCCTCCCCTCTCCCCCCCCCCCCCTCCTCTCTCCCCCCCCCCTCCCCTCTCCCCCCCCCCCTCCCCCCCCTCCTCTCCCCCGACCCCCCTCCTCCCCCCCCCTCCTCTCCCCCGACCCCCCCCTCTCCCCCGACCCCCCCCTCTCCCCCGACCCCCCCCTCTCCCCTCCCCTCCCCCGACCCCCTCTCCGACCCCGCCCCTCACCAGGCCCCACCCCCTCCCTTGGCCACACCCCTCTCCCCTGACCCCGCCCCCTTCTCCCCGACCCCTCTCCCCGACCACGCCCCTCTCCCCTGGACACGCCCCTCTCCTATGACCCCGCCCCCTCAAACCTGGCCCCGCCCCTCCAGGCCCCGCCCCGCCTCTCCAGGCCCCGCCTCTCCAAGATGGCGGACCGGGCTGGGGATTCTCCTCCGTCTCCGCTGCCGGCCTCGGGCCCGAGTCGGTGCCGGGGCGGCGGGCTGGGGCTGACGGTGGAGCCGCTCCTCTTCCTGTCCATGATGGCGCTGGCGCTGCAGGCGCCGCTCTCCACTCAGTACATCTTCCACAGGGTCAGCGAGCAGCTCGGCTTCAGCGGCAACCGGAGCCGCGGCTGCAACAGCTCAGCGGGCCCGGAGGCCCAACTGGAGCAGGTGAGAGATCCAGCAGCTCTAACCAATCAGCTGGAGATACAGCAGCTCTAACCAATCAGCTGGGAGATCCAGCAGCTCTAACCAATCAGCAGGGAGATACAGCAGCTCTAACCAATCAGCAGGGAGATCCAGCAGCTCTAACCAATCAGCTGGGAGATCCAGCAGCTCTAACCAATCAGCAGGGAGATACAGCAGCTCTAACCAATCAGCTGGGAGATACTGCAGCTCTAACCAATCAGCAGGGAGATACAGCAGCTCTAACCAATCAGCTGGGAGATACTGCAGCTCTAACCAATCAGCTGGGGGATACTGCAGCTCTAACCAATCAGCAGGGAGATACTGCAGCTCTAACCATTCAGCTGGGATATCTAGCAGCTCTAACCAATCAGCTGGGAGATACAGCAGCTCTAACCAATCAGCTGGGAGATACTGCAGCTCTAACCAATCAGCTGGGAGATACTGCAGCTCTAACCAATCAGCAGGGAGATACTGCAGCTCTAACCATTCAGCTGGGATATCTAGCAGCTCTAACCAATCAGCTGGGAGATACAGCAGCTCTAACCAATCAGCTGGGAGATACTGCAGCTCTAACCAATAAGCTGGGAGATACTGCAGCTCTAACCATTCAGCTGGGATATCCAGCAGCTCTAACCATTCAGCTGGGATATCCAGCAGCTCTAACCAATCAGCTGGGAGATACTGCAGCTCTAACCATTCAGCTGGGATATCCAGCAGCTCTAACCAATCAGCTGGGAGATACAGCAGCTCTAACCAATCAGCAGGGAGATACGGCAGCTCTAACCAATCAGCAGGGAGATACTGCAGCTCTAACCATTCAGCTGGGATATCCAGCAGCTCTAACCAATCAGCTGGGAGATACAGCAGCTCTAACCAATCAGCAGGGAGATACGGCAGCTCTAACCAATCAGCAGGGAGATACAGCAGCTCTAACCAATCAGCAGAGTGATACAGCAGCTCTAAACAATCAGCAGGGAGATACAGCAGCTCTAACCAATCAGCAGGGAGATGCGGCAGCTCTAACCAATCAGCAGGGAGATACGGCAGCTCTAACCAATCAGCAGGGAGATACGGCAGCTCTAACCAAACAGCTGGGAGATCCGGCAGCTCTAACCAATCAGCAGGGAGATCCGGCAGCTCTAACCAATCAGCAGGGAGATCCGGCAGCTCTCACCAATCAGCAGGGAGATACAGCAGCTCTAACCAATCAGCAGGGACATGCGGCAGCTCTAACCAATCAGCAGGCAGATACGGCAGCTCTAACCATTCAGCAGGGAGATACGGCAGCTCTAACCATTCAGCAGGGAGATACGGCAGCTCTAGCCAATCAGCAGGGAGATACGGCAGCACTAACCAATCAGCAGGGAGATACGGCAGCTCTAACCAATCAGCTGGGAGATACAGCACCTCTAACCAATCAGCAGGGAGATCCAGCAGCTCTAGCCAATCAGCAGGGAGATCCAGCAGCTCTAACCAATCAGCAGGGAGATCCAGCAGCTCTAACCAATCAGCAGGGAGATACAGCAGCTCTAACCAATCAGCAGGGAGATACAGCAGCTCTAACCAATCAGCAGGGAGATACAGCAGCTCTAACCAATCAGCTGGGAGATACAGCAGCTCTAACCAATCAGCAGGGAGATACGGCAGCTCTAACCATTCAGCAGGGAGATACGGCAGCTCTAGCCAATCAACAGGGAGATAGTGCAGCTCTAACCAATCAGCTGGGAGATACAGCAGCTCTAACCAATCAGCAGGGAGATCCAGCAGCTCTAATCAATCAGCAGGGAGATACAGCAGCTCTAACCAATCAGCAGGGAGATACAGCAGCTCTAACCAATCAGCAGGGAGATACAGCAGCTCTAACCAATCAGCTGGGAGATAAAGCAGCTCTAACCAATCAGCAGGGAGATACAGCAGCTCTAACCATTCAGCAGGGAGATACAGCAGCTCTAGCCAATCAGCAGGGAGATACAGCAGCACTAACCAATCAGCTGGGAGATACAGCAGCTCTAACCAATCAGCTGGGAGATACAGCTGCGCTAACCAATCAGCTGGGAGATACAGCAGCTCTAACCAATCAGCTGGGAGATACAGCAGCTCTAACCAATCAGCTGGGAGATACAGCAGCTCTAACCAATCAGCTGGGAGATACAGCAGCTCTAACCAATCAGCTGGGAGATACAGCAGCACTAACCAATCAGCTGGGAGATACAGCAGCTCTAACCAATCAGCAGGGAGATCCAGCAGCTCTAATCAATCAGCAGGGAGATACAGCAGCTCTAACCAATCAGCAGGGAGATACAGCAGCTCTAACCAATCAGCAGGGAGATACAGCAGCTCTAACCAATCAGCTGGGAGATAAAGCAGCTCTAACCAATCAGCAGGGAGATACAGCAGCTCTAACCATTCAGCAGGGAGATACAGCAGCTCTAGCCAATCAGCAGGGAGATACAGCAGCACTAACCAATCAGCTGGGAGATACAGCAGCTCTAACCAATCAGCTGGGAGATACAGCAGCGCTAACCAATCAGCTGGGAGATACAGCAGCTCTAACCAATCAGCTGGGAGATACAGCAGCTCTAACCAATCAGCTGGGAGATACAGCAGCTCTAACCAATCAGCTGGGAGATACAGCAGCTCTAACCAATCAGCTGGGAGATACAGCAGCACTAACCAATCAGTAGGGAGAAACAGCAGCTCTAACCAATCTGGAGGGAGATACAGCAGCTCTAACCAATCAGCAGGGAGATACAGCTGCTCTAGCCAATCAGCAGGGAGATACAGCAGCTATAACCAATCAGCAGGGAGTTACAGCAGCTCTAACCAATCAGCAGGGAGATACAGCAGCTCTAACCAATCAGCAGGGAGATACAGCAGCTCTAGCCAATCAGCAGGGAGATCCAGCAGCTCTAGCCAATCAGCTGGGAGATCCAGCAGCTCTAACCAATCAGCAGGGAGATCCAGCAGCTCTAACCAATCAGCTGGGAGATCCGGCAGCTCTAACCAATCAGCAGGGAGATACAGCAGCTCTAACCAATCAGCAGGGAGATACGGCAGCTCTAACCAATCAGCTGGGAGATCTAGCAGCTCTAACCAATCAGCAGGGAGATACAGCCGCTCTAACCAATCAGCAGGGAGATACAGCAGCTCTAACCAATCAGCAGGGAGATCTAGCAGCTCTAACCAATCAGCAGGGAGATACTGCAGCTCTAACCAATCAGCAGGGAGATCCAACAGCTCTAACCAATCAGCAGGGAGATACAGCAGCACTAACCAATCAGCAGGGAGATACAGCAGCACTAACCAATCAGCAGGGAGATACAGCAGCTCTAACCAATCAGCAGGGAGATACCGCAGCTCTAACCAATCAGCACGGAGATACAGCAGCTCTAACCAATCAGCTGGGATATCTAGCAGCTCTAACCAATCAGCAGGGAGATACAGCAGCTCTAACCAATCAGCAGGGAGATCTAGCAGCTCTAACCAATCAGCAGGGAGATATTGCAGCTCTAACCAATCAGCAGGGAGATCCAGCAGCTCTAACCAATCAGCAGGGAGATACAGCAGCACTAACCAATCAGCAGGGAACAGCAGCTCTAACCAATCAGCAGGGAGATACAGCAGCTCTAACCAATCAGCACGGAGATACAGCAGCTCTAACCAATCAGCTGGGATATCTAGCAGCTCTAACCAATCAGCAGGGAGATACAGCAGCTCTAACCAATCAGCAGGGAGATACAGCAGCTCTAACCAATCAGCAGGGAGATACAACAACTCTAACCAATCAGCTGGGATATCTAGCAGCGCTAACCAATCAGCAGGGAGATACAGCAGCTCTAACCAATCAGCAGGGAGATACAGCAGCTCTAACCAATCAGCAGGGAGATACAGCAGCTCTAACCAATCAGCAGAGAGATACAGCAGCTCTAACCATTCAGCAGGGAGATACAGCAGCTCTAACCAATCAGCAGAGAGATACGGCAGCTCTAACCATTCAGCAGGGAGATACAGCAGCTCTAACCAATCAGCATGGAGATACAGCAGCTCCAACCAATCAGCAGGGAGATACAGCAGCTCTAACCAATCAGCAGGGAGATCATAGATCATAGAATGTACAGTGCAGAAGGAGGCCATTCGGCCCATCGAGTGAACCGGCTCTTGGAAAGAGCACCCTACCCAAGGTCAACACCTCCACCCTATCACCACAACCCAGTAACCCCACCCAACACTAAGGGCAATTTTGGACACTAATGGTAAATTTAGCATGGCCAATCCACCTGACCTGCACATCTTTGGACTGTGGGAGGAAACCGGAGCACCCGGAGGAAACCCACGCACACACGGGGAGGATGTGCAGACTCCGCACAGACAGTGACCCAAGCCGGAATCGAACCTGGGACCCTGGAGCTGTGAAGCAATTGTGCTTTCCACAATGCTACCGTGCTGCCCTCCAAATTTTACCACCTGCCGTGGTGGTGTGGGATTCGAACCCACGTTCCTGGATCTTGCCCTGGGCCTCTGGATTACTAGTCCAGCGACAATACCACTACACCACCGCCTTTACTGCGGTGCAGCTCTAACCAATCAGCAGGGAGATACAGCAGCTCTAACCAATCAGCAGGGAGATCCAGCAGCTCTAACCAATCAGCAGGGAGATACAGCAGCTCTAACCAATCAGCAAGGAGATACAGCAGCTCTAACCAATCAGCAGGGAGATACAGCAGCTCTAGCCAATCAACACAGAGATCAACCAGCTCTAACCAATCAGCATTGAGATCACCCAGCACATAACGGGTAGCACAGTCGCTAGCACTGTGGCTTCACAGAGCCAGGGTCCCAGTTTCGATTCCCCGCTGGGTCACCGTATGTGCGGAGTCTGCAGGTTCTCCCTGTGTCTGCGTGGGTTTCCTCCGGGTGCTCCGGTTTCCTCCCACAGTCCAAAGATGTGCAGGTTAGGTGGATTGGCCATGATAAATTGCCCCTTAGTGTCCAAAAAAGGTTAGAAGGGGTTGTTAGGTTAGGGGTAATAGGGTGGAAGTGAGGGCTTAAGTGGGTCGGTGCTGACTTGATGGGCCGAATGGCCTCCTTCTGCACTGTATGTTCTATAACCAATCAGCACAGAGATCAGTCAGCACATAACCAATCAGCACAGAGATCAGTCAGCACATAACCAATCAGCACAGAGATCAGTCAGCACATAACCAATCAGCACAGAGATCAGTCAGCACATAACCAATCAGCACAGAGATCAGTCAGCACATAACCAATCAGCACAGAGATCAGTCAGCACATAACCAATCAGCACAGAGATCAGTCAGCACATAACCAATCAGCACAGAGATCAGTCAGCACATAACCAATCAGCACAGAGATCGACCAGCACATAACCAATCAGCACAGAACCAATCTGCACAGAGATCAGTCAGGACATAACCAATCAGCACAGAGATCGACCAGCACATAACCAATCAGCACATAACCAATCAGCACAGAGATCAGTCAGCACATAACCAATCAGCACAGAGATCAGTCAGGACACAACCAATCAGCACAAAGATCAGTCAGCACATAACCAATCAGCACAGAGATCAGTCAGCACATAACCAATCAGCACAGAGATCGACTAGCACATAACCAATCAGCACAGAGATCAGTCAGCACAGAGATCAGTCAGCACATAACCAATCAGCACAGAGGTCGACTAGCACATAACCAATCAGCACAGAAATCAGTCAGCACATAACCAATCAGCACAGAGATCAGTCAGCACAGAGATCAGTCAGCACATAACCAATCAGCACAGAGATCGACTAGCACATAACCAATCAGCACAGAGATCAGTCAGCACAGAGATCAGTCAGCACATAACCAATCAGCACAGAGATCGACTAGCACATAACCAATCAGCACAGAGATCAGTCAGCACATAACCAATCAGCACAGAGATCAGTCAGCACATAACCAATCAGCACAGAGATCAGTCAGCACATAACCAATCAGCACAGAGATCAGTCAGCACATAACCAATCAGCACAGAAATCAGTCAGCACAGAGATCAGTCAGCACATAACCAATCAGCACAGAGATCAGTCAGCACATAACCAATCAGCACAGAGATCAGTCAGCACATAACCAATCAACACAGAAATCAGTCAGCACATAACCAATCAGCACAGAGATCAGTCAGCACATAACCAATCAGCACAGAAATCAGTCAGCACATAACCAATCAGCACAGAAATCAGTCAGCACATAACCAATCAGCACAGAGATCAGTCAGCACATAACCAATCAGCACAGAAATCAGTCAGCACATAACCAATCAGCACAGAGATCAGTCAGCACATAACCAATCAGCACAGAGATCAGTCAGCACATAACCAATCAGCACAGAGATCGACCAGCACATAACCAATCAGCACAGAAATCAGTCAGCACATAACCAATCAGCACAGAGATGAGTCAGCACATAACCAATCAGCACAGAGATCAGTCAGCACATAACCAATCTGCACAGAGATCAGTCAGCACATAACCAATCAGCACAGAGATCAGTCAGCACATAACCAATCAGCACAGAAATCAGTCAGCACATAACCAATCAGCACATAGATCAGTCAGCACATAACCAATCAGCACAGAGATCAGTCAGCACATAACCAATCAGCACAGAGATCAGTCAGCACATAACCAATCAGCACAGAGATCAACCAACACATAACCAATCAGCACAGAGATCGACTAGCACATAACCAATCAGCACAGAGATCAGTCAGCACAGAGATCAGTCAGGACATAACCAATCAGCACAGAGATCAGTCAGGACATAACCAATCAGCACAGAGATCAGTCAGCACATAACCAATCAGCACAGAGATCAGTCAGCACATAACCAATCTGCACAGAGATCAGTCAGCACATAACCAATCAGCACAGAGATCGACCAGCACATAACCAATCAGCACAGAGATCAGTCAGCACATAACCAATCAGCACAGAGATCAGTCAGCACATAACCAATCTGCACAGAGATCAACCAGCACATTACCAATCAACACAGAGATCAACCAGCACATAACCAATCAGCAGAGAGTCAATAGAGTCATCAATAATCTACAGAGTCATAAGTAACCAACACAGAGTCATAGATAATGTATAGAGTGATAGGTAATCTGTACACAATTATTGGTTATCAATACAGAATTATTGGTAATCAATACTGAATCATTGGTAATAAATAAATAGTCATTGATAATCAATACAGAGTCATAGGTAATGTATAGAGTCATATGAAATCTATAGAGTCGTAGATAATCAATACAGTGTTATTGGTAATCAATATAGAATCATCAGTCACCAATATAGAATTATTAGTAATTAATACAGAATCATCAGTAATCAATACAGAATCTTCAGTATTCAATACAGAATCATCAGTAATCAATACATAGTCATCGGTAATCAATGCACAATCATCAGTAATCTGAACAGAATTATCAGTAATCTATGCACAATCATCAGTAAACTGGACAGAATCATCAGTATTCAATATACAATCATCAGTAATCTGAACAGGATCATCAGTAATCTGTACAGAAGCATCAGTAATCTAAACAGCATCATCAGTAATCAATACAGAATCATCAATAATCTATATACAAACATCGGTAATCAATACAGAATTATCAGTAATCTAAACAGAATCATCAGGAATCAATGCAGATTCATCAGTAATCAATACAAAATCATCATGTAATCTATACTAAATCGTCCGTAATCTATAAAGAATCATCAATAATCAATACAAAATCATCAGTAATCTAAACAGAATCATCAGTAATCTAGACAGAACATCAGTAATCAATACAGAACCATCAGTAATCTATACAGAAACATCAATAATCAATACAAAACCATCAGTAATCAGTACAGAACCATCAGTAATCTATGCAGCATCATCAGTAATCGAAAAAGAATCATCAGTAATCATAAGACCATAAAACATAGGTGCAAAATTAGGCCACTAATTTTAGGCCACTCGGCCCATCGAGTCTGCTCCGCCATTCAACCATGGCTGATGTTTTCTCATCCCCATTCTCCTGGCTTCTCCCCATAACCCCTGATCTCCTTATTAATCAAGAACCTATCTATCTCTGTCTTAAAGACACTCAGTGGTTTGGCCTCCACAGCCTTCTGCGGCAAAGAGTTCCACAGATTCACCCCCCTCTGGCTGAAGAAATTCCTTCTCATCTCTTTTTAAAAAAATATATTTATTAAAGTTTTTTAACACAATTTTTCTCCCTTACAAACAATAACCCCCCCGTAACAAAAAAAAACGAGAAATCGCGCAAAGCAAGATATATACATGGCAAAATGATATATTTACACAGCTTTGTACACTGGCCCTCACCCGTATGTGCCAGTTTCCCCAACCCTTCATGTTATCTCTTGCTCATCCACCCTCCCAGGCAGTCCCCCCTATCACCCTCGCCTCCTTCCACATTAGCAAGATCCTTCGCCGGGCTACTAGGGACGCAAAGGCCAGAATGCCGGCCTCTTTCGCCTCCTGCACTCCCGGTTCGTCCACTATTCCAAATAGTGCTAGCCCCCAGCTTGGCTTGACCCGGACTTTCACCACCTGAGATATTGCTCCCGCCACTCCTCTCCAGAACCCCTCCAGTGCCAGGTTCTCATCTCTGTTTTAAAGGATCGTCCCTTTGATCTGAGATGGTGTCCTCTGGTTCTAGTTTTTCCTACAAGTGGAAACATCCTCTCCACGTCCACTCTATCCAGGCCTTGCAGTATCTTGTACGTTTAAATAAGATCCCCTCTCATCCTTCTAAACTCCAACGAGTACAAACCCAGAGTCCTCAAACGTTCCTCATACGACAAGTTCTTCATTCCAGGGATTATTCTTGTGAACCTCCTCTGGACCCTTTCCAAGGCCAGCACATCCTTCCTTAGATATGGGGCCCAAAACTGCTCACAATACTCCAAATGTGGTCTGACCAGAGCCTTATACAGCCTCAGAAGTACAACCCTGGTCTTGTATTCTAGCCCTCTCGACATGAATGCTAACATTGCATTTGCCTTCTTAACTGCCGACTGAACCTGCACGTTAACCTTAAGAGAATCGTGAACAAGGACTCCCAAGTCACTTTGTGCTTCTGCTTTCCGAAGCATTTCCCCATTTAGAAAATAGTCTATGCCTAGATTCCTCCTTCCAAAGTGCATAACCTCACACTTTTCCACATTGTATTTCATTTGCCACTTCATTGCCCACTCTCCTAGCCTGTCCAAGTCCTTCTACAGCCCCCCCTGCTTCCTCAATACTACCTGTCCCTCTACAGATCTTTGTATTATCTGCAAACTTAGCAACAGTGCCTTCAGTACCTTCTTCCAGATCATTAATGTATATTGTAAAAGGTCCCAACACAGACCTCTGAGGCATACCACTAGTCACCGGCTGCCATCCTGAAAAAGACCCCTTGATCCCCACTCTCTGCCTTCTGCCAGTCAGCCAATCCTCTATCCATGCCAGGATCTTACCCTGAACACCATGAGCACTTAACTTATTAACAGGGGAGACTAGGACCCGGGGGCACAGTCTTAGAATAAAAGGGAGAACCAGCTAGGATGGGTCCTAGCCCGGTGGGGGGGGGGGGGGGGGGGCGGGGGGGGGGGGGTGGAATCGAGTTGCTGCTGCTAAGATCGAGGAGCTGGAGCGAGTGGGGTGGGTCGAGACGGGGGTATGCTGCTGTGGGGAACGGGCCGGGTGTGGGGTGCGGGCGCGTGGCTGGCCGAGGAGGGGTCATGGCTAGTCGGCGGGGGAGGGGGGCGGGTAGCCCCCTGATCCGGCTGATAACCTGGAATGTAAGGGGACTGAATGGGCCGGTTAAGCGGGCCTGCGTGTTCGCGCACCTGAAGGGGCTCAAGGCGGATGTGATTATGCTGCAGGAGACACCTGAAGGTGGCAGACCAGGTAAGACTGAGGAAAGGGTGGGTAGGTCAGGTGTTTCACTCGGGGCTAGATGCCAAAAATCGAGGGGTGGCGAGCTTGGTGGGAAAGAAGGTGTTATTCGAGGCGTCGAGCATTGTGGCAGATAATGGCGGTAGGTACATAATGGTAAGTGGTAAGTTGCAGGGAGAGAGGGTGGTACTGGTCAATGTGTATGCTCCGAACTGGGACGATGCAGGTTTTATGTGGCGTATGTTGGGTCAGATCCCAGACTTGGAAGTGGGGGGCCTGATAA
Source organism: Scyliorhinus torazame (assembly GCF_047496885.1). NCBI lineage: Eukaryota > Metazoa > Chordata > Chondrichthyes > Carcharhiniformes > Scyliorhinidae > Scyliorhinus > Scyliorhinus torazame. The sequence continues at coordinate 219,280,682 of NC_092718.1, read as the reverse complement.
TGGGAGGAGACTTTAACACGGTGTTGGATCCTGCACTGGATCGCTCCAGGTCTAGGACGGGTAGGAAGCCGGCGGCGGCTAGAGTGTTGAGGGGATTTATGGACCAAATGGGAGGGGTGGACCCTTGGAGACTTGCAAGGCCGGGGGCTACGGAATTTTCATTCTTCTCACATGTCCATAAGGCTTATTCTCAAATCGACTTTTTCATTTTGAGTAGGGTGCTGATAGCGAGAGTAGAGGATACCGAGTATTTGGCAATAGCCATTTCGGACCACGCCCCGCATTGGGTGGACTTGGAGATGGGGGAGGAGAGGGACCAGTGCCCGCTGTGGCGCTTGGAGGTGGGGCTGTTGGCGGACGAGGAGATGAGCGAGCGGGTCCGAGGAAGTATAGAGAGGTACTTGGAGACCAACGGGGAGGTCCGAGTGGGGATGGTATGGGAGGCACTGAAGGCGATGGTGAGGGGAGAGCTGATCTCCATCAGGGCCCACAAGGAGCAGAGGGAGCGGGGGGAGAGGGAGAGGCTGGTGGGGGAGATGGTGAGGGTAGACAGGAGGTATGCGGAAGAACCTGAGGAAGGATTGTTGAGGAAGAGGCGCAGCCTCCAGGCCGAATTCGACCTGGTAACCACCAGGAAGGCGGAGGTGCAGTGGAGGAAGGCCCAGGGGGCGGTCTACAGTATGGGGAAAAGGCAAGCCGGATGCTGGCGCATCAGCTTCGGAAGCGGGACGCAGCTAGGGAGATCGGGGGAGTTAAGGACAGGGGAGGGAGCGTGGTGCGGAGTGGGGTTGGCATCAGTGGGGTCTTCAGGGACTTCTACGAGGAATTGTACCGATCCGAGCCCCCACGGGAGGAGGGAGGGATGGGCCATTTCCTGGACCAATTGAGATTTCCAAAGGTGGAAGAGGGACTGGGGGCCCCGATTGGGCTGGAGGAGCTGATCAAAGGAATAGGAAGCATGCAGGCGGGGAAGGCACCGGGGCCGGATGGTTTCCCGATCGAGTTCTATAAAAAATATATGGACCTGTTGTGCCCGCTGTTAGTTAGGACCTTCAATGAGGCAAGGGAGGGGGGGGCTTTACCCCCGACGATGTCCCGGGCACTGATCTTGATCCTGAAGCGGGACAAGGATCCCCTGCAATGTGGGTCTTACAGACCGATTTCCTTGCTAAATGTAGATGCCAAGGTGCTGGCGAAGGTCTTAGCCACGAGGATTGAGGATTGTGTGCCGCAGATCATCCATGAAGACCAGACGGGGTTTGTGAAGGGGAGACAGTTAAACGCGAATGTGCGGAGGCTTTTGAACGTTATCATGATGCCGGCGAGGGAGGGGGAGGCGGAGATAGTGGAGGCGATGGACGCTGAGAAAGCCTTTGATAGGGTAGAGTGGGGGTACCTGTGGGAGGTGCTGAAGAGGTTCGGGTTTGGGGGGGGGGGGTTTGTCAGGTGGGTTAGGCTGTTGTATGAGGTCCCGATGGCGAGTGTGGCCACAAATAGGAGGAGGTCCGAGTACTTTCGGTTGCACCGAGGGACGAGACAGGGGTGTCCCCTGTCCCCCTGGCTATGGCACTGAGAGAGTCGAGGAACTGGAGGGGGTTGGTGCGGGGTGGGGAGGAGCACAGGGTGTCGCTTTATGCGGACGACCTGCTGCTGTATGTGGTGGACCCGTTGGGAGGAATGCCAGAGGTAATGAGGATGCTTAGGGAATTCGGGGACTTTTCGGGGTACAAGCTCAATATGGGGAAGAGCGAGCTGTTCGTAGTTCAGCTAGGGGACCAGGAGAGGGGGATTGGCGAGCTCCCACTAAAAAGGGCGGAGAGGAGTTTCAGATATTTGGGGGTCCAGGTGGCCACGAGCTGGGGGGCCCTGCATAGGCTTAACTTTACAAGGCTGGTGGAGCAAATGGAGGAGGAGTTCAAGAGGTGGGACGCATTGCCGCTGTCCTTGGCGGGTAGGGTGCAGTCAATCAAAATGACGGTGCTCCCAAGGTTTTTGTTCCTGTTCCAGTGCCTCCCCGTGTTTATCCCGAAGGCTTTTTTCAGGCGGGTTAACAGGAGTATAATGGGGTTTGTGTGGGCGCGAGGGACTCCGAGGGTGAGAAGGGTGTTCCTGGAGCGGAGTAGAGATAGGGGGGGGGCTGGCGCTGCCGAACCTCTGTGGGTACTACTGGGCCGCCAATGCGACAATGGTGCGTAAGTGGGTGATGGAGGGGGAGGGGGCTGCATGGAAGAGGCTGGAAACGGCGTCCTGTGTGGGTACGAGTCTGGGGGCGCTGGCAATGGCGCCGCTGCCGCTCCCTCCAAGGAGGCATACCACGAGCCCGGTGGTGGTGGCGGTCCTCAAAATTTGGGGGCAGTGGAGGCAGCATAGGGGGGAAGTTAGGGCCTCGGCGTGGACCCCATTACGGGGGAACCACCGGTTCGCCCCAGGAAGAACAGGTGGAGGGTTTTCAGGGTGGCACAGGGCAGGCATACGAAAGTTGGGGGACCTGTTTGTGGACGGGAAGTTCGCGAGCTTGGGTGAGCTGGAGAAGTACGGCGCTCCCCGGGGAACACCTTCAGGTACTTACAGGTAAGGGCGTTTGCCAGACCGCAGGTGGTGGAATTCCCACGGCTACTGCCACACACAGTACAGGACAGGGTGCTCTCGGGGGGTGGGTGGGAGTGGGGAAGATCTCGGAAACTTACCAGGTGATGGAGGAGGAGGCCTCGGTGGTGGAGTTGAAAGGTAAGTGGGAGGCGGAGTTGGGAGAGGAGATCGAAGAGGGGACGTGGACAGATGCCCTAGGGAGGGTGAACTCTTCCACTTCATGCGCGAGGCTCAGCCTCATACAGTTTAAGGTGCTGCACAGGGCACACATGACCGGGACAAGGATGAGCAGGTTCTTTGGGGGTGAGAACAGGTGTGTTAGGTGCTCAGGGAGCCCAGCAAATCACACCCATATGTTCTGGGCATGCCCAGCGCTGGAGGAATTTTGGAAGGGCGTAGCGAGGACGGTGTCGAGGGTGGTAGGATCCAGGGTCAAACCGGGCTGGGGGCTCGCAATATTTGGGGTGGCAGAGGAGCCGGGAGTGCAGGAGGCGAAAGAGGCCGGAATTCTGGCCTTTGCGTCCCTGGTAGCCCGGCGAAGGATTCTCCTTCAGTGGAAAGATACAAGGCCCCCAAGCGTAGAATCCTGGATCAGCGATATGGCAGGGTTCATTAAATTGGAGAGGGCCCTGTGCCACCTCCCTTTTCACACTCTCCTCAGTCATTGTACCCTGTACTGTGGCCCTTTTTGATTTTTGACTATGGCTTCTCTTCCTTACACTTTCCCCCTTACTGCTTTTTGTTTCTGGCCCCATTTTATTTCCCTCCGACTTCCTACATCGGATCCCATCCCCCTGCCACATTCATCCTATCTGTCCTGACATTCCTACTCTGACTAGCTCGTGGCACGGGTAGCAATCCTGAGATTACTACCTTTGCGGTCCTACTTTTTAGTTTAACTCCTAACTCCCTGAATTCAGCTTGTAGGACCTCATCCCATTTTTTACCTATATCGTTGGTGCCTATGTGCACCACGACAGCTGGCTATTCACTCCCCCCCCCCCCCCAGAATGTCCTGCAGCCGCTCCAAGACATCCTTGACCCTTGCACCAGGGAGGCAACATCCCATCCTGGAGTCTCGATTGCGTCCGCAGAACCGCCTGTCTATTCCCCTTACAATTGAGTCCCCTATCACTATAGCCCTGCCATTCTTCTTCATGCCCTCCTGTGCAGCAGAGTCAGTCACGGTGCCATGAACCTGGCTGCTGCTGTCTTCCCCTGGTGAGCCATCTCCCTCAACAGTATCCAAAGCGGTATATCTGTTTTGCAGGGAGATGACCGCAGAGGACACCTGCACTGCCTTCCTACTCTTGCTCTGTCTTTGTCACCCATTTTCTATCTCCCTCAGTAACTTTCACCTGCGGTGTGACCAACTCACTAAACGTGCTATCCACGACGTCCTCAGCATCGCGGATGCTCCAAAGTGAGTCCATCCACAGCTCCAGAGCCACCAAGCGGTCTAACAGGAGCTGCAACTGGACACACTTCTTGCACGTGAAGGAACCAGGGACAGTGGACGTGTCCCTGAGCTCCCACATCGCACACGAGGAGCATGACACGGGTCTGAGATCTCCTGCCATGTCTTAAACCTTAGGTTAATTTAAACAACTACAATTCCAAAAAACGAAAGAAAAAAATAAATAAATATACAAATGAAAAGAAAACCTACTTACTAGTCACTTACCAGGGATAAAAAGCACCTCCTCCCCACCCAGCTTTGAATTCCCACCTAACTCCAAATTCCCAAACTCACTCTTCACTGTGCCTCACTCTGGCTGTGTCTTCTCTGGCTCACTGGGAGGACTCAATCTAATCAATACAGAATCATCAGTAATCAATAGAGAATCATCAGGAATCAATAGAGAATCATCAGGACTCTATACAGAATCATCAGGAATCTATACAGAATCATCAGTAATCAATACAGAATCATCAATAATCTATACAGAATTATCAGTAATTATACAGAATCTTCAGTAATCAATTCATAGTAATCGTTTCAACATAATCTATACAGAATCATCAATAATGTGGAATTATAATCAATGCAAAACCATCAATAATCGATACAGAATCCTTATAATATACAATCAGCAATAAACAGTACAGATCAATCACTTCAATAATCAATATTGAATATCAATCAACAGAATAATCAGTGTAGATGAGTAAATGCAGAATAATCAGTAAATTACCAGAAAATGAAAATGTAAGGCAGCATGGTGGCGCAGTGGTTAGCACTCCAGCCATACGGCGCCGAGGTCCCAGGTTCAATCCCGACTCTGGGTCACTGTGTGGAATTGGCACATTCTCCCCGTATTTGCGTGGGTTTTGCCCCCACAACCCAAAAATGTGCAAGGTAGGTGAATTGGCCACGCTAAATTGCCCCTTAATTGGAAAAAATGAATTGGGTATTCTAAATTTGGTATTCTAAACAGGGGCTGTTTAGCACAGGGCTAAAGAGCTGGCTTTGAAAGCAGACCAAGGCAGGCCAGCAGCACAGTTCAATTCCCGTAACAGCCTCCCCGAACAGGCGCCGGAATGTGGCGACTAGGGGCTTTTCACAGTAACTTCATTGAAGACTACTTGTGACAATAAGCGATTTTCATTTCATTTCAATTTATAAGAAAAAAGTAAAATAAAAATGTTATTTACATTTCACATCAAATGTTATCTGGTATAAACAGCCTGAGGGATTTGCACTTTGCAGCCCTCGGTGTACTGGTATTCTATGGCAGGAGGTTCCTTCCCATGGACCCTCTGTGACAGCTACCCTAAGCTTTAGTTAACTTCAGCACATAGTCCTGGATCTTGGAGTGTGCCAATCTGCGACCCTTGGCTCTTCGCACTGAAAGACCCAAAAAACTTTCGGCAAACCAAGCAGACATTCCTACAGCAGCAGTGGATGTTTGTCTCAGCCTGTAAAACACAGGTCGTCAGAGAGCTGCTTGGGATGAACTTCGGCAGAAGCCATTGCACCTCTCTCGCGGAGGGGGCACTTCTATTCCAGAAGCCAGCTAATGAAGGATGATACTAGAACCAATTTGTTTGCACTTTTATAAACATTTATTTATGAAGATGCACATTAGAAACTGTCATCCACTGACCCAACCCCCATCTACAGTTTCAGTCTGTTGCTGTTTGCAAGAACACAAGTCCCACCTAGATATAATTAAACACAATAATTTACAATGAACACTGCCCTGAGGACCTCCTACCGTAATAGGCGGCAAGGTAGCACAGTGGTTAGCACTTGCTACACAGTGCCAGGGACCCGGGTTTGATTCTGGCTTGGGTCACTGTCTGTGCGGAGACAGTGTACCCGAATAGGTGCCGGAGTATAAGCCTATTTGTGACAATAATAAAGATGATTATTATGTCCTGAAGCTGTGATTATTGGCACTGGGAACCGCTTCCATCACCTTCCACATTGCCGAGCCGTAGTTATACAGTTGACCAGGACACTGGTCCCAGCCCATCCCAGCGGAAGAGCACAGTCTCCCTCGAGTACTGATCAAAGTACCCATTAATCAAAAGCCCTTCTTCCCAGTCTCCTCTGTGAGCCAGCGGTTCATTTTGTAATCTGCTGCACCCTCTGCCAATTGCTGAGTGACTCAGCCAACAATCCAGAGTTGATTACTTTTAATGTTCTGCATTTCAAATTGGCCCCTGACACCTCAAGTTCTCTTCATTCTACCGATGTCGTTGGTACGCAGGTGGACCATGACAACTGGATCCTCCCCCGCCCACTCCAGGCTCCTCTCCAGCCACAAGGAGATGTCCTTTAACCCTGGCACCGGGCAGGCAGCACAAGCTCCCAGTCGCAGCTGCAAGAACAGTATCTACTCCCCCTGACTATATACTGTCTCCATCACTACCACATTCCTCTTCCCTTCCCCCACTTGAATGGCATCTTTCGCCATGGTGCCATGTTTAGTCCGCTCATCCACCTTGCCTTCCTCGTCCTCATCCACACAGGTAGCAAGCACCTTGTACCAGTTGCGCGGCATTGGTTGATGCCAAAGATTTATTGTAGGCCTTTGTGTTGGGATTGGTTGGATCCAATTGTGAGGGATCTACTGGAAGTGATTCTCTTATTGTCTTCTAGGCAGTCGAGGTGATGACCTCCCACTGGAACCTGTACATTAACCTGGGGGGTTTTGCTGTGGGACTCTTCTCTGCCACACTGCTCGGACCGTGGAGTGACCGTGTGGGCCGCAGGCCCATCCTTATCTTGCCCGGGATTGGCCTGACGATGCAAGCGGCAATCTACCTCATCGTCATGTACCAGAAGCTGCCGGTCAGCTACTTTCTGATTGGTCGCCTCCTGAGTGGACTCCTGGGGGATTTCAACACCATCCTGGCGGGATGTTTCTCGTACATCGCGGACATCAGCGACAAGGAGTCACGCACATTCCGTGTTGCGGTGCTGGAGGCTTGCCTGGGAATCGCCGGAATGTTCGGTAGTGTCATAGGAGGCCAGTGGAGTAAGGCACAAGGGTACGTCAATCCGTTCTGGCTGGTGCTGGCATTGAATTTGGCCACTGTTGCCTACGCCTTCGCGTTTGTTCCAGAATCGGTGACTCAGAAGGGACCCAGCAAACTGTTCACAACGGAGCATTATAGGTCGGTCTACCGGCTGTACACCCGCGGGCAGGAGGCTGTCTGCCGGCACCGTCTCTGCCTTTTCGCACTCTCCCTCTTTGTGGTGGTGACCGTCCATTTCGGAGTCAAGGACATTCTCATCCTCTTTGAGCTGAGCTCCCCGTTGTGTTGGCAATCCGATCTGATTGGATACGGTTCAGCAGTTGAACACTTGACCTATCTGAGCAGCCTGCTGGGCCTGAAGGCCATGCAGGTCTGCCTGCAGGACAGCTGGATTGCGGAGATTGGGCTGCTGTCTAACATGGCTGGTTTGGTGACCTTCTCGGTGGCAGCGACCAGCTCTGTCATGTTCACAGGTAAGGCCGTGGCTTGGGAGCGATGCATGTTTACTAACGGGCATGTTGCGACCTGGGATAACGGGAATGCTGGCTTGCTCTAATAGTTCCTGACACACTCTGGGACTTGGCTTTGTCGGCAAGGTTGGGGGAACAAACCATTGAAAATGCAATCAATTCATTCTTACACCAGCTCAACCAGTTGAAGAGAAGCCATGGATATTGGCACGGGCATCTCACCTGGAGATCAATGCTGGACACCACCTCAGTTCAGTAGCCATCGATTCCAGCCTGTCCCTGAAAACTGCCGGGGGTGAACCATTCGATCCCAAAATGAGTTTCCACCATATCAGCACCATCATAGCCACCTTCCTAACATCACCTGCCTTCGCTCAATTGGTGCTCGAGCCCTGGCCAATCCCCTGGTCACCTCCGGTTTTAGCCCTTCCATTGGATTCTGACAGCCTCTTGTCAACCACCCTCTATAAATTTACACTCATCCAAAACTCTACTCCACATGTCCTAAATAAGAAGTTTTACAACACCAGGTTAAAGTCCAACAGGTTTGTTTCGAATCACTAGCTTTCGGAGCACTGCTCCTTCCTCAGGTGAGTGAAGAGATGGGTTCCAGAAACACATATATAGACAAAGTCAAAGATGCAAGACGATGACTTTGTCCATATATATGTTTCTGGAACCCACCTCTTCATTCACCTGAGGAAGGAGCAGCGCTCCGAAAGCTAGTGATTCGAAACAAACCTGTTGGACTTTAACCTGGTGTTGTAAGACTTCGTACTGTGCTCACTCCAGTCCAACGCCGGCATCTCCACATCATCCATTGTCCTAAATCACACCAAATCCTGTCCACCAGCAGCCCCCCACCCCCCGCCCCCGTGCTTGTTGACGCATTGTAGTTAATGCATTTTTGTTTTCCAATCCCTCCATGGCCTCACCTCGTCCAGCCTTTAGAAACTCCTCCATCCCCACTGCCCACTGAGATATTCGGGTCCTTCCCATTCCGGCCGTTCCAGCAAAAGCCTGGTTATATTGTTTCAGTATCGGCAGCCCTGCCTTCAGCTGCCTGGGCTCCAAGCTCCAGAACACCCCCCTCCCAAACCTCTCTACCTCTTTCAGCACCTTTAAAATAATGCTGAAAACTGAGCACTTTGACCAAGGTTTTGATGATGTTCTGATCACCCCCCAGCAGCAAAGTGCTGGACAGTACTGTTGTGTGATGTACGAGCAGGCAGCAGGTTAGTGATGGGCACTGATATTGTTCCACCGGAACACAGGTCCGGAGGGGTGACATTGATTAGTGTCATTTTTAGCATGTTTACAATGTTGTCGATGCTGATCCGGTACACAAAATTGGTTTAGATTAAGAATACATTAATTTACTGATAATCCTCTGGATCAATCGCGGTGGCACCCAGCACACGTGTATTCTAGACCCGTTCTAGAACGGCCATGTATTTCTAGTGTTGTGCTAGAACACTGATATTGTTCCAGATTAAGAGCACTCCATAGATATAGCTTATTGATCCAGGACAGTAACATAATTCCAGATCCTTGTCGTAAATAGAATCATTTTAGAGAATTGGTTTGGTTTGTCAATGTCATTCTAGTCCAGCATTCGAGTGGAAGGATAATGTTTCAGGTTAGCAGGTAATTACAATGTACACAGATTTGTGCGAGAACACAATGATATTGTTTTCAATTGCGTTCTGGGAGCGTAATACTGTACTATATTACTCAACACACCTCCTTTCTCCCACCAGGTTATGGGGTACGCTTTCTTGCAATGGCCACAACACCAGTGATCAGATCCAAGTTGTCCAAGTTAGCTGATGTGACTGAACAAGGTAAGATCACCAGGGCACAGTCACTTGTGGAGCCAAATTTATGGAATTTGGGGCATTGTCCCCTCTCATTTCATTTCTGTACTGACCCTCTGACAGTGCAGTGCTCCCTCAGTACTGACCCACTGACAGTGCAGCACTCCCTCAGTACTGACCCTCTGACAGTGCAGTGCTCCCTCAGTACTGACCCACTGACAGTGCAGTGCTCCCTCAGTACTGACCCTCTGACAGTGCAGCACTCCCTCAGTACTGACCCTCTGACAGTGCGGCGCTCCCTCAGTACTGACCCTCTGACAGTGCAGCACTCCCTCAGTACTGACCCTCTGACAGTGCAGCACTCCCTCAGTACTGACCCTCTGACAGTGCAGTGCTCCCTCAGTACTGACCCTCTGACAGTGCAGCACTCCCTCAGTACTGACCCTCTGACAGTGCAGCACTCTCTCAGTACTGACCCTCTGACAGTGCAGCACTCCCTCAGTACTGACCCTCTGACAGTGCAGCACTCTCTCAGTACTGACCCTCTGACAGTACAGCACTCCCTCAGTACTGACCCTCTGACAGTGCAGCGCTCCCTCAGTACTGACCCTCTGACAGTGCGGCACTCCCCCAGTACTGACCCTCTGACAGTTCAGCACTCTCTCAGTACTGACCCTCTGACAGTGCAGCACTCCCTCAGTACTGACCCTCTGACAGTGCAGCAATCCCTCAGTACTGACCCACTGACAGTGCAGCACTCCCTCAGTACTGACCCACTGACAGTGCAGCACTCCCTCAGTACTGACCCTCTGACAGTGCAGCACTCTCTCAGTACTGACCCTCTGAAAAAAAATGAAAATTGCTTATTGTCACAAGTAGGCTTCAATGAAGTTACTGTGAAAAGCCCCTAGTCACCACATTCCGGCGCCTGTTCGGGGAGGCTGTTACGGGAATTGAACCGTGCTGCTGGCCTGCCTGGGTCTGTTTTCAATGCCAGCGATTTAGCCCTGTGCTAAACGGCCTGACAGTGCAGCACTCCCTCAGTACTGACCCTCTGTCAGTGCAGCATTCCGACAGTACTGCCCCTCTGACAGTGCAGCACTCCCTCAGTACTGACCCTCTGACAGTGCAGCACTCCCTCAGTACTGACCCTCTGTCAGTGCAGCATTCCGACAGTACTGCCCCTCTGACAGTTCAGCACTCCCTCAGTACTGAACGACTGACAGTGCAGCACTCCCGCAGTACTGACCCTCTGACAGTGCAGCACTCTCTCAGTACTGACCTTCTGACAGTGCAGCACTCCCTCAGTACTGACCCTCTGACAGTGCAGCGCTCCCAGAGCACTGCCCCTCTGACAGTGCAGCACTCCCTCAGTGCTGACCCTCTGACAGTGCAGCACTCCCTCAGTACTGACCCTCTGACAGTGCAGTACTCCCAGTACTGACCCTCTGACAGTGCAGCACTCCCTCAGTACTGACCCTCTGTCAGTGCAGCACTCCCTCATTACTGACCCACTGACAGTGCAGCACTCCCTCAGTACTGACCCTCTTACAGTGCAGCACTCCCTCAGTACCGACCCTCTGGCAGTGCAGCACTCCCTCAGTACTGACCCTCTGACAGTGCAGCTCTCGCTCAGAACTGACCCTCTGACAGTGCAGCACTCCCTCAGTACTGACCCTCTGACAGTGCAGCACTCCCTCAGTATTGACCCCCTGACAGTGCAGCACTCCCTCAGTCCTGACCCCCTGACAGTGCAGACCTCCCTCAGTACTGACCCTCTGACAGTGCGGCACTCTCTCTGTACTGACCCTCTGACAGTGCAGCACTCTCTCTGTACTGACAGTGCAGCTCACTCAGTACTGACCCTCTGACAGTGCAGCTCTCCTTCAGAACTGACCCTCTGACAGTGCAGCTCTCCCTCAGTACTGACCCTCTGACAGTGCAGCACTCCCTCAGTACTGACCCTCTGACAGTGCAGCACTCCCTCAGTACTGACCCTCTGACAGTGCAGCACTCCCTCAGTACTGACCCTCTGACAGTGCAGCACTCCCTCAGTACTGACCCTCTGACAGTGCGGCACTCCCTCAATGCTGACCCTCTGACAGTGCGACACTCCCTCGGTACTGACCCTCTGACAGTGCGGCACTCCCTCAGTACTGACCCTCTGACAGTGCGGCACTCCCTCAGGACTGACCCTCTGACAGTGCAGCTCTCTCTCAGTACTGACCCACTGACAGTGCAGCACTCCCTCAGTACTGACCCTCTTACAGTGCAGCACTCCCTCAGTACCGACCCTCTGGCAGTGCAGCACTCCCTCAGTACTGACCCTCTGACAGTGCAGCTCTCGCTCAGAACTGACCCTCTGACAGTGCAGCACTCCCTCAGTTCTGACCGTCTGACAGTGCAGCACTCCCTCAGTATTGACCCCCTGACAGTGCAGCACTCCCTCAGTCCTGACCCCCTGACAGTGCAGCACTCCCTCAGTACTGACCCTCTGACAGTGCGGCACTTTCTCAGTACTGACCCTCTGACAGTGCAGCACTCCCTCAGTACTGACCCTCTGTCAGTGCAGCTCTTCTTCAGAACTGACCCTCTGACAGTGCGGCTCTCCCTCAGTACTGACCCTCTGACAGTGCAGCACTCCCTCAGTACTGACCCTCTGACAGTGCAGCACTCCCTCAATACTGACCCTCTGACAGTGCAGCACTCCCTCAGTACTGACCCTCTGACAGTGCAGCACTCCCTCAGTACTGACCCTCTGACAGTGCAGCACTCCCTCAGTATTGACCCTCTGACAGTGCAGCACTCCCTCAGTACTGACCCTCTGACAGTGCGGCACTCCCTCAGTACTGACCCTCTGACAGTGCGGATCTCCCTCAGTACTGACCCTCTGACAGTGCGGCGCTCCCTCAGTACTGACCCTCTGACAGTGCGGCACTCCCTCAGTACTGACCCTCTGACAGTGCGGCACTCCCTCAGTACTGACCTTCTGACAGTACAGCACTCCCTCAGTACTGACCCTCTGACAGTGCGGCACTCCCTCAGCACTGATCCTCTGAAAGTGCCACACTCCCTCAGTACTGACCTCCTGACAGTGCGGCACTCCCTCAGTACTGACCCTCTGACAGTGCCACACTCCCTCAGTACTGACCTCCTGACAGTGCAGCACTCCCTCAGTACTGACCCTCTGACAGTGCGGCACTCCGTCAGTACTGACCTCCTGACAGTGCGGCACTCCCTCAGTACTGACCTCCTGACAGTGCAGCACTCCCTCATTACTGACCCTCTGACAGTGCAGCACTCACTCAGTACTGACCTCCTGACAGTGCAGCACTCCCTCAGTACTGACCCTCTGACAGTGCGGCACTCCCTCAGTACTGACCCTCTGACAGTGAGGCACTCCCTCAGTACTGACCCTTTGACAGTGCGGCACTCCCTCAGCACTGACCCTCTGACAGTGCCACACACCCTCAGTACTGAACCTCTGACAGTGCCACACTCCCTCAGTACTGACCTCCTGTCAGTGTGGCACTCCCTCAGTACTGACCCTCTGACAGTGCCACACTCCCTCAGTACTGACCTCCTGACAGTGCAGCACTCCCTCAGTACTGACCCTCAGACAGTGCGGCACTCCCTCAGTACTGACCCTCTGATAGTGCGGCACTCCCTCAGTACTGACCTCCTGACAGTGCAGCACTCCCTCAGTACTGACCCTCTGACAGTGCGGCACTCCCTCAGTCCTGACCTCCTGACAGTGCGGCACTCCCTCAGTACTGACCCTCTGACAGTCCGGCACTCCCTCAGTACTGGCCTCCTGACAGTGCGGCACTCCCTCAGTACTGACCTCCTGACAGTGCAGCACTCCCTCAGTACTGACCCTCTGACAGTGCAGCACTCCCTCAGTACTGACCCTCTGACAGTGCGGCACTCTCTCAGTACTGACCCTCTGACAGTGCAGCACTCCCTCAGTCCTGACCCTCTGACAGTGCGGCACTCCCTCAGTACTGACCCTCTGACAGTGCAACACTCCCTCAGTAATGACCCTCTGACAGTGCAGCACTCCCTCAGTACTGACCCTCTGACAGTGCAGCACTCCCTCAGTATTGACCCTCTGACAGTGCAGCACTCCCTCAGTACTGACCCACTGACAGTGCAGCACTCCCTCAGTACTGACCCACTGACAGTGCAGCACTCCCTCAGTACTGACCCTCTGACAGTGCAGCACTCTCTCAGTACTCACCCTCTGAAAAAAAATGAAAATCGCTTATTGTCACAAGTAGGCTTCAATGAAGTTACTGTGAAAAGCCCCTAGTCACCACATTCCGGCGCCTGTTCGGGGAGGCTGTTACGGGAATTGAACCGTGCTGCTGGCCTGCCTGGGTCTGTTTTCAATGCCAGCGATTTAGCCCTGTGCTAAACGGCCTGACAGTGCAGCACTCCCTCAGTACTGACCCTCTGTCAGTGCAGCATTCCGACAGTACAGCCCCTCTGACAGTGCAGCACTCCCTCAGTACTGACCCTCTGTCAGTACAGCACTCCCTCAGTACTGACCCTCTGACAGTGCAGCACTCTCTCAGTACTGACCCTCTGACAGTGCAGCACTCCCTCAGTACTGACCCTCTGACAGTGCAGCACTCCCTCAGTACTGACCCTCTGTCAGTGCAGCTCTTCTTCAGAACTGACCCTCTGACAGTGCGGCTCTCCCTCAGTACTGACCCTCTGACAGTGCAGCACTCCCTCAGTACTGACCCTCTGACAGTGCAGCACTCCCTCAATACTGACCCTCTGACAGTGCAGCACTCCCTCAGTACTGACCCTCTGACAGTGCAGCACTCCCTCAGTACTGACCCTCTGACAGTGCAGCACTCCCTCAGTATTGACCCTCTGACAGTGCAGCACTCCCTCAGTACTGACCCTCTGACAGTGCGGCACTCCCTCAGTACTGACCCTCTGACAGTGCGGATCTCCCTCAGTACTGACCCTCTGACAGTGCGGCGCTCCCTCAGTACTGACCCTCTGACAGTGCGGCACTCCCTCAGTACTGACCCTCTGACAGTGCGGCACTCCCTCAGTACTGACCTTCTGACAGTACAGCACTCCCTCAGTACTGACCCTCTGACAGTGCGGCACTCCCTCAGCACTGATCCTCTGAAAGTGCCACACTCCCTCAGTACTGACCTCCTGACAGTGCGGCACTCCCTCAGTACTGACCCTCTGACAGTGCCACACTCCCTCAGTACTGACCTCCTGACAGTGCAGCACTCCCTCAGTACTGACCCTCTGACAGTGCGGCACTCCGTCAGTACTGACCTCCTGACAGTGCGGCACTCCCTCAGTACTGACCTCCTGACAGTGCAGCGCTCCCTCATTACTGACCCTCTGACAGTGCAGCACTCACTCAGTACTGACCTCCTGACAGTGCAGCACTCCCTCAGTACTGACCCTCTGACAGTGCGGCACTCCCTCAGTACTGACCCTCTGACAGTGAGGCACTCCCTCAGTACTGACCCTTTGACAGTGCGGCACTCCCTCAGCACTGACCCTCTGACAGTGCCACACACCCTCAGTACTGAACCTCTGACAGTGCCACACTCCCTCAGTACTGACCTCCTGTCAGTGTGGCACTCCCTCAGTACTGACCCTCTGACAGTGCCACACTCCCTCAGTACTGACCTCCTGACAGTGCAGCACTCCCTCAGTACTGACCCTCAGACAGTGCGGCACTCCCTCAGTACTGACCCTCTGATAGTGCGGCACTCCCTCAGTACTGACCTCCTGACAGTGCAGCACTCCCTCAGTACTGACCCTCTGACAGTGCGGCACTCCCTCAGTCCTGACCTCCTGACAGTGCGGCACTCCCTCAGTACTGACCCTCTGACAGTCCGGCACTCCCTCAGTACTGGCCTCCTGACAGTGCGGCACTCCCTCAGTACTGACCTCCTGACAGTGCAGCACTCCCTCAGTACTGACCCTCTGACAGTGCAGCACTCCCTCAGTACTGACCCTCTGACAGTGCGGCACTCTCTCAGTACTGACCCTCTGACAGTGCAGCACTCCCTCAGTCCTGACCCTCTGACAGTGCGGCACTCCCTCAGTACTGACCCTCTGACAGTGCAACACTCCCTCAGTAATGACCCTCTGACAGTGCAGCACTCCCTCAGTACTGACCCTCTGACAGTGCAGCACTCCCTCAGTATTGACCCTCTGACAGTGCAGCACTCCCTCAGTACTGACCCACTGACAGTGCAGCACTCCCTCAGTACTGACCCACTGACAGTGCAGCACTCCCTCAGTACTGACCCTCTGACAGTGCAGCACTCTCTCAGTACTCACCCTCTGAAAAAAAATGAAAATCGCTTATTGTCACAAGTAGGCTTCAATGAAGTTACTGTGAAAAGCCCCTAGTCACCACATTCCGGCGCCTGTTCGGGGAGGCTGTTACGGGAATTGAACCGTGCTGCTGGCCTGCCTGGGTCTGTTTTCAATGCCAGCGATTTAGCCCTGTGCTAAACGGCCTGACAGTGCAGCACTCCCTCAGTACTGACCCTCTGTCAGTGCAGCATTCCGACAGTACAGCCCCTCTGACAGTGCAGCACTCCCTCAGTACTGACCCTCTGACAGTGCGGCACTCCCTCAGTACTGACCCTCTGACAGTGCAGCACTCCCTCAGTACTGACCCTCTGACAGTGCAGCACTCCCTCAGTACTGACCCTCTGTCAGTGCAGCATTCCGACAGTACTGCCCCTCTGACAGTTCAGCACTCCCTCAGTACTGAACGACTGACAGTGCAGCACTCCCGCAGTACTGACCCTCTGACAGTGCAGCACTCTCTCAGTACTGACCCTCTGACAGTGCAGCACTCCCTCAGTACTGACCCTCTGACAGGGCAGCACTCCCACAGTACTGCCCCTCTGACAGTGCAGCACTCCCTCAGTACTGACCCACTGACAGTGCAGCACTCCCGCAGTACTGACCCTCTGACAGTGCAGCACTCTCTCAGTACTGACCCTCTGACAGTGCAGCACTCCCTCAGTACTGACCCTCTGACAGTGCAGCGCTCCCAGAGCACTGCCCCTCTGACAGTGCAGCACTCCCTCAGTACTGACCCTCTGACAGTGCAGCACTCCCTCAGTACTGACCCTCTGACAGTGCAGTACTCCCTCAGTACTGACCCTCTGACAGTGCAGCACTCCCTCAGTACTGACCCTCTGTCAGTGCAGCACTCCCTCAGTACTGACCCTCTGACAGTGCAGCACTCCCTCAATACTGACCCTCTGACAGTGCAGCACTCCCTCAGTACTGACCCTCTGACAGTGCAGCACTCCCTCAATACTGACCCTCTGACAGTGCAGCACTCCCTCAGTACTGACCCTCTGACAGTGCAGCACTCCCTCAGTACTGACCCTCTGACAGTGCAGCACTCCCTCAGTATTGACCCTCTGACAGTGCGGCACTCCCTCAGTACTGACCCTCTGACAGTGCGGCACTCCCTCAGTACTGACCCTCTGTCGGTGCAGCACTCCCTCAGTACTGACCCTCTGACAGTGCGGCACTCAGTACTGACCCTCTGACAGTGCAGCTCTCCCTCAATACTGACCCTCTGCCAGTGCAGCACTCCCTCAGTACTGACCCTCTAACAGTGCAGCACTCCCTCAGTACTGACCCTCTGACAGCGCGGCACTCCCTCAGTACTGATCCTCTGACACTGCAGCACTCCCTCAGTACTGACCCTCTGACAGTGCGGCACTCCCTCAGTACTGACCCTCTGACAGTGCAGCACTCCCTCAGTACTGACCCTCTGACTGTGCGGCACTCCCTCAGTACTGACCCTCTGACAGTGCGGCACTCCCTCAGTACTGACCCTCTGACAGTGCAGCGCTCCCTCAGTACTGACCCTCTGACAGTGCGGCACCCCCTCAGTACTGACCCTCTGACAGTGCGGCACTCCCTCAGTACTGACCTTCTGACAGTGCAGCACTCCCTCAGTACTGACCCTCTGACAGTGCAGCACTCCCTCAGCACTGACCCTCTGACAGTGCCACACTCCCTCAGTACTGACCTCCTGACAGTGCGGCACTCCCTCAGTACTGACCCTCTGACAGTGCCACACTCCCTCAGTACTGACCTCCTGACAGTGCAGCACTCCCTCAGTACTGACCCTCTGACAGTGCGGCACTCCGTCAGTACTGACCCTCTGACAGTGCGGCACTCCCTCAGTACTGACCTCCTGACAGTGCGGCGCTCCCTCAGTACTGACCTCCTGACAGTGCAACACTCCCTCAGTACTGACCCTCTGACAGTGCAGCACTCACTCAGTACTGACCTCCTGACAGTGCAGCACTCCCTCAGTACTGACCCTCTGACAGTGCGGCACTCCCTCAGTACTGACCCTCTGACAGTGAGGCACTCCCTCAGTACTGACCCTTTGACAGTGCGGCACTCCCTCAGCACTGACCCTCTGACAGTGCCACACTCCCTCAGTACTGACCTCCTGTCAGTGCGGCACTCCCTCAGTACTGACCCTCTGACAGTGCCACACTCCCTCAGTACGACCTCCTGACAGTGCAGCACTCCCTCAGTACTGATCCTCAGACAGTGCGGCACTCCCTCAGTACTGACCCTCTGATAGTGCGGCACTCCCTCAGTACTGACCTCCTGACAGTGCAGCACTCCATCAGTACTGACCCTCTGACAGTGCGGCACTCCCTCAGTACTGGCCTCCTGACAGTGCGGCACTCCCTCAGTACTGACCTCCTGACAGTGCAGCACTCCCTCAGTACTGACCCTCTGACAGTGCAGCACTCCCTCAGTACTGACCCTCTGACAGTGCGGCACTCCCTCAGTACTGACCCTCTGACAGTGCAGCACTCCCTCAGTCCTGACCCTCTGACAGTGCGGCACTCCCTCAGTACTGACCCTCTGACAGTGCAACACTCCCTCAGTAATGACCCTCTGACAGTGCAGCACTCCCTCAGTACTGACCCTCTGACAGTGCAGCACTCCCTCAGTATTGACCCTCTGACAGTGCAGCACTCCCTCAGTACTGACCCACTGACAGTGCAACACTCCCTCAGTACTGACCCACTGACAGTGCAGCACTCCCTCAGTACTGACCCTCTGACAGTGCAGCACTCTCTCAGTACTGACCCTCTGAAAAAAAATGAAAATCGCTTATTGTCACAAGTAGGCTTCAATGAAGTTACTGTGAAAAGCCCCTAGTCACCACATTCCGGCGCCTGTTCGGGGAGGCTGTTACGGGAATTGAACCGTGCTGCTGGCCTGCCTGGGTCTGTTTTCAATGCCAGCGATTTAGCCCTGTGCTAAACGGCCTGACAGTGCAGCACTCCCTCAGTACTGACCCTCTGTCAGTGCAGCATTCCGACAGTACTGCCCCTCTGACAGTGCAGCACTCCCTCAGTACTGACCCTCTGTCAGTACAGCACTCCCTCAGTACTGACCCTCTGACAGTGCAGCACTCTCTCAGTACTGACCCTCTGACAGTGCAGCACTCCCTCAGTACTGACCCTCTGACAGTGCAGCACTCCCACAGTACTGCCCCTCTGACAGTGCAGCACTCCCTCAGTACTGACCCACTGACAGTGCAGCACTCCCGCAGTACTGACCCTCTGACAGTGCAGCACTCTCTCAGTACTGACCCTCTGACAGTGCAGCACTCCCTCAGTACTGACCCTCTGACAGTGCAGCGCTCCCAGAGCACTGCCCCTCTGACAGTGCAGCACTCCCTCAGTGCTGACCCTCTGACAGTGCAGCACTCCCTCAGTACTGACCCTCTGACAGTGCAGTACTCCCTCAGTACTGACCCTCTGACAGTGCAGCACTCCCTCAGTACTGACCCTCTGTCAGTGCAGCACTCCCTCATTACTGACCCACTGACAGTGCAGCACTCCCTCAGTACTGACCCTCTTACAGTGCAGCACTCCCTCAGTACCGACCCTCTGGCAGTGCAGCACTCCCTCAGTACTGACCCTCTGACAGTGCGGCACTCAGTACTGACCCTCTGACAGTGCAGCTCTCCCTCAATACTGACCCTCTGCCAGTGCAGCACTCCCTCAGTACTGACCCTCTAACAGTGCAGCACTCCCTCAGTACTGACCCTCTGACAGTGCGGCACTCCCTCAGTACTGACCCTCTGACAGTGCAGCACTCCCTCAGTACTGATCCTCTGACAGTGCAGCACTCCCTCAGTACTGACCCTCTGACAGTGCGGCACTCCCTCAGTACTGACCCTCTGACAGTGCAGCACTCCCTCAGTACTGACCCTCTGACAGTGCGGCGCTCCCTCAGTACTGACCCTCTGACAGTGCGGCACTCCCTCAGTACTGACCCTCTGACAGTGCGGCACTCCCTCAGTACTGACCTTCTGACAGTGCAGCACTCCCTCAGTACTGACCCTCTGACAGTGCGGCACTCCCTCAGTACTGACTCTCTGACAGTGCCACACTCCCTCAGTACTGACCTCCTGACAGTGCAGCACTCCCTCAGTACTGACCCTCTGACAGTGCGGCACTCCGTCAGTACTGACCCTCTGACAGTGCGGCACTCCCTCATTACTGACCTCCTGACAGTGCGGCACTCCCTCACTACTGACCTCCTGACAGTGCAACACTCCCTCAGTACTGACCCTCTGACAGTGCAGCACTCACTCAGTACTGACCTCCTGACAGTGCAGCACTCCCTCAGTACTGACCCTCTGACAGTGCGGCACTCCCTCAGTACTGACCCTCTGAAAGTGAGGCACTCCCTCAGTACTGACCCTTTGACAGTGCGGCACTCCCTCAGCACTGACCCTCTGACAGTGCCACACACCCTCAGTACTGACCCTCTGACAGTGCCACACTCCCTCAGTACTGACCTCCTGTCAGTGCGGCACTCCCTCAGTACTGACCCTCTGACAGTGCCACACTCCCTCAGTACTGACCTCCTGACAGTGCAGCACTCCCTCAGTTCTGACCGTCTGACAGTGCAGCACTCCCTCAGTATTGACCCCCTGACAGTGCAGCACTCCCTCAGTCCTGACCCCCTGACAGTGCAGCACTCCCTCAGTACTGACCCTCTGACAGTGCGGCACTTTCTCAGTACTGACCCTCTGACAGTGCAGCACTCCCTCAGTACTGACAGTGCAGCTCACTCAGTACTGACCCTCTGTCAGTGCAGCTCTTCTTCAGAACTGACCCTCTGACAGTGCGGCTCTCCCTCAGTACTGACCCTCTGACAGTGCAGCACTCCCTCAGTACTGACCCTCTGACAGTGCAGCACTCCCTCAGTACTGACCCTCTGACAGTGCAGCACTCCCTCAGTATTGACCCTCTGACAGTGCGGCACTCCCTCAGTACTGACCCTCTGACAGTAGAGCACTCCCTCAGTACTGACCCTCTGTCGGTGCAGCACTCCCTCAGTACTGACCCTCTGACAGTGCAGCACTCCCTCAGTACTGACCCTCTGTCGGTGCAGCACTCCCTCAGTACTGATCCTCTGACAGTGCAGCACTCCCTCAGTACTGACCCTCTGACAGTGCCGCTCTCCCTCAGTACTGACCCTCTGACTGTGCAGCATTCCCTCAGTACTGACCTTCTCACAGTGCAGCACTCCCTCAGTACTGACCCTCTGACAGTGCGGCACTCCCTCAGTACTGACCCTCTGACAGTGCGGCACTCAGTACTGACCCTCTGACAGTGCAGCTCTCCCTCAATACTGACCCTCTGCCAGTGCAGCACTCCCTCAGTACTGACCCTCTAACAGTGCAGCACTCCCTCAGTACTGACCCTCTGACAGTGCGGCACTCCCTCAGTACTGACCCTCTGACAGTGCAGCACTCCCTCAGTACTGATCCTCTGACAGTGCAGCACTCCCTCAGTACTGACCCTCTGACAGTGCGGCACTCCCTCAGTACTGACCCTCTGACAGTGCAGCACTCCCTCAGTACTGACCCTCTGACAGTGCGGCACTCCCTCAGTACTGACCCTCTGACAGTGCGGATCTCCCTCAGTACTGACCCTCTGACAGTGCGGCGCTCCCTCAGTACTGACCCTCTGACAGTGCGGCACTCCCTCAGTACTGACCCTCTGACAGTGCGGCACTCCCTCAGTACTGACCTTCTGACAGTGCAGCACTCCCTCAGTACTGACCCTCTGACAGTGCGGCACTCCCTCAGCACTGATCCTCTGAAAGTGCCACACTCCCTCAGTACTGACCTCCTGACAGTGCGGCAGTCCCTCAGTACTGACCCTCTGACAGTGCAGCACTCCCTCAGTACTGACCCTCTGTCAGTGCAGCACTCCCTCATTACTGACCCACTGACAGTGCAGCACTCCCTCAGTACTGACCCTCTTACAGTGCAGCACTCCCTCAGTACCGACCCTCTGGCAGTGCAGCACTCCCTCAGTACTGACCCTCTGACAGTGCGGCACTCAGTACTGACCCTCTGACAGTGCAGCTCTCCCTCAATACTGACCCTCTGCCAGTGCAGCACTCCCTCAGTACTGACCCTCTAACAGTGCAGCACTCCCTCAGTACTGACCCTCTGACAGTGCGGCACTCCCTCAGTACTGACCCTCTGACAGTGCAGCACTCCCTCAGTACTGATCCTCTGACAGTGCAGCACTCCCTCAGTACTGACCCTCTGACAGTGCGGCACTCCCTCAGTACTGACCCTCTGACAGTGCAGCACTCCCTCAGTACTGACCCTCTGACAGTGCGGCGCTCCCTCAGTACTGACCCTCTGACAGTGCGGCACTCCCTCAGTACTGACCCTCTGACAGTGCGGCACTCCCTCAGTACTGACCTTCTGACAGTGCAGCACTCCCTCAGTACTGACCCTCTGACAGTGCGGCACTCCCTCAGCACTGACCCTCTGACAGTGCCACACTCCCTCAGTACTGACCTCCTGACAGTGCGGCACTCCCTCAGTACTGACCCTCTGACAGTGCCACACTCCCTCAGTACTGACCTCCTGACAGTGCAGCACTCCCTCAGTACTGACCCTCTGACAGTGCGGCACTCCGTCAGTACTGACCCTCTGACAGTGCGGCACTCCCTCATTACTGACCTCCTGACAGTGCGGCACTCCCTCACTACTGACCTCCTGACAGTGCAACACTCCCTCAGTACTGACCCTCTGACAGTGCAGCACTCACTCAGTACTGACCTCCTGACAGTGCAGCACTCCCTCAGTACTGACCCTCTGACAGTGCGGCACTCCCTCAGTACTGACCCTCTGAAAGTGAGGCACTCCCTCAGTACTGACCCTTTGACAGTGCGGCACTCCCTCAGCACTGACCCTCTGACAGTGCCACACACCCTCAGTACTGACCCTCTGACAGTGCCACACTCCCTCAGTACTGACCTCCTGTCAGTGCGGCACTCCCTCAGTACTGACCCTCTGACAGTGCCACACTCCCTCAGTACTGACCTCCTGACAGTGCAGCACTCCCTCAGTTCTGACCGTCTGACAGTGCAGCACTCCCTCAGTATTGACCCCCTGACAGTGCAGCACTCCCTCAGTCCTGACCCCCTGACAGTGCAGCACTCCCTCAGTACTGACCCTCTGACAGTGCGGCACTTTCTCAGTACTGACCCTCTGACAGTGCAGCACTCCCTCAGTACTGACCCTCTGACAGTGCAGCTCACTCAGTACTGACCCTCTGTCAGTGCAGCTCTTCTTCAGAACTGACCCTCTGACAGTGCGGCTCTCCCTCAGTACTGACCCTCTGACAGTGCAGCACTCCCTCAATACTGACCCTCTGACAGTGCAGCACTCCCTCAGTACTGACCCTCTGACAGTGCAGCACTCCCTCAGTACTGACCCTCTGACAGTGCAGCACTCCCTCAGTATTGACCCTCTGACAGTGCGGCACTCCCTCAGTACTGACCCTCTGACAGTAGAGCACTCCCTCAGTACTGACCCTCTGTCGGTGCAGCACTCCCTCAGTACTGACCCTCTGACAGTGCAGCACTCCCTCAGTACTGACCCTCTGTCGGTGCAGCACTCCCTCAGTACTGATCCTCTGACAGTGCAGCACTCCCTCAGTACTGACCCTCTGACAGTGCCGCTCTCCCTCAGTACTGACCCTCTGACTGTGCAGCATTCCCTCAGTACTGACCTTCTCACAGTGCAGCACTCCCTCAGTACTGACCCTCTGACAGTGCGGCACTCCCTCAGTACTGACCCTCTGACAGTGCGGCACTCAGTACTGACCCTCTGACAGTGCAGCTCTCCCTCAATACTGACCCTCTGCCAGTGCAGCACTCCCTCAGTACTGACCCTCTAACAGTGCAGCACTCCCTCAGTACTGACCCTCTGACAGTGCGGCACTCCCTCAGTACTGACCCTCTGACAGTGCAGCACTCCCTCAGTACTGATCCTCTGACAGTGCAGCACTCCCTCAGTACTGACCCTCTGACAGTGCGGCACTCCCTCAGTACTGACCCTCTGACAGTGCAGCACTCCCTCAGTACTGACCCTCTGACAGTGCGGCACTCCCTCAGTACTGACCCTCTGACAGTGCGGATCTCCCTCAGTACTGACCCTCTGACAGTGCGGCGCTCCCTCAGTACTGACCCTCTGACAGTGCGGCACTCCCTCAGTACTGACCCTCTGACAGTGCGGCACTCCCTCAGTACTGACCTTCTGACAGTGCAGCACTCCCTCAGTACTGACCCTCTGACAGTGCGGCACTCCCTCAGCACTGATCCTCTGAAAGTGCCACACTCCCTCAGTACTGACCTCCTGACAGTGCGGCAGTCCCTCAGTACTGACCCTCTGACAGTGCCACACTCCCTCAGTACTGACCTCCTGACAGTGCAGCACTCCCTCAGTACTGACCCTCTGACAGTGCGGCACTCCGTCAGTACTGACCTCCTGACAGTGCGGCACTCCCTCAGTACTGACCTCCTGACAGTGCAGCACTCCCTCATTACTGACCCTCTGACAGTGCAGCACTCACTCAGTACTGACCTCCTGACAGTGCAGCACTCCCTCAGTACTGACCCTCTGACAGTGCGGCACTCCCTCAGTACTGACCCTCTGACAGTGAGGCACTCCCTCAGTACTGACCCTTTGACAGTGCGGCACTCCCTCAGCACTGACCCTCTGACAGTGCCACACACCCTCAGTACTGAACCTCTGACAGTGCCACACTCCCTCAGTACTGACCTCCTGTCAGTGTGGCACTCCCTCAGTACTGACCCTCTGACAGTGCCACACTCCCTCAGTACTGACCTCCTGACAGTGCAGCACTCCCTCAGTACTGACCCTCAGACAGTGCGGCACTCCCTCAGTACTGACCCTCTGATAGTGCGGCACTCCCTCAGTACTGACCTCCTGACAGTGCAGCACTTCCTCAGTACTGACCCTCTGACAGTGCGGCACTCCCTCAGTCCTGACCTCCTGACGGTGCGGCACTCCCTCAGTACTGACCCTCTGACAGTCCGGCACTCCCTCAGTACTGGCCTCCTGACAGTGCGGCACTCCCTCAGTACTGACCTCCTGACAGTGCAGCACTCCCTCAGTACTGACCCTCTGACAGTGCAGCACTCCCTCAGTACTGACCCTCTGACAGTGCGGCACTCTCTCAGTACTGACCCTCTGACAGTGCAGCACTCCCTCAGTCCTGACCCTCTGACAGTGCGGCACTCCCTCAGTACTGACCCTCTGACAGTGCAACACTCCCTCAGTAATGACCCTCTGACAGTGCAGCACTCCCTCAGTACTGACCCTCTGACAGTGCAGCACTCCCTCAGTATTGACCCTCTGACAGTGCAGCACTCCCTCAGTACTGACCCACTGACAGTGCAGCACTCCTTCAGTACTGACCCACTGACAGTGCAGCACTCCCTCAGTACTGACCCTCTGACAGTGCAGCACTCTCTCAGTACTCACCCTCTGAAAAAAAATGAAAATCGCTTATTGTCACAAGTAGGCTTCAATGAAGTTACTGTGAAAAGCCCCTAGTCACCACATTCCGGCGCCTGTTCGGGGAGGCTGTTACGGGAATTGAACCGTGCTGCTGGCCTGCCTGGGTCTGTTTTCAATGCCAGCGATTTAGCCCTGTGCTAAACGGCCTGACACTGCAGCACTCCCTCAGTACTGACCCTCTGTCAGTGCAGCATTCCGACAGTACTGCCCCTCTGACAGTGCAGCACTCCCTCAGTACTGACCCTCTGTCAGTACAGCACTCCCTCAGTACTGACCCTCTGACAGTGCAGCACTCTCTCAGTACTGACCCTCTGACAGTGCAGCACTCCCTCAGTACTGACCCTCTGACAGTGCAGCACTCCCACAGTACTGCCCCTCTGACAGTGCAGCACTCCCTCAGTACTGACCCACTGACAGTGCAGCACTCCCGCAGTACTGACCCTCTGACAGTGCAGCACTCTCTCAGTACTGACCCTCTGACAGTGCAGCACTCCCTCAGTACTGACCCTCTGACAGTGCAGCGCTCCCAGAGCACTGCCCCTCTGACAGTGCAGCACTCCCTCAGTGCTGACCCTCTGACAGTGCAGCACTCCCTCAGTACTGACCCTCTGACAGTGCAGTACTCCCGCAGTACTGACCCTCTGACAGTGCAGCACTCCCTCAGTACTGACCCTCTGTCAGTGCAGCACTCCCTCATTACTGACCCACTGACAGTGCAGCACTCCCTCAGTACTGACCCTCTTACAGTGCAGCACTCCCTCAGTACCGACCCTCTGGCAGTGCAGCACTCCCTCAGTACTGACCCTCTGACAGTGCGGCACTCAGTACTGACCCTCTGACAGTGCAGCTCTCCCTCAATACTGACCCTCTGCCAGTGCAGCACTCCCTCAGTACTGACC
Organism: Scyliorhinus torazame; assembly: GCF_047496885.1. Lineage (NCBI taxonomy): Eukaryota > Metazoa > Chordata > Chondrichthyes > Carcharhiniformes > Scyliorhinidae > Scyliorhinus > Scyliorhinus torazame. The sequence goes on along the minus strand of NC_092718.1, from coordinate 219,254,485 downwards.
CTCTGACAGTGCGGCACTCCCTCAGTACTGACCCTCTGACAGTGCGGCACTCCCTCAGTACTGACCCTCTGACAGTGCGGCACTCAGTACTGACCCTCTGACAGTGCAGCTCTCCCTCAATACTGACCCTCTGCCAGTGCAGCACTCCCTCAGTACTGACCCTCTGACAGTGCGGCACTCCCTCAGTACTGACCCTCTGACAGTGCGGCACTCCCTCAGTACTGACCCTCTGACAGTGCAGCACTCCCTCAGTGCTGACCCTCTGACAGTGCAGCACTCCCTCAGTACTGACCCTCTGACAGTGCAGTACTCCCTCATTACTGACCCTCTGACAGTGCAGCACTCCCTCAGTACTGACCCTCTGTCAGTGCAGCACTCCCTCATTACTGACCCACTGACAGTGCAGCACTCCCTCAGTACTGACCCTCTTACAGTGCAGCACTCCCTCAGTACCGACCCTCTGGCAGTGCAGCACTCCCTCAGTACTGACCCTCTGACAGTGCGGCACTCAGTACTGACCCTCTGACAGTGCAGCTCTCCCTCAATACTGACCCTCTGCCAGTGCAGCACTCCCTCAGTACTGACCCTCTGACAGTGCGGCACTCCCTCAGTACTGACCCTCTGACAGTGCGGCACTCCCTCAGTACTGACCCTCTGACAGTGCGGCACTCAGTACTGACCCTCTGACAGTGCAGCTCTCCCTCAATACTGACCCTCTGCCAGTGCAGCACTCCCTCAGTACTGACCCTCTGACAGTGCGGCACTCCCTCAGTACTGACCCTCTGACAGTGCGGCACTCCCTCAGTACTGACCCTCTGACAGTGCAGCACTCCCTCAGTGCTGACCCTCTGACAGTGCAGCACTCCCTCAGTACTGACCCTCTGACAGTGCAGTACTCCCTCATTACTGACCCTCTGACAGTGCAGCACTCCCTCAGTACTGACCCTCTGTCAGTGCAGCACTCCCTCATTACTGACCCACTGACAGTGCAGCACTCCCTCAGTACTGACCCTCTTACAGTGCAGCACTCCCTCAGTACCGACCCTCTGGCAGTGCAGCACTCCCTCAGTACTGACCCTCTGACAGTGCGGCACTCAGTACTGACCCTCTGACAGTGCAGCTCTCCCTCAATACTGACCCTCTGCCAGTGCAGCACTCCCTCAGTACTGACCCTCTAACAGTGCAGCACTCCCTCAGTACTGACCCTCTGACAGTGCGGCACTCCCTCAGTACTGACCCTCTGACAGTGCAGCACTCCCTCAGTACTGATCCTCTGACAGTGCAGCACTCCCTCAGTACTGACCCTCTGACAGTGCGGCACTCCCTCAGTACTGACCCTCTGACAGTGCAGCACTCCCTCAGTACTGACCCTCTGACAGTGCGGCACTCCCTCAGGACTGACCCTCTGACAGTGCGGCACTCCCTCAGTACTGACCCTCTGACAGTGCGGCGCTCCCTCAGTACTGACCCTCTGACAGTGCGGCACTCCCTCAGTACTGACCCTCTGACAGTGCGGCACTCCCTCAGTACTGACCTTCTGACAGTGCAGCACTCCCTCAGTACTGACCCTCTGACAGTGCGGCACTCCCTCAGCACTGACCCTCTGACAGTGCCACACTCCCTCAGTACTGACCTCCTGACAGTGCGGCACTCCCTCAGTACTGACCCTCTGACAGTGCCACACTCCCTCAGTACTGACCTCCTGACAGTGCAGCACTCCCTCAGTACTGACCCTCTGACAGTGCGGCACTCCGTCAGTACTGACCCTCTGACAGTGCGGCACTCCCTCATTACTGACCTCCTGACAGTGCGGCACTCCCTCAGTACTGACCTCCTGACAGTGCAACACTCCCTCAGTACTGACCCTCTGACAGTGCAGCACTCACTCAGTACTGACCTCCTGACAGTGCAGCACTCCCTCAGTACTGACCCTCTGACAGTGCGGCACTCCCTCAGTACTGACCCTCTGACAGTGAGGCACTCCCTCAGTACTGACCCTTTGGCAGTGCGGCACTCCCTCAGCACTGACCCTCTGACAGTGCCACACACCCTCAGTACTGACCCTCTGACAGTGCCACACTCCCTCAGTACTGACCTCCTGTCAGTGCGGCACTCCCTCAGTACTGACCCTCTGACAGTGCCACACTCCCTCAGTACTGACCTCCTGACAGTGCAGCACTCCCTCAGTACTGACCCTCAGACAGTGCGGCACTCCCAGTACTGACCCTCTGATACTGCGGCACTCCCTCAGTACTGACCTCCTGACAGTGCAGCACTCCCTCAGTACTGACCCTCTGACAGTGCGGCACTCCCTCAGTCCTGACCTCCTGACAGTGCGGCACTCCCTCAGTACTGACCCTCTGACAGTGCGGCACTCCCTCAGTACTGGCCTCCTGACAGTGCGGCACTCCCTCAGTACTGACCTCCTGACAGTGCAGCACTCCCTCAGTACTGACCCTCTGACAGTGCAGCACTCCCTCAGTACTGACCCTCTGACAGTGCGGCACTCCCTCAGTACTGACCCTCTGACAGTGCAGCACTCCCTCAGTCCTGACCCTCTGACAGTGCCGCACTCCCTCAGTACTGACCCTCTGACAGTGCAACACTCCCTCAGTAATGACCCTCTGACAGTGCAGCACTCCCTCAGTACTGACCCTCTGACAGTGCAGTACTCCCTCAGTACTGACCCTCTGACAGTGCAGCACTCCCTCAGTATTGACCCTCTGACAGTGCTGCACTCCCTCAGTACTGACCCTCTGACAGTGCAGCACTCCCTCAGTATTGACCCTCTGACAGTGCAGCACTCCCTCAGTACTGACCCACTGACAGTGCAGCACTCCCTCAGTACTGACCCACTGACAGTGCAGCACTCCCTCCGTACTGACCCTCTGACAGTGCAGCACTCTCTCAGTACTGACCCTCTGAAAAAAAATGAAAATCGCTTATTGTCACAAGTAGGCTTCAATGAAGTTACTGTGAAAAGCCCCTAGTCACCACATTCCGGCGCCTGTTCGGGGAGGCTGTTATGGGAATTGAACCGTGCTGCTGGCCTGCCTGGGTCTGTTTTCAATGCCAGCGATTTAGCCCTGTGCTAAACGGCCTGACAGTGCAGCACTCCCTCAGTACTGACCCTCTGTCAGTGCAGCATTCCGACAGTACTGCCCCTCTGACAGTGCAGCACTCCCTCAGTACTGACCCTCTGACAGTGCGGCACTCCCTCAGTACTGACCCTCTGACAGTGCAGCACTCCCTCAGTACTGACCCTCTGACAGTGCGGCACTCCCTCAGGACTGACCCTCTGACAGTGCGGCACTCCCTCAGTACTGACCCTCTGACAGTGCGGCGCTCCCTCAGTACTGACCCTCTGACAGTGCGGCACTCCCTCAGTACTGACCCTCTGACAGTGCGGCACTCCCTCAGTACTGACCTTCTGACAGTGCAGCACTCCCTCAGTACTGACCCTCTGACAGTGCGGCACTCCCTCAGCACTGACCCTCTGACAGTGCCACACTCCCTCAGTACTGACCTCCTGACAGTGCGGCACTCCCTCAGTACTGACCCTCTGACAGTGCCACACTCCCTCAGTACTGACCTCCTGACAGTGCAGCACTCCCTCAGTACTGACCCTCTGACAGTGCGGCACTCCGTCAGTACTGACCCTCTGACAGTGCGGCACTCCCTCATTACTGACCTCCTGACAGTGCGGCACTCCCTCAGTACTGACCTCCTGACAGTGCAACACTCCCTCAGTACTGACCCTCTGACAGTGCAGCACTCACTCAGTACTGACCTCCTGACAGTGCAGCACTCCCTCAGTACTGACCCTCTGACAGTGCGGCACTCCCTCAGTACTGACCCTCTGACAGTGAGGCACTCCCTCAGTACTGACCCTTTGGCAGTGCGGCACTCCCTCAGCACTGACCCTCTGACAGTGCCACACACCCTCAGTACTGACCCTCTGACAGTGCCACACTCCCTCAGTACTGACCTCCTGTCAGTGCGGCACTCCCTCAGTACTGACCCTCTGACAGTGCCACACTCCCTCAGTACTGACCTCCTGACAGTGCAGCACTCCCTCAGTACTGACCCTCAGACAGTGCGGCACTCCCAGTACTGACCCTCTGATACTGCGGCACTCCCTCAGTACTGACCTCCTGACAGTGCAGCACTCCCTCAGTACTGACCCTCTGACAGTGCGGCACTCCCTCAGTCCTGACCTCCTGACAGTGCGGCACTCCCTCAGTACTGACCCTCTGACAGTGCGGCACTCCCTCAGTACTGGCCTCCTGACAGTGCGGCACTCCCTCAGTACTGACCTCCTGACAGTGCAGCACTCCCTCAGTACTGACCCTCTGACAGTGCAGCACTCCCTCAGTACTGACCCTCTGACAGTGCGGCACTCCCTCAGTACTGACCCTCTGACAGTGCAGCACTCCCTCAGTCCTGACCCTCTGACAGTGCCGCACTCCCTCAGTACTGACCCTCTGACAGTGCAACACTCCCACAGTAATGACCCTCTGACAGTGCAGCACTCCCTCAGTACTGACCCTCTGACAGTGCAGTACTCCCTCAGTACTGACCCTCTGACAGTGCAGCACTCCCTCAGTATTGACCCTCTGACAGTGCTGCACTCCCTCAGTACTGACCCTCTGACAGTGCAGCACTCCCTCAGTATTGACCCTCTGACAGTGCAGCACTCCCTCAGTACTGACCCACTGACAGTGCAGCACTCCCTCAGTACTGACCCACTGACAGTGCAGCACTCCCTCCGTACTGACCCTCTGACAGTGCAGCACTCTCTCAGTACTGACCCTCTGAAAAAAAATGAAAATCGCTTATTGTCACAAGTAGGCTTCAATGAAGTTACTGTGAAAAGCCCCTAGTCACCACATTCCGGCGCCTGTTCGGGGAGGCTGTTATGGGAATTGAACCGTGCTGCTGGCCTGCCTGGGTCTGTTTTCAATGCCAGCGATTTAGCCCTGTGCTAAACGGCCTGACAGTGCAGCACTCCCTCAGTACTGACCCTCTGTCAGTGCAGCATTCCGACAGTACTGCCCCTCTGACAGTGCAGCACTCCCTCAGTACTGACCCTCTGACAGTGCAGCACTCCCTCAGTACTGACCCTCTGTCAGTGCAGCATTCCGACAGTACTGCCCCTCTGACAGTTCAGCACTCCCTCAGTACTGAACCACTGACAGTGCAGCACTCCCGCAGTACTGACCCTCTGACAGTGCAGCACTCTCTCAGTACTGACCCTCTGACAGTGCAGCACTCCCTCAGTACTGACCCTCTGATAGTGCAGCACTCCCACAGTACTGCCCCTCTGACAGTGCAGCACTCCCTCAGTACTGACCCACTGACAGTGCACCACTCCCGCAGTACTGACCCTCTGACAGTGCAGCACTCTCTCAGTACTGACCCTCTGACAGTGCAGCACTCCCTCAGTCCTGACCCTCTGACAGTGCAGCGCTCCCAGAGCACTGCCCCTCTGACAGTGCAGCACTCCCTCAGTGCTGACCCTCTGACAGTGCAGCACTCCCTCAGTACTGACCCTCTGACAGTGCAGTACTCCCTCAGTACTGACCCTCTGACAGTGCAGCACTCCCTCAGTACTGACCCTCTGTCAGTGCAGCACTCCCTCATTACTGACCCACTGACAGTGCAGCACTCCCTCAGTACTGACCCTCTTACAGTGCAGCACTCCCTCAGTACCGACCCTCTGGCAGTGCAGCACTCCCTCAGTACTGACCCTCTGACAGTGCAGCTCTCGCTCAGAACTGACCCTCTGACAGTGCAGCACTCCCTCAGTACTGACCCTCTGACAGTGCAGCACTCCCTCAGTATTGACCCCCTGACAGTGCAGCACTCCCTCAGTCCTGACCCCCTGACAGTGCAGACCTCCCTCAGTACTGACCCTCTAACAGTGCAGCACTCCCTCAGTACTGACCATCTGACAGTGCGGCACTCTCTCAGTACTGACCCTCTGACAGTGCAGCACTCTCTCTGTACTGACAGTGCAGCTCACTCAGTACTGACCCTCTGACAGTGCAGCTCTCCTTCAGAACTGACCCTCTGACAGTGCAGCTCTCCCTCAGTACTGACCCTCTGACAGTGCAGCACTCCCTCAGTACTGACCCTCTGACAGTGCAGCACTCCCTCAGTGCTGACCCTCTGACAGTGCGACACTCCCTCGGTACTGACCCTCTGACAGTGCGGCACTCCCTCAGTACTGACCCTCTGACAGTGCGGCACTCCCTCAGGACTGACCCTCTGACAGTGCGGCGCTCCCTCAGTACTGACCCACTGACAGTGCAGCACTCCCTCAGTACTGACCCTCTTACAGTGCAGCACTCCCTCAGTACCGACCCTCTGGCAGTGCAGCACTCCCTCAGTACTGACCCTCTGACAGTGCAGCTCTCGCTCAGAACTGACCCTCTGACAGTGCAGCACTCCCTCAGTTCTGACCGTCTGACAGTGCAGCACTCCCTCAGTATTGACCCCCTGACAGTGCAGCACTCCCTCAGTCCTGACCCCCTGACAGTGCAGCACTCCCTCAGTACTGACCCTCTGACAGTGCGGCACTTTCTCAGTACTGACCCTCTGACAGTGCAGCACTCCCTCAGTACTGACCCTCTGACAGTGCGGCACTTTCTCAGGACTGACCCTCTGACAGTGCAGCACTCCCTCCGTACTGACCCTCTGACAGTGCAGCACTCCCTCAGTACTGACAGTGCAGCTCACTCAGTACTGACCCTCTGTCAGTGCAGCACTCCATCAGTACTGACCCTCTGACAGTGCAGCACTCTCTCAGTACTGACCCTCTGACAGTGCGGCACTCCCTCAGTACTGACCCTCTAACAGTGCAGCTCTTCTTCAGAACTGACCCTCTGAAAGTGCAGCTCTCCCTCAGTACTGACCCTCTGGCAGTGCGGCACTCCCTCAGTACTGACCCTCTGGCAGTGCGGCACTCCCTCAGTACTGACCCTCTAACAGTGCAGCTCTTCTTCAGAACTGACCCTTTGACAGTGCAGCTCTCCCATAGTACTGACCCTCTGACAGTGCAGCACTCCCTCAGTACTGACCCTCTGACAGTGCAGCACTCCCTCAATACAGACCCTCTGACAGTGCAGCACTCCCTCAGTACTGACCCTCTGACAGTGCAGCACTCCCTCAGTACTGACCCTCTGACAGTGCAGCACTCCCTCAGTATTGACCCTCTGACAGTGCGGCACTCCATCAGTACTGACCCTCTGACAGTGCGGCGCTCCCTCAGTACTGACCCTCTGACAGTGCAGCACTCCCTCAGTATTGACCCTCTGACAGTGCGGCACTGCCTGAGTACTGACCCTCTGACAGTGCAGCGCTCCCTCAGTACTGACCCTCTGTCGGTGCAGCAGTCCCTCAGTACTGATCCTCTGACAGTGCAGCACTCCCTCAGTACTGACCCTCTGACAGTGCAGCTCTCCCTCAGTACTGACCCTCTGACTGTGCAGCATTCCCTCAGTACTGACCTTCTCACAGTGCAGCACTCCCTCAGTACTGACCCTCTGACAGTTCGGCACTCCCTCAGTACTGACCCTCTGACAGTGCGGCACTCAGTACTGACCCTCTGACAGTGCAGCTCTCCCTCAATACTGACCCTCTGACAGTGCAGCACTCCCTCAGTACTGATCCTCTGACAGTGCAGCACTCCCTCAGTACTGACCCTCTGACAGTGCGGCACTCCCTCAGTACTGACCCTCTGACAGTGCAGCACTCCCTCAGTACTGATCCTCTGACAGTGCAGCACTCCCTCAGTACGGACCCTCTGACAGTGCGGCACTCCCTCAGTACTGACCCTCTGACAGTGCAGCACTCCCTCAGTACTGACCCTCTGACAGTGCGGCACTCCCTCAGTACTGACCCTCTGACAGTGCGGCACTCCCTCAGTACTGACCCTCTGACAGTGCGGCGCTCCCTCAGTACTGACCCTCTGACAGTGCGGCACTCCCTCAGTACTGACCCTCTGACAGTGCGGCACTCCCTCAGTACTGACCTTCTGACAGTGCAGCACTCCCTCAGTACTGACCCTCTGACAGTGCGGCACTCCCTCAGCACTGACCCTCTGACAGTGCCACACTCCCTCAGTACTGACCTCCTGACAGTGCGGCACTCCCTCAGTACTGACCCTCTGACAGTGCCACACTCCCTCAGTACTGACCTCCTGACAGTGCAGCACTCCCTCAGTACTGACCCTCTGACAGTACGGCACTCCGTCAGTACTGACCCTCTGACAGTGCGGCACTCCCTCAGTACTGACCTCCTGACAGTGCGGCACTCCCTCAGTACTGACCTCCTGACAGTGCAACACTCCCTCAGTACTGACCCTCTGACAGTGCAGCACTCACTCAGTACTGACCTCCTGACAGTGCAGCACTCCCTCAGTACTGACCCTCTGACAGTGCGGCACTCCCTCAGTACTGACCCTCTGACAGTGAGGCACTCCCTCAGTACTGACCCTTTGACAGTGCGGCACTCCCTCAGCACTGACCCTCTGACAGTGCCACACACCCTCAGTACTGACCCTCTGACAGTGCCACACTCCCTCAGTACTGACCTCCTGTCAGTGCGGCACTCCCTCAGTACTGACCCTCTGACAGTGCCACACTCCCTCAGTACTGACCTCCTGACAGTGCAGCACTTCCTCAGTACTGACCCTCAGACAGTGCGGCACTCCCTCAGTACTGACCCTCTGATAGTGCGGCACTCCCTCAGTACTGACCCTCTGACAGTGCGGCACTCCCTCAGTCCTGACCTCCTGACAGTGCGGCACTCCCTCAGTACTGACCCTCTGACAGTGCGGCACTCCCTCAGTACTGGCCTCCTGACAGTGCGGCACTCCCTCAGTACTGACCTCCTGACAGTGCAGCACTCCCTCAGTACTGACCCTCTGACAGTGCAGCACTCCCTCAGTACTGACCCTCTGACAGTGCGGCACTCCCTCAGTACTGACCCTCTGACAGTGCAGCACTCCCTCAGTCCTGACCCTCTGACAGTGCGGCACTCCCTCAGTACTGACCCTCTGACAGTGCAACACTCCCTCAGTAATGACCCTCTGACAGTGCAGCACTCCCTCAGTACTGACCCTCTGACAGTGCAGCACTCCCTCAGTATTGACCCTCTGACAGTGCGGCACTCCCTCAGTACTGACCCTCTGACAGTGCGGCACTCCCTCAGTACTGACCCTCTGACAGTGCAGCACTCCCTCAGTATTGACCCTCTGACAGTGCGGCACTCCCTCAGTACTGACCCTCTGACAGTGCAGCGCTCCCTCAGTACTGACCCTCTGACAGTGCGGCACTCCCTCAGTACTGACCCTCTGACAGTGCAGCACTCCCTCAGTACTGACCCTCTGACAGTGCGGCACTCCCTCAGTACTGACCCTCTGACAGTGCGGCATTCCCTCAGTACTGACCCTCTGACAGTGCGGCGCTCCCTCAGTACTTACCCTCTGACAGTGCGGCACTCCCTCAGTACTGACCCTCTGACAGTGCGGCACTCCCTCAGTACTGACCTTCTGACAGTGCAGCACTCCCTCAGTACTGACCCTCTGACAGTGCGGCACTCCCTCAGCACTGACCCTCTGACAGTGACACACTCCCTCAGTACTGACCTCCTGACAGTGCGGCACTCCCTCAGTACTGACCCTCTGACAGTGCCACACTCCCTCAGTACTGACCTCCTGACAGTGCAGCACTCCCTCAGTACTGACCCTCTGACAGTACGGCACTCCGTCAGTACTGACCCTCTGACAGTGCGGCACTCCCTCAGTACTGACCTCCTGACAGTGCGGCACTCCCTCAGTACTGACCTCCTGACAGTGCAACACTCCCTCAGTACTGACCCTCTGACAGTGCAGCACTCACTCAGTACTGACCTCCTGACAGTGCGGCACTCCCTCAGTACTGACCCTCTGACAGTGCGGCACTCCCTCAGTACTGGCCTCCTGACAGTGCGGCACTCCCTCAGTACTGACCTCCTGACAGTGCAGCACTCCCTCAGTACTGACCCTCTGACAGTGCAGCACTCCCTCAGTACTGACCCTCTGACAGTGCGGCACTCCCTCAGTACTGACCCTCTGACAGTGCAGCACTCCCTCAGTCCTGACCCTCTGACAGTGCGGCACTCCCTCAGTACTGACCCTCTGACAGTGCAACACTCCCTCAGTAATGACCCTCTGACAGTGCAGCACTCCCTCAGTACTGACCCTCTGACAGTGCAGCACTCCCTCAGTATTGACCCTCTGACAGTGCGGCACTCCCTCAGTACTGACCCTCTGACAGTGCGGCACTCCCTCAGTACTGACCCTCTGAAAGTGCAGCACTCCCTCAGTACTGACCCTCTGACAGTGCAGCTCTCGCTCAGAACTGACCCTCTGACAGTGCAGCACTCCCTCAGTACTGACCCTCTGACAGTGCAGCACTCCCTCAGTATTGACCCCCTGACAGTGCAGCACTCCCTCAGTCCTGACCCCCTGACAGTGCAGACCTCCCTCAGTACTGACCCTCTGACAGTGCAGCACTCCCTCAGTACTGACCATCTGACAGTGCGGCACTCTCTCAGTACTGACCCTCTGACAGTGCAGCACTCTCTCTGTACTGACAGTGCAGCTCACTCAGTACTGACCCTCTGACAGTGCAGCTCTCCTTCAGAACTGACCCTCTGACAGTGCAGCTCTCCCTCAGTACTGACCCTCTGACAGTGCAGCACTCCCTCAGTACTGACCCTCTGACAGTGCAGCACTCCCTCAGTGCTGACCCTCTGACAGTGCGACACTCCCTCGGTACTGACCCTCTGACAGTGCGGCACTCCCTCAGTACTGACCCTCTGACAGTGCGGCACTCCCTCAGGACTGACCCTCTGACAGTGCGGCGCTCCCTCAGTACTGACCCACTGACAGTGCAGCACTCCCTCAGTACTGACCCTCTTACAGTGCAGCACTCCCTCAGTACCGACCCTCTGGCAGTGCAGCACTCCCTCAGTACTGACCCTCTGACAGTGCAGCTCTCGCTCAGAACTGACCCTCTGACAGTGCAGCACTCCCTCAGTTCTGACCGTCTGACAGTGCAGCACTCCCTCAGTATTGACCCCCTGACAGTGCAGCACTCCCTCAGTCCTGACCCCCTGACAGTGCAGCACTCCCTCAGTACTGACCCTCTGACAGTGCGGCACTTTCTCAGTACTGACCCTCTGACAGTGCAGCACTCCCTCAGTACTGACCCTCTGACAGTGCGGCACTTTCTCAGGACTGACCCTCTGACAGTGCAGCACTCCCTCCGTACTGACCCTCTGACAGTGCAGCACTCCCTCAGTACTGACAGTGCAGCTCACTCAGTACTGACCCTCTGTCAGTGCAGCACTCCATCAGTACTGACCCTCTGACAGTGCAGCACTCTCTCAGTACTGACCCTCTGACAGTGCGGCACTCCCTCAGTACTGACCCTCTAACAGTGCAGCTCTTCTTCAGAACTGACCCTCTGAAAGTGCAGCTCTCCCTCAGTACTGACCCTCTGGCAGTGCGGCACTCCCTCAGTACTGACCCTCTGGCAGTGCGGCACTCCCTCAGTACTGACCCTCTAACAGTGCAGCTCTTCTTCAGAACTGACCCTTTGACAGTGCAGCTCTCCCATAGTACTGACCCACTGACAGTGCAGCACTCCCTCAGTACTGACCCTCTGACAGTGCAGCACTCCCTCAATACAGACCCTCTGACAGTGCAGCACTCCCTCAGTACTGACCCTCTGACAGTGCAGCACTCCCTCAGTACTGACCCTCTGACAGTGCAGCACTCCCTCAGTATTGACCCTCTGACAGTGCGGCACTCCATCAGTACTGACCCTCTGACAGTGCGGCGCTCCCTCAGTACTGACCCTCTGACAGTGCAGCACTCCCTCAGTATTGACCCTCTGACAGTGCGGCACTGCCTGAGTACTGACCCTCTGACAGTGCAGCGCTCCCTCAGTACTGACCCTCTGTCGGTGCAGCAGTCCCTCAGTACTGATCCTCTGACAGTGCAGCACTCCCTCAGTACTGACCCTCTGACAGTGCAGCTCTCCCTCAGTACTGACCCTCTGACTGTGCAGCATTCCCTCAGTACTGACCTTCTCACAGTGCAGCACTCCCTCAGTACTGACCCTCTGACAGTGCGGCACTCCCTCAGTACTGACCCTCTGACAGTGCGGCACTCAGTACTGACCCTCTGACAGTGCAGCTCTCCCTCAATACTGACCCTCTGACAGTGCAGCACTCCCTCAGTACTGATCCTCTGACAGTGCAGCACTCCCTCAGTACTGACCCTCTGACAGTGCGGCACTCCCTCAGTACTGACCCTCTGACAGTGCAGCACTCCCTCAGTACTGATCCTCTGACAGTGCAGCACTCCCTCAGTACGGACCCTCTGACAGTGCGGCACTCCCTCAGTACTGACCCTCTGACAGTGCAGCACTCCCTCAGTACTGACCCTCTGACAGTGCGGCACTCCCTCAGTACTGACCCTCTGACAGTGCGGCACTCCCTCAGTACTGACCCTCTTACAGTGCGGCGCTCCCTCAGTACTGACCCTCTGACAGTGCGGCACTCCCTCAGTACTGACCCTCTGACAGTGCGGCACTCCCTCAGTACTGACCTTCTGACAGTGCAGCACTCCCTCAGTACTGACCCTCTGACAGTGCGGCACTCCCTCAGCACTGACCCTCTGACAGTGCCACACTCCCTCAGTACTGACCTCCTGACAGTGCGGCACTCCCTCAGTACTGACCCTCTGACAGTGCCACACTCCCTCAGTACTGACCTCCTGACAGTGCAGCACTCCCTCAGTACTGACCCTCTGACAGTACGGCACTCCGTCAGTACTGACCCTCTGACAGTGCGGCACTCCCTCAGTACTGACCTCCTGACAGTGCGGCACTCCCTCAGTACTGACCTCCTGACAGTGCAACACTCCCTCAGTACTGACCCTCTGACAGTGCAGCACTCACTCAGTACTGACCTCCTGACAGTGCAGCACTCCCTCAGTACTGACCCTCTGACAGTGCGGCACTCCCTCAGTACTGACCCTCTGACAGTGAGGCACTCCCTCAGTACTGACCCTTTGACAGTGCGGCACTCCCTCAGCACTGACCCTCTGACAGTGCCACACACCCTCAGTACTGACCCTCTGACAGTGCCACACTCCCTCAGTACTGACCTCCTGTCAGTGCGGCACTCCCTCAGTACTGACCCTCTGACAGTGCCACACTCCCTCAGTACTGACCTCCTGACAGTGCAGCACTCCCTCAGTACTGACCCTCAGACAGTGCGGCACTCCCTCAGTACTGACCCTCTGATAGTGCGGCACTCCCTCAGTACTGACCCTCTGACAGTGCGGCACTCCCTCAGTCCTGACCTCCTGACAGTGCGGCACTCCCTCAGTACTGACCCTCTGACAGTGCGGCACTCCCTCAGTACTGGCCTCCTGACAGTGCGGCACTCCCTCAGTACTGACCTCCTGACAGTGCAGCACTCCCTCAGTACTGACCCTCTGACAGTGCAGCACTCCCTCAGTACTGACCCTCTGACAGTGCGGCACTCCCTCAGTACTGACCCTCTGACAGTGCAGCACTCCCTCAGTCCTGACCCTCTGACAGTGCGGCACTCCCTCAGTACTGACCCTCTGACAGTGCAACACTCCCTCAGTAATGACCCTCTGACAGTGCAGCACTCCCTCAGTACTGACCCTCTGACAGTGCAGCACTCCCTCAGTATTGACCCTCTGACAGTGCGGCACTCCCTCAGTACTGACCCTCTGACAGTGCGGCACTCCCTCAGTACTGACCCTCTGACAGTGCAGCACTCCCTCAGTATTGACCCTCTGACAGTGCGGCACTCCCTCAGTACTGACCCTCTGACAGTGCAGCGCTCCCTCAGTACTGACCCTCTGACAGTGCGGCACTCCCTCAGTACTGACCCTCTGACAGTGCAGCACTCCCTCAGTACTGACCCTCTGACAGTGCGGCACTCCCTCAGTACTGACCCTCTGACAGTGCGGCATTCCCTCAGTACTGACCCTCTGACAGTGCGGCGCTCCCTCAGTACTGACCCTCTGACAGTGCGGCACTCCCTCAGTACTGACCCTCTGACAGTGCGGCACTCCCTCAGTACTGACCTTCTGACAGTGCAGCACTCCCTCAGTACTGACCCTCTGACAGTGCGGCACTCCCTCAGCACTGACCCTCTGACAGTGACACACTCCCTCAGTACTGACCTCCTGACAGTGCGGCACTCCCTCAGTACTGACCCTCTGACAGTGCCACACTCCCTCAGTACTGACCTCCTGACAGTGCAGCACTCCCTCAGTACTGACCCTCTGACAGTACGGCACTCCGTCAGTACTGACCCTCTGACAGTGCGGCACTCCCTCAGTACTGACCTCCTGACAGTGCGGCACTCCCTCAGTACTGACCTCCTGACAGTGCAACACTCCCTCAGTACTGACCCTCTGACAGTGCAGCACTCACTCAGTACTGACCTCCTGACAGTGCGGCACTCCCTCAGTACTGACCCTCTGACAGTGCGGCACTCCCTCAGTACTGGCCTCCTGACAGTGCGGCACTCCCTCAGTACTGACCTCCTGACAGTGCAGCACTCCCTCAGTACTGACCTCCTGACAGTGCAGCACTCCCTCAGTACTGACCCTCTGACAGTACGGCACTCCGTCAGTACTGACCCTCTGACAGTGCGGCACTCCCTCAGTACTGACCTCCTGACAGTGCGGCACTCCCTCAGTACTGACCTCCTGACAGTGCAACACTCCCTCAGTACTGACCCTCTGACAGTGCAGCACTCACTCAGTACTGACCTCCTGACAGTGCGGCACTCCCTCAGTACTGACCCTCTGACAGTGCGGCACTCCCTCAGTACTGGCCTCCTGACAGTGCGGCACTCCCTCAGTACTGACCTCCTGACAGTGCAGCACTCCCTCAGTACTGACCCTCTGACAGTGCAGCACTCCCTCAGTACTGACCCTCTGACAGTGCGGCACTCCCTCAGTACTGACCCTCTGACAGTGCAGCACTCCCTCAGTCCTGACCCTCTGACAGTGCGGCACTCCCTCAGTACTGACCCTCTGACAGTGCAACACTCCCTCAGTAATGACCCTCTGACAGTGCAGCACTCCCTCAGTACTGACCCTCTGACAGTGCAGCACTCCCTCAGTATTGACCCTCTGACAGTGCGGCACTCCCTCAGTACTGACCCTCTGACAGTGCGGCACTCCCTCAGTACTGACCCTCTGAAAGTGCAGCACTCCCTCAGTACTGACCCTCTGACAGTGCAGCTCTCGCTCAGAACTGACCCTCTGACAGTGCAGCACTCCCTCAGTACTGACCCTCTGACAGTGCAGCACTCCCTCAGTATTGACCCCCTGACAGTGCAGCACTCCCTCAGTCCTGACCCCCTGACAGTGCAGACCTCCCTCAGTACTGACCCTCTGACAGTGCAGCACTCCCTCAGTACTGACCATCTGACAGTGCGGCACTCTCTCAGTACTGACCCTCTGACAGTGCAGCACTCTCTCTGTACTGACAGTGCAGCTCACTCAGTACTGACCCTCTGACAGTGCAGCTCTCCTTCAGAACTGACCCTCTGACAGTGCAGCTCTCCCTCAGTACTGACCCTCTGACAGTGCAGCACTCCCTCAGTACTGACCCTCTGACAGTGCAGCACTCCCTCAGTGCTGACCCTCTGACAGTGCGACACTCCCTCGGTACTGACCCTCTGACAGTGCGGCACTCCCTCAGTACTGACCCTCTGACAGTGCGGCACTCCCTCAGGACTGACCCTCTGACAGTGCGGCGCTCCCTCAGTACTGACCCACTGACAGTGCAGCACTCCCTCAGTACTGACCCTCTTACAGTGCAGCACTCCCTCAGTACCGACCCTCTGGCAGTGCAGCACTCCCTCAGTACTGACCCTCTGACAGTGCAGCTCTCGCTCAGAACTGACCCTCTGACAGTGCAGCACTCCCTCAGTTCTGACCGTCTGACAGTGCAGCACTCCCTCAGTATTGACCCCCTGACAGTGCAGCACTCCCTCAGTCCTGACCCCCTGACAGTGCAGCACTCCCTCAGTACTGACCCTCTGACAGTGCGGCACTTTCTCAGTACTGACCCTCTGACAGTGCAGCACTCCCTCAGTACTGACCCTCTGACAGTGCGGCACTTTCTCAGGACTGACCCTCTGACAGTGCAGCACTCCCTCCGTACTGACCCTCTGACAGTGCAGCACTCCCTCAGTACTGACAGTGCAGCTCACTCAGTACTGACCCTCTGTCAGTGCAGCACTCCATCAGTACTGACCCTCTGACAGTGCAGCACTCTCTCAGTACTGACCCTCTGACAGTGCGGCACTCCCTCAGTACTGACCCTCTAACAGTGCAGCTCTTCTTCAGAACTGACCCTCTGAAAGTGCAGCTCTCCCTCAGTACTGACCCTCTGGCAGTGCGGCACTCCCTCAGTACTGACCCTCTGGCAGTGCGGCACTCCCTCAGTACTGACCCTCTAACAGTGCAGCTCTTCTTCAGAACTGACCCTTTGACAGTGCAGCTCTCCCATAGTACTGACCCACTGACAGTGCAGCACTCCCTCAGTACTGACCCTCTGACAGTGCAGCACTCCCTCAATACAGACCCTCTGACAGTGCAGCACTCCCTCAGTACTGACCCTCTGACAGTGCAGCACTCCCTCAGTACTGACCCTCTGACAGTGCAGCACTCCCTCAGTATTGACCCTCTGACAGTGCGGCACTCCATCAGTACTGACCCTCTGACAGTGCGGCGCTCCCTCAGTACTGACCCTCTGACAGTGCAGCACTCCCTCAGTATTGACCCTCTGACAGTGCGGCACTGCCTGAGTACTGACCCTCTGACAGTGCAGCGCTCCCTCAGTACTGACCCTCTGTCGGTGCAGCAGTCCCTCAGTACTGATCCTCTGACAGTGCAGCACTCCCTCAGTACTGACCCTCTGACAGTGCAGCTCTCCCTCAGTACTGACCCTCTGACTGTGCAGCATTCCCTCAGTACTGACCTTCTCACAGTGCAGCACTCCCTCAGTACTGACCCTCTGACAGTGCGGCACTCCCTCAGTACTGACCCTCTGACAGTGCGGCACTCAGTACTGACCCTCTGACAGTGCAGCTCTCCCTCAATACTGACCCTCTGACAGTGCAGCACTCCCTCAGTACTGATCCTCTGACAGTGCAGCACTCCCTCAGTACTGACCCTCTGACAGTGCGGCACTCCCTCAGTACTGACCCTCTGACAGTGCAGCACTCCCTCAGTACTGATCCTCTGACAGTGCAGCACTCCCTCAGTACGGACCCTCTGACAGTGCGGCACTCCCTCAGTACTGACCCTCTGACAGTGCAGCACTCCCTCAGTACTGACCCTCTGACAGTGCGGCACTCCCTCAGTACTGACCCTCTGACAGTGCGGCACTCCCTCAGTACTGACCCTCTTACAGTGCGGCGCTCCCTCAGTACTGACCCTCTGACAGTGCGGCACTCCCTCAGTACTGACCCTCTGACAGTGCGGCACTCCCTCAGTACTGACCTTCTGACAGTGCAGCACTCCCTCAGTACTGACCCTCTGACAGTGCGGCACTCCCTCAGCACTGACCCTCTGACAGTGCCACACTCCCTCAGTACTGACCTCCTGACAGTGCGGCACTCCCTCAGTACTGACCCTCTGACAGTGCCACACTCCCTCAGTACTGACCTCCTGACAGTGCAGCACTCCCTCAGTACTGACCCTCTGACAGTACGGCACTCCGTCAGTACTGACCCTCTGACAGTGCGGCACTCCCTCAGTACTGACCTCCTGACAGTGCGGCACTCCCTCAGTACTGACCTCCTGACAGTGCAACACTCCCTCAGTACTGACCCTCTGACAGTGCAGCACTCACTCAGTACTGACCTCCTGACAGTGCAGCACTCCCTCAGTACTGACCCTCTGACAGTGCGGCACTCCCTCAGTACTGACCCTCTGACAGTGAGGCACTCCCTCAGTACTGACCCTTTGACAGTGCGGCACTCCCTCAGCACTGACCCTCTGACAGTGCCACACACCCTCAGTACTGACCCTCTGACAGTGCCACACTCCCTCAGTACTGACCTCCTGTCAGTGCGGCACTCCCTCAGTACTGACCCTCTGACAGTGCCACACTCCCTCAGTACTGACCTCCTGACAGTGCAGCACTCCCTCAGTACTGACCCTCAGACAGTGCGGCACTCCCTCAGTACTGACCCTCTGATAGTGCGGCACTCCCTCAGTACTGACCCTCTGACAGTGCGGCACTCCCTCAGTCCTGACCTCCTGACAGTGCGGCACTCCCTCAGTACTGACCCTCTGACAGTGCGGCACTCCCTCAGTACTGGCCTCCTGACAGTGCGGCACTCCCTCAGTACTGACCTCCTGACAGTGCAGCACTCCCTCAGTACTGACCCTCTGACAGTGCAGCACTCCCTCAGTACTGACCCTCTGACAGTGCGGCACTCCCTCAGTACTGACCCTCTGACAGTGCAGCACTCCCTCAGTCCTGACCCTCTGACAGTGCGGCACTCCCTCAGTACTGACCCTCTGACAGTGCAACACTCCCTCAGTAATGACCCTCTGACAGTGCAGCACTCCCTCAGTACTGACCCTCTGACAGTGCAGCACTCCCTCAGTATTGACCCTCTGACAGTGCGGCACTCCCTCAGTACTGACCCTCTGACAGTGCGGCACTCCCTCAGTACTGACCCTCTGACAGTGCAGCACTCCCTCAGTATTGACCCTCTGACAGTGCGGCACTCCCTCAGTACTGACCCTCTGACAGTGCAGCGCTCCCTCAGTACTGACCCTCTGACAGTGCGGCACTCCCTCAGTACTGACCCTCTGACAGTGCAGCACTCCCTCAGTACTGACCCTCTGACAGTGCGGCACTCCCTCAGTACTGACCCTCTGACAGTGCGGCATTCCCTCAGTACTGACCCTCTGACAGTGCGGCGCTCCCTCAGTACTGACCCTCTGACAGTGCGGCACTCCCTCAGTACTGACCCTCTGACAGTGCGGCACTCCCTCAGTACTGACCTTCTGACAGTGCAGCACTCCCTCAGTACTGACCCTCTGACAGTGCGGCACTCCCTCAGCACTGACCCTCTGACAGTGACACACTCCCTCAGTACTGACCTCCTGACAGTGCGGCACTCCCTCAGTACTGACCCTCTGACAGTGCCACACTCCCTCAGTACTGACCTCCTGACAGTGCAGCACTCCCTCAGTACTGACCCTCTGACAGTACGGCACTCCGTCAGTACTGACCCTCTGACAGTGCGGCACTCCCTCAGTACTGACCTCCTGACAGTGCGGCACTCCCTCAGTACTGACCTCCTGACAGTGCAACACTCCCTCAGTACTGACCCTCTGACAGTGCAGCACTCACTCAGTACTGACCTCCTGACAGTGCGGCACTCCCTCAGTACTGACCCTCTGACAGTGCGGCACTCCCTCAGTACTGGCCTCCTGACAGTGCGGCACTCCCTCAGTACTGACCTCCTGACAGTGCAGCACTCCCTCAGTACTGACCCTCTGACAGTGCAGCACTCCCTCAGTACTGACCCTCTGACAGTGCGGCACTCCCTCAGTACTGACCCTCTGACAGTGCAGCACTCCCTCAGTCCTGACCCTCTGACAGTGCGGCACTCCCTCAGTACTGACCCTCTGACAGTGCAACACTCCCTCAGTAATGACCCTCTGACAGTGCAGCACTCCCTCAGTACTGACCCTCTGACAGTGCAGCACTCCCTCAGTATTGACCCTCTGACAGTGCGGCACTCCCTCAGTACTGACCCTCTGACAGTGCGGCACTCCCTCAGTACTGACCCTCTGAAAGTGCAGCACTCCCTCAGTATTGACCCTCTGACAGTGCGGCACTCCCTCAGTACTGACCCTCTGACAGTGCAACACTCCCTCAGTAATGACCCTCTGACAGTGCAGCACTCCCTCAGTACTGACCCTCTGACAGTGCAGCACTCCCTCAGTACTGACACTCTGACAGTGCAGCACTCCCTCAGTACTGACCCTCTGACAGTGCAACACTCCCTCAGTAATGACCCTCTGACAGTGCAGCACTCCCTCAGTACTGACCGTCTGACAGTGCAGCACTCCCTCAGTACTGACCCTCTGACAGTGCAGCACTCCCTCAGTACTGACCCTCTGACAGTGCGGCACTCCCTCAGTACTGACCCTCTGACAGTGTGGCACTCCCTCAGTACTGACCCTCTGACAGTGCGGCACTCCCTCAGTACTGACCCTCTGACAGTGCGGCACTCCCTCAGTACTGACCCTCTGACAGTGCGGCACTCCCTCAGTACTGACCCTCTGACAGTGCGGCACTCCCTCAGTACTGACCCTCTGACAGTGCGGCACTCCCTCAGTACTGTCCCTCTGCCAGTGCGGCACTCCCTCAGTACTGACACTCTGACAGTGCAGCACTCCCTCAGTACTGACCCTCTGACAGTGCAACACCCTCAGTAATGACCCTCTGACAGTGCAGCACTCCCTCAGTACTGACCCTCTGACAGTGTGGCACTCCCTCAGTACTGACCCTCTGACAGTGCGGCACTCCCTCAGTACTGACCCTCTGACAGTGCAGCACTCCCTCAGTACTGACCCTCTGACAGTGTGGCACTCCCTCAGTACTGACCCTCTGACAGTACGGCACTCCCTCAGTACTGACCCTCTGACAGTGCGGCACTCCCTCAGTACTGTCCCTCTGCCAGTGCGGCACTCCCTCAGTACTGACACTCTGACAGTGCAGCACTCCCTCAGTACTGACCCGCTGACAGTGCAGCACTCCCTCAGTACTGACTCTCTGACAGTGCAGCACTTCCTCAGTACTGACCCTCTGACAGTGCAACACTCCCTCAGTAATGACCCTCTGACAGTGCAGCACTCCCTCAGTACTGACCCTCTGACAGTGCAGCACTCCCTCAGTACTGGCACTCTGACAGTGCAGCACTCCCTCAGTACTGACCCTCTGACAGTGCAACACTCCCTTAGTAATGACCCTCTGACAGTGCAGCACTCCCTCAGTACTGACCGTCTGACAGTGCAGCACTCCCTCAGTACTGACCCTCTGACAGTGCAGCACTCCCTCAGTACTGACCCTCTGACAGTGCGGCACTCCCTCAGTACTGACCTCCTGACAGTGCAGCACTCCCTCAGTACTGACCCTCAGACAGTGCGGCACTCCCTCAGTACTGACCCTCTGATAGTGCGGCACTCCCTCAGTACTGACCCTCTGACAGTGCGGCACTCCCTCAGTCCTGACCTCCTGACAGTGCGGCACTCCCTCAGTACTGACCCTCTGACAGTGCGGCACTCCCTCAGTACTGGCCTCCTGACAGTGCGGCACTCCCTCAGTACTGACCTCCTGACAGTGCAGCACTCCCTCAGTACTGACCCTCTGACAGTGCAGCACTCCCTCAGTACTGACCCTCTGACAGTGCGGCACTCCCTCAGTACTGACCCTCTGACAGTGCAGCACTCCCTCAGTCCTGACCCTCTGACAGTGCGGCACTCCCTCAGTACTGACCCTCTGACAGTGCAACACTCCCTCAGTAATGACCCTCTGACAGTGCAGCACTCCCTCAGTACTGACCCTCTGACAGTGCAGCACTCCCTCAGTATTGACCCTCTGACAGTGCGGCACTCCCTCAGTACTGACCCTCTGACAGTGCGGCACTCCCTCAGTACTGACCCTCTGACAGTGCAGCACTCCCTCAGTATTGACCCTCTGACAGTGCGGCACTCCCTCAGTACTGACCCTCTGACAGTGCAGCGCTCCCTCAGTACTGACCCTCTGACAGTGCGGCACTCCCTCAGTACTGACCCTCTGACAGTGCAGCACTCCCTCAGTACTGACCCTCTGACAGTGCGGCACTCCCTCAGTACTGACCCTCTGACAGTGCGGCATTCCCTCAGTACTGACCCTCTGACAGTGCGGCGCTCCCTCAGTACTGACCCTCTGACAGTGCGGCACTCCCTCAGTACTGACCCTCTGACAGTGCGGCACTCCCTCAGTACTGACCTTCTGACAGTGCAGCACTCCCTCAGTACTGACCCTCTGACAGTGCGGCACTCCCTCAGCACTGACCCTCTGACAGTGACACACTCCCTCAGTACTGACCTCCTGACAGTGCGGCACTCCCTCAGTACTGACCCTCTGACAGTGCCACACTCCCTCAGTACTGACCTCCTGACAGTGCAGCACTCCCTCAGTACTGACCCTCTGACAGTACGGCACTCCGTCAGTACTGACCCTCTGACAGTGCGGCACTCCCTCAGTACTGACCTCCTGACAGTGCGGCACTCCCTCAGTACTGACCTCCTGACAGTGCAACACTCCCTCAGTACTGACCCTCTGACAGTGCAGCACTCACTCAGTACTGACCTCCTGACAGTGCGGCACTCCCTCAGTACTGACCCTCTGACAGTGCGGCACTCCCTCAGTACTGGCCTCCTGACAGTGCGGCACTCCCTCAGTACTGACCTCCTGACAGTGCAGCACTCCCTCAGTACTGACCCTCTGACAGTGCAGCACTCCCTCAGTACTGACCCTCTGACAGTGCGGCACTCCCTCAGTACTGACCCTCTGACAGTGCAGCACTCCCTCAGTCCTGACCCTCTGACAGTGCGGCACTCCCTCAGTACTGACCCTCTGACAGTGCAACACTCCCTCAGTAATGACCCTCTGACAGTGCAGCACTCCCTCAGTACTGACCCTCTGACAGTGCAGCACTCCCTCAGTATTGACCCTCTGACAGTGCGGCACTCCCTCAGTACTGACCCTCTGACAGTGCGGCACTCCCTCAGTACTGACCCTCTGAAAGTGCAGCACTCCCTCAGTATTGACCCTCTGACAGTGCGGCACTCCCTCAGTACTGACCCTCTGACAGTGCAACACTCCCTCAGTAATGACCCTCTGACAGTGCAGCACTCCCTCAGTACTGACCCTCTGACAGTGCAGCACTCCCTCAGTACTGACACTCTGACAGTGCAGCACTCCCTCAGTACTGACCCTCTGACAGTGCAACACTCCCTCAGTAATGACCCTCTGACAGTGCAGCACTCCCTCAGTACTGACCGTCTGACAGTGCAGCACTCCCTCAGTACTGACCCTCTGACAGTGCAGCACTCCCTCAGTACTGACCCTCTGACAGTGCGGCACTCCCTCAGTACTGACCCTCTGACAGTGTGGCACTCCCTCAGTACTGACCCTCTGACAGTGCGGCACTCCCTCAGTACTGACCCTCTGACAGTGCGGCACTCCCTCAGTACTGACCCTCTGACAGTGCGGCACTCCCTCAGTACTGACCCTCTGACAGTGCGGCACTCCCTCAGTACTGACCCTCTGACAGTGCGGCACTCCCTCAGTACTGTCCCTCTGCCAGTGCGGCACTCCCTCAGTACTGACACTCTGACAGTGCAGCACTCCCTCAGTACTGACCCTCTGACAGTGCAACACCCTCAGTAATGACCCTCTGACAGTGCAGCACTCCCTCAGTACTGACCCTCTGACAGTGTGGCACTCCCTCAGTACTGACCCTCTGACAGTGCGGCACTCCCTCAGTACTGACCCTCTGACAGTGCAGCACTCCCTCAGTACTGACCCTCTGACAGTGTGGCACTCCCTCAGTACTGACCCTCTGACAGTACGGCACTCCCTCAGTACTGACCCTCTGACAGTGCGGCACTCCCTCAGTACTGTCCCTCTGCCAGTGCGGCACTCCCTCAGTACTGACACTCTGACAGTGCAGCACTCCCTCAGTACTGACCCGCTGACAGTGCAGCACTCCCTCAGTACTGACTCTCTGACAGTGCAGCACTTCCTCAGTACTGACCCTCTGACAGTGCAACACTCCCTCAGTAATGACCCTCTGACAGTGCAGCACTCCCTCAGTACTGACCCTCTGACAGTGCAGCACTCCCTCAGTACTGGCACTCTGACAGTGCAGCACTCCCTCAGTACTGACCCTCTGACAGTGCAACACTCCCTTAGTAATGACCCTCTGACAGTGCAGCACTCCCTCAGTACTGACCGTCTGACAGTGCAGCACTCCCTCAGTACTGACCCTCTGACAGTGCAGCACTCCCTCAGTACTGACCCTCTGACAGTGCGGCACTCCCTCAGTACTGACCCTCTGACAGTGCGGCACTCCCTCAGTACTGACCCTCTGACAGTGCAGCACTCCCTCAGTACTGACCCTCTGACAGTGCGGCACTCCCTCAGTACTGACCCTCTGACAGTGCGGCACTCCCTCAGTACTGACCCTCTGACAGTGCGGCACTCCCTCAGCACTGACACTCTGACAGTGCGGCACTCCCTCAGCACTGACCCTCTGACAGTGCAGCACTCCCTCAGTACTGACCCTCTGACAGGGCAGCACTCCCTCAGTACTGACCCTCTGACAGTGCGGCACTCCCTCAGTACTGACCCTCTGACAGTGCGGCACTCCCTCAGTACTGACCCTCTGACAGTGCGCCACTCCCTCAGCACTGACCCTCTGACAGTGCAGCACTCCCTCAGTACTGACCCTCTGACAGTGTAGCACTCCCTCAGTACTGACCCTCTGACAGTGCAGCACTCCCTCAGTACTGACCCTCTGACAGTGCAGCACTCCCTCAGTACTGACCCTCTGACAGTGCGGCACTCCCTCAGCACTGACACTCTGACAGTGCGGCACTCCCTCAGCACTGACCCTCTGACAGTGCGGCACTCCCTCAGTACTGACCCTCTGACAGTGCGGCACTCCCTCAGTACTGTCCCTCTGCCAGTGCGGCACTCCCTCAGTACTGACACTCTGACAGTGCAGCACTCCCTCAGTACTGACCCTCTGACAGTGCAACACCCTCAGTACTGACCCTCTGACAGTGCAGCACTCCCTCAGTACTGACCCGCTGACAGTGCAGCACTCCCTCAGTACTGACTCTCTGACAGTGCAGCACTTCCTCAGTACTGACCCGCTGACAGTGCGGCACTCCCTCAGTACTGACTCTCTGACAGTGCAGCACTTCCTCAGTACTGACTCTCTGACAGTGCGGCACTCCCTCAGTACTGACTCTCTGACAGTGCGGCACTCCCTCAGTACTGACCCTCTGACAGTGCGGCACTCCCTCAGTAATGACCCTCTGACAGTGCAGCACTCCCTCAGTACTGACCCTCTGACAGTGCAGCACTCCCTCAGTACTGATCCTCTGACAGTGCAGCACTCCCTCAGTACTGACCCTCTGACAGTGCAGCACTCCCTCAGTACTGACCCTCTGACAGTGCGGCACTCCCTCAGTACTGACCCTCTGACAGGGCAGCCCTCCCTCAGTACTGACCCTCTGACAGTGCAGCACTCCCTCAGTACTGACCCTCTGACAGTGCGGCACTCCCTCAGTACTGACCCTCTGACAGTGCAGCACTCCCTCAGTACTGACCCTCTGACAGTGCGGCACTCCCTCAGTACTAACCCTCTGACAGTGCAGCACTCCCTCAGTACTGACCCTCTGACAGTGCGGCACTCCCTCAGTACTGACCCTCTGACAGTGCAGCACTCCCTCAGTACTGACCCTCTGACAGTGCGGCACTCCCTCAGTACTGACCCTCTGACAGTGCAGCACTCCCTCAGTACTGACCCTCTGACAGTGCAGCACTCCCTCAGTACTGAACCTCTGACAGTGCAGCGCTCCCTCAGTACTGACTCTCTGACAGTGCAGCGCTCCCTCAGTACTGACCCTCTGACAGTGCAGCACTCCCTCAGTACTGACCCTCTGACAGTGCAACGCTCCCTCAGTACTGACCCTCTGACAGTGCAGCACTCCCTCAGTACTGACCCTCTGACAGTGCAACGCTCCCTCAGTACTGACCCTCTGACAGTGCAGCACTCCCACAGTACTGACCCTCAGACAGTGCGGCACTCCCACAGTACTGACCCTCAGACAGTGCGGCACTCCCTCAGTACTGACCCTCTGACAGTGCAGCACTCCCTCAGTGTTGCTCTGGACAGTCAGCCTAGATTCTTCAGCTCAAATCTGTGGATTGGGAATTGAAACCACAACCATGTGACTCAGGGATGAGTGTAACCTTCTGGGCCGTGGCTGACATGTGAACATTGTAGTGTCAGCCCTGTCTCCATCCCCTCCCTGTGTCTGTCCCCATCCGTTCCCTGTGTCCCCATCCCCTCCCTATGTCTGTGTCCCCATCCCCTCCCTGTGTCTGTGTCCCCATCCCCTCCCTGTGTCTGTCCCCATCCCCTCCCTGTGTCTGTCCCCATCCCCTCCCTGTGTCTGTCCCCATCCCTTCCCTGTGTCTGTGTCCCCATCCCCTCCCTGTGTCTGTCCCCATCCACTCCCTGTGTCTGTCCCCATCCCCTCCCTGTGTCTGTGTCCCCATCCACTCCCTGTGTCTGTGTCCCCATCCCCTCCCTGTGTCTGTCCCCATCCACTCCCTGTGTCTGTCCCCATCCCCTCCCTGTGTCTGTGTCCCCATCCCCTCCCTGTGTCTGTCCCCATCCCCTCATTGTGTCTGTCCCCATCCCTTCCCTGTGTCTGTCCCCATCCCCTCCCTGTGTCTGTCCCAATCCCGTCCCTGTGTCTGTCCCCATCCCCTTCCTGTGTCTGTCCCCATCCCCTCCCTGTGTCTGTCCCCATCCCCTCCCTGTGTCTGTCCCAATCCCGTCCCTGTGTCTGTCCCCATCCCCTCCCTGTGTCTGTCCCCATCCCCTCCCAGTGTCTGTCCCCATCCCGTCCCTGTGTCTGTCCCCATCCCCTCCCTGTGTCTGTCCCCATCCGCTCCCTGTGTCTGTCCCCATCCCCTCCCTGTGTCTGTGTCCCAATCCCGTCCCTGTGTCTGTGTCCCCATCCCCTCCCTGTGTCTGTCCCCATCCCCTCCCTGTGTCTCTGTCCCCATCCCTTCCCTGTGTCTGTCCCAATCCCGTCCCTGTGTCTGTGTCCCCATCCCCTCCCTGTGTCTGTCCCCATCCCCTCCCTGTGTCTGTGTCCCCATCCCTTCCCTGTGTCTCTGTCCCCATCCCCTCCCTGTGTCTGTCCCCATCCCCTCCCTGTGTCTGTCCCCATCCCCTCCCTGTGTCTGTCCCCATTCCCTCCCTGTGTCTGTGTCCCCATCCCCTCCCTGTGTCTGTCCCCATCCCCTCCCTGTGTCTGTCCCCATCCCCTCCCTGTGTCTGTCCCAATCCTCTCCCTGTGTCTGTCCCAATCCCGTCCCTGTGTCTGTCCCCATCCCCTCCCTGTGTCTGTCCCCATCCCCTCCCTGTGTCTGTCCCAATCCCCTCCCTGTGTCTGTCCCAATCCCGTCCCTGTGTCTGTCCCCATCCCCTCCCTGTGTCTGTCCCCATCCCCTCCCTGTGTCTGTCCCAATCCCCTCCCTGTGTCTGTCCCAATCCCGTCCCTGTGTCTGTCCCCATCCCCTCCCTGTGTCTGTCCCCATCCCCTCCCAGTGTCTGTCCCCATCCCGTCCCTTTGTCTGTCCCCATCCCCTCCCTGTGTCTGTCCCCATCCGCTCCCTGTGTCTGTCCCCATCCCCTCCCTGTGTCTGTGTCCCAATCCCGTCCCTGTGTCTGTGTCCCCATCCCCTCCCTGTGTCTGTCCCCATCCCCTCCCTGTGTCTCTGTCCCCATCCCTTCCCTGTGTCTGTCCCAATCCCGTCCCTGTGTCTGTGTCCCCATCCCCTCCCTGTGTCTGTCCCCATCCCCTCCCTGTGCCTGTCCCCATCCACTCCCTGTGTCTGTCCCCATCCACTCTCTGTGTCTGTCCCCATCCCGTCCCTGTGTCTGTGTCCGCATCCCCTCCCTGTGTCTCTGTCCCCATCCCCTCCCTGTGTCTGTGTCCCCATCCCTTCCCTGTGTCTGTCCCCATCCCCTCCCTGTGTCTGTCCCCATCCCCTCCCTGTGTCTGTCCCCATCCCCTCCCTGTGTCTGTCCCCATCCCCTCCCGGTGTCTCTGTCCCCATCCCCTCCCTGTGTCTGTGTCCCCATCCCTTCCCTGTGTCTGTCCCCATCCCCTCCCTGTGTCTGTCCCCATCCCCTCCCTGTGTCTGTCCCCATCCCCTCCCGGTGTCTCTGTCCCCATCCCCTCCCTGTGTCTCTGTCCCCATCCCCTCCCTGTGTCTCTGTCCCCATCCCCTCCCTGTGTCTCTGATCCCCACCCCCTCCCTGTGTCTCTGTCCCCATCCCCTCCCTGTGTCTCTGTCCCCATCCCCTCCCTGTGTCTGTCCCCATCCCCTCCCTGTGTCTCTGTCCCCATCCCCTCCCTGTGTCTCTGTCCCCATCCCCTCCCTGTGTCTGTCCCCATTCCCTCCCTGTGTCTCTGACCCCATCCCCTCCCTGTGTCTGTGTCCCCATCCCCTCCCTGTGCCTGTCCCCATCCCCTCCCTGTGTCTGTCCCCATCCCCTCCCTGTGTCTGTCCCCATCCCCTCCCTGTGTCTCTGTCCCCATCCCCTCCCTGTGTCTGTCCCCATCCCCTCCCTGTGTCTGTCCCCATCCCCTCCCTGTGTCTCTGTCCCCATCCCCTCCCTGTGTCTGTCCCCATCCCCTCCCTGTGTCTCTGTCCCCATCCCCTCCCTGTTTCTGTCCCCATCCCCTCCCTGCGTCTGTGTCCCCATCCCCTCCCTGCGTCTGTCCCCATCCCCTCCTGTGTCTGTCCCCATCCCCTCCCTGTGTTTCTGTCCCCATCCCCTCCCTGTGTCTGTCCCCATCCCCTCCCTGTGTCTGTCCCCATCCCCTCCCTGTGTCTCTGTCCCCATCCCCTCCCTGTGTCTGTCCCCATCCCCTCCCTGTGTCTGTCCCCATCCCCTCCCTGTGTTTCTGTCCCCATCCCCTCCCTGTGTCTGTCCCCATCCCCTCCCTGTGTCTGTCCCCATCCCCTCCCTGTGTCTCTGTCCCCATCCCCTCCCTGTGTCTGTCCCCATCCCCTCCCTGTGTCTGTGTCCCCATCCCCTCCCAGTGTCTCTGTCCCCATCCCCTCCCTGTGTCTGTGTCCCCATCCCCTCTCTGTGTCTCTGTCCCCATCCCCTCGCTGTGTCTGTCCCCATCCCCTGTCTGTGTCTGTCCCCATCCCCTCTCTGTGTCTGTGTCCCCATCCCCTCCCAGTGTCTCTGTCCCCATCCCCTCCCT
Organism: Scyliorhinus torazame; assembly: GCF_047496885.1. Taxonomy (NCBI): domain Eukaryota; kingdom Metazoa; phylum Chordata; class Chondrichthyes; order Carcharhiniformes; family Scyliorhinidae; genus Scyliorhinus; species Scyliorhinus torazame. The sequence continues at coordinate 219,225,255 of NC_092718.1, read as the reverse complement.
GTGTCTGTGTCCCCATCCCCTCTCTGTGTCTCTGTCCCCATACCCTCGCTGTGTCTGTCCCCATCCCCTGTCTGTGTCTGTCCCCATCCCCTGTCTGTGTCTGTCCCCATCCCCTCCCTGTGTCTCTGTCCCCATCCCCTCCCTGTGTCTGTCCCCATCCCCTCCCTGTGTCTGTCCCCATCCCCTCCCTGTGTCTCTGTCCCCATCCCCTCCCTGTGTCTGTCCCCATCCCCTCCCTGTGTCTCTGTCCCCATCCCCTCCCTGTGTCTGTCCCCATCCCCTCCCTGTGTCTCTGTCCCCATCCCCTCCCTGTGTCTGTCCCCATCCCCTCCCTGTGTCTGTCCCCATCCCCTCCCTGTGTCTCTGTCCCCATCCCCTCCCTGTGTCTGTCCCCATCCCCTCCCTGTGTCTCTGTCCCCATCCCCTCCCTGTGTCTGTCCCCATCCCCTCCCTGTGTCTGTCCCCATCCCCTCCCTGTGTCTCTGTCCCCATCCCCTCCCTGTGTCTGTCCCCATCCCCTCCCTGTGTCTGTCCCCATCCCCTCCCTGTATCTCTGTCCCCATCCCCTCCCTGTGTCTGTCCCCATCCCCTCCCTGTGTTTCTGTCCCCATCCCCTCCCTGTGTCTGTCCCCATCCCCTCCCTGTGTTTCTGTCCCCATCCCCTCCCTGTGTCTGTCCCCATCCCCTCCCTGTGTCTGTCCCCATCCCCTCCCTGTGTCTGTCCCCATCCCCTCCCTGTGTCTCTGTCCCCATCCCCTCCCTGCGTCTGTCCCCATCCCCTCCTGTGTCTGTCCCCATCCCCTCCCTGTGTTTCTGTCCCCATCCCCTCCCTGTGTCTGTCCCCATCCCCTCCCTGTGTCTGTCCCCATCCCCTCCCTGTGTCTCTGTCCCCATCCCCTCCCTGTGTCTGTGTCCCCATCCCCTCTCTGTGTCTCTGTCCCCATCCCCTCCCTGTGTCTGTCCCCATCCCCTCCCTGTGTCTGTCCCCATCCCCTCCCTGTGTCTGTCCCCATCCCCTCGCTGTGTCTGTCCCCATCCCCTCCCTGTGTCTGTCCCCATCCCCTCTCTGTGTCTGTGTCCCCATCCCCTCCCTGTGTCTGTCCCCATCCCCTCCCTGTGTCTGTGTCCCCATCCCCTCCCTGTGTCTGTCCCCATCCCCTCCCTGTGTCTCTGTCCCCATCCCCTGTCTGTGTCTGTCCCCATCCCCTCCCTGTGTCTGTGTCCCCATCCCCTCTCTGTGTCTGTCCCCATCCCCTCCCTGTGTCTCTGTCCCCATCCCCTCCCTGTGTCTGTGTCCCCATCCCCTCCCTGTGTCTGTCCCCATCCCCTCCCTGTGTCTGTGTCCCCATCCCCTCCCTGTGTCTGTCCCCATCCCCTCATTGTGTCTGTCCCCATCCCCTCCCTGTGTTTCTGTCCCCATCCCCTCCCTGTGTCTGTGTCCCCATCTCCTTCCTGTGTGTGTGTCCCCCCATCCCCTCACTGTGTCTCTGTCCCCATCCCCTCCCTGTCTCTGTCCCCATCCCCTCCCTGTGTCTGTGCCCCCATCCCCTCCCTGTGTCTATCACCATCCCCACCGGTGTCTGTGTCCCCATCCCCTCCCTGTGTCTGTGTTCCCATCCACTCCCTGTGTCTGTCCCCATCCACTCCCTGTGTCTCTGTCCCCATCCCCTCCCTGTGTCTGTCCCCATCCCCTCTCTGTGTCTGTCCCCATCCCCTGTCTGTGTCTGTCCCCATCCCCTCCCTGTGTCTGTGTCCCCATCCCCTCTCTGTGTCTGTCCCCATCCCCTCCCTGTGTCTCTGTCCCCATCCCCTCCCTGTGTCTGTGTCCCCATCCCCTCCCTGTGTCTGTCCCCATCCCCTCCCTGTGTCTGTGTCCCCATCCCCTCCCTGTGTCTGTCCCCATCCCCTCCCTGTGTCTGTCTCCATCCCCTCCCTGTGTCTGTGTCCCCACCCCCTCCCTGTGTCTGTGTCCCCATCTCCTTCCTGTGTCTGTGTCCCCCATCCCCTCCCTGTGTCTCTGTCCCCATCCCCTCCCTGTCTCTGTCCCCATCCCCTCCCTGTGTCTGTGCCCCCATCCCCTCCCTGTGTCTATCACCATCCCCACCCGGTGTCTGTGTCCCCATCCCCTCCCTGTGTCTCTGTGTCCCCATCCCCTCCCTGTGTCTCTGTCCCCATCCCATCCCTGTGTGTCTCTCCCTGAGTATCTCTCCGTGTGTCTCTCCCTGTGTGTCTCTCCCTGTGTGCCTCTCCCTGAGTGTCTCTCACTGAGTGTCTCTCCCTGTGTGTCTCTCCCTGAGTGTCTCTCCCTGAGTGTCTCTCCCTGTGTGTGTCTCTCCCTGAGTGTCTCTCCCTGAGTGTCTCTCCCTGTGTGTCTCTCCCTGTGTGTCTCTCCCTGAGTGTCTCTCCCTGTGTGTCTCTCCCTGAGTGCCTCTCCCTGTGTGTCTCTCCCTGAGTGTCTCTCCCTGTGTGTCTCTCCCTGTGTGTCTCTCCCTGTGTCTCTCTCCCTGAGTGTCTCTCCCTGTGTGTCTCTCCCTGTGTGTCTCTCCCTGAGTGTCTCTCCCTGAGTGTCTCTCCCTGAGTTTCTCTCCCTGTGTGTCACTCCCTGAGTGTCTCTCACTGGGTGTCTCTCCCTGAGTGTCTCTCCCTGAGTGTCTCTCCCTGAGTTTCTCTCCCTGTGTGTCTCTCCCTGAGTGTCTCTCCCTGTGTCTCTCTCCCTGAGTGTCTCTCCCTGTGTGTCTCTCCCTGTGTGTCTCTCCATGTGTGTCTCTCCCTGAGTGTCTCTCCCTGAGTGTCTCTCCCTGAGTGTCTCTCCCTGAGTTTCTCTCCCTGTGTGTCTCTCCCTGCGTGTCTCTCCCTGAGTGTCTCTCCCTGTGTGTCTCTCCCTGAGTGTCTCTCCCTGTGTGTCTCTCCCTGAGTGTCACTCCCTGAGTGTCTCTCCCCGAGTGTCTCTCCCTGTGTGTCTCTCCCTGAGTGTCTCTCCCTGAGTCTCTCTCACTGTGTGTCTCTCCCTGAGTGTCTCTCCCTGAGTTTCTCTCCCTGTGTGTCTCTCCCTGTGTGTCACTCCCTGAGTGTCTCTCCCTATGTGTCTCTCCCTGTGTATCTCTCCCTGAGTGTCTCTCCCTGTGTGTCTCTCCCTGTGTGTCTCTCCCTGAGTGTCTCTCCCTGAGTGTCTCTCCCTGAGTGTCTCTCCCTGAGTTTCTCTCCCTGTGTGTCTCTCCCTGTGTGTCACTCCCTGAGTGTCTCTCCCTGTGTGTCTCTCCCTGTGTATCTCTCCCTGAGTGTCTCTCCCTGTGTGTCTCTCCCTGTGTGTCTCTCCCTGTGTGTCTCTCCCTGTGTATCTCTCCCTGAGTGTCTCTCCCTGTGTGTCTCTCCCTGAGTGTCTCTCCCTGAGTGTCTCTCCCTGTGTGTCTCCTGAAATCAAAGCATCGTCAGAATCAGGAGCCAAACTCAACTATCAGGCGCCAAGAAACATCACCCGTCCTGCTCTCTCAAACTAAACTGCTTCCCCATAAACAGTTCCTGCTGCTGAACATGGCGAGTTTGTGAGGGTTTCGGCTAAGTTTGGGAGATGGGTGATTGTCACTCTCACGTGGGATGAACTTCCTAAATATTTGTAAACACTGTGTATAAATAGATATCTGTACACACCCTTATCCACAGTTCTAAAGTACTCGAAGCATAAAATGTTTTATTGCTTGGTAACACCTGATGGGCAAAGGTTGTTTGTTTTCTGTAAATCTGACATTGCATTGATCAGGAGATTGATTGTCAACTCATCGAGGTCAATGTCTGTGGAGAACGTTGGCCGGATACTGAGGGAGAAGGTGACATCGATACTCAGCCACTTGCAACACCAAGCAGAATGAGGGGGCAGGGGTTTATATTACGAATTGGGGTCCATGCACTAGTTGCCCCCACATCGGAGGGAGCTCTGAGCTCCGGTTACGTGAAGCCTTGTCCCAGGGTTAATCATCGATGCACAAGCCCGGCCTTCATCTGTTGCCTACGTTGGATGGGTAAGAGGCTGTCTTGCCCGTGTGTGCCAGGGCACACCCAGAGGTCCCCCAGCCAGTGTAGGCAAATACAAGAGAATGGGTCAGGTAGAATGACCAATCGCGATTGTGCTGAATCGAGGGTGGTTTATAAAAACCAATAGGATGGAGGGGAGAGGGATTGGAGTGGGAGAGGGTTGGAGGGGGAGAGGGGTTGGAGGGAGAGGGGTTGGAGGGGGAGAGGGATTGGAGGAAGAGAGGGGTTGAGGGGAGAGAGGTTGGAGGGGGAGAGGGGTTGGAGGGGGAGCGGGATTGGAGGGAGAGGGGTTGGAGGGGGAGAGGGATTCGAGGGGGAGAGGGGTTGGAGGGGGAGAGGTTTTGGAGGGGGAGAGGGGTTGGAGGGGGAGAGGGATTGGCGGGAGAGGGTTTGGAGGGGGAAGGATTGGAGGGAGAGGGGTTGGAGGGGAGAGGGATTGGAGGAAGAGAGGGGTTGGAGGGGAGAGAGGTTGGAGGGGGAGAGGGGTTGGAGGGGGAGAGGGATTGGCGGGAGAGAGGGGTTGGAGGGGAGAGAGGTTGGAGGGGAG